>NC_072379.2:52404393-52707424 GCF_028885625.2 Pongo pygmaeus | reverse complement strand
CCAAGCTCTTACCACTTCCTTTTCTTCCCTACCTCCCATCTGCCTCGCTCATGTGAATGGCATAAAGATACTCCAATATTGACTTGGCTTGGAGCTTCAGAATGGGGGCCTGCGGAAATGTCTGGAGACATTTTCAGTTGTCACAGATTGAGAACCCTGCCCTGATAGTATACAGGGGAAGCTCTGTGGTGTAGTGTAGTAAACAACAGGCTTATAAATGTTAGATCATTGATAGAGTGTGTATCTCATCCCCCAACTCTGCAGGGGAGGTCTGATTACCACCTTTAACACATAGGAAACTGAAGCTCAGAAAAGATAAGTCAATTCCTCAAGATCGCATGGTTAGCGATCACTGGAGCTGGAAATGATACTAAGGACCCCTGATCCCAAAGTAGAGATTTTCTCCTTTATCACAACAATCCCTGGGCCATTGTTTTTCTCATCAAATTTAGACTTTTAGTTTACCTAAACATTATTTAGCTTTCTTGGTGGTTCTCAAGTGATAACATGCATTGGATTTGCCGGAGGGCTTGTGGAAGCAGATTGCAAGGCTTCACCATAGAATTTCTGATGGGGCCCTGGTGGGGCCCGTGAATTTGCTTTTCTATCAAGCTCCTGGGGGATGCTGATGCTGCTGGACCAGGGCCGCACTGAGAACCACTGAGTTAGGTCTCAGATGTGTTTTCTCTCTTCTTCTCTTCTGAGTCTTCTCCTGTCCTTTTTGCCTCTCCTCCCCCAACTGTCTGGGGACACGAAGAGTGCTGGATTTGCAGCCTGGCTCCTATGGACAGGCTAAGGCTGACAGGCTGGTGAAATATTAGTGCAACATGTGAAACCTACAGCCTTCCGAAGGCTCACTGCAGAGCGCAACCGATTACATGTGTCACTGGTCCAAGTGTTCCTTACAGTCTCCTGGGAGTGAATTAAAATCCTTTGCTGGTGACATAGTGGGGTGGACTGGTTCTGGGTCTGGTCTAATCTGGGTCAGAGAGCATGGGCTGATCTGTCATCTGAAACACTGAAACTTCTCCCAGGCATCTCCTGGTGGATGATGGCTGCCCTCTCTGCTGGAGGCAAACGGGAGGAGGTACAGATGGAGGCCTGTCCCTTGTCCTTTTGTCTGGCAGCTGCTCTCCTCACAGGGTGGTTGCTGCAGGCAGCAGTAGGTGGTCTGCATAAGGGGCTGGGAAACCAGGCTTCCCACAGCCTTGGGGGTTCCCTCCAATTTATTACCTCTGAATGCTTGGAACATCTGATGTGCCAGAGGTCCAGGAATTTGTGATGAATGTACAATGAAGACATATGCTGTGCTCAAACTAGCAAAAGAGGCCAAGGAGGGGAATCTGGAAACTAGTATTTATTGAGACTGATCATGTGCCAGGCATTGTGTTCGATGCTTTCCAATCATCTCATTTAATCCTCATAACAGTCTTGCAAGTTAGATGTTCTTACTCATGTGAAGAAAATGGGGTTTGAAGAAGCTAAATAACTTTCCTAAGCCCATCAACCTTGAAAATGGAGAAGCCAGGATTTCAGCCCAAGGTAATCTGACCCTAGCAGCTGTTATCTTTCCATTTAATGAGAGAGAGAGAGAGAGAGAGAGAGAGAGAGAACTTGAAGACTTGAGGTTCAGAGGAGGTGAGGATGCCTTATGACTTGTGATTTACTGGGCAATTACTAGGCCAGTTTTGACTTTAGCCAACCTTCGTCAAGTAATTTTGAAAGAGCATGTCTTCCTTCTTTTGCTTGGTGCAGAGAAATTTAATAGGTCAGTTTTGACTTTAGCCAACCTTCGTCCGGTAATTTTGAAAGAGCATGTCTTCCTTCTTTTGCTTGGTGCAGAGAAATTTAGAACAAGGGGAAATAATGCATTAGTACATGCTGTAAGAAGTTTGCTTCCATCGTTAGGCAAGTGACTTGTGGAGTGAATATTCTCCTTAGAGCTGCAGAGGGCACAGTAAATCCCAAAACAATTGAAGGAATTATAGAAGCAGGATAGTACAGGACATTAGGATGTCGAGGCCAGATCAGGGGAGTGAAGCAATTTGTTCTCCTCTCAACCAAAGTTTACCATCTCTTCTTAGTGGATAAACATGGAATGCCACTGCTTTTTTTCTTTTTATGAGTAGGAAAAACAAATCAACATGCTCCCTGTTGTTTCCCTGACTTGTGAAAATAAAATCCGAACATATATTTGTGATTTCATCCAGCCCAGAAGACCATGAAAGAAACATGAGCCCGAGGAATTTATCAACCCACTCTCTCTGTGGTCTGCAATGCCTGGGTTTTAATTGCAAGTAGGAAGGGCGCTTGAATTGGCAAGACTTTTTTAGTATTCATTCATCTTGAGCAAATTGTGACATCCATGGGGTGGGGAGAACCAAGCATTTAAACTACTTTTTGGCATAATTGGCCCTGACCTTCATAATTTCATAATATGCTTAGTGGTATATGCAACAGGCCTGACTTCCGGAGCTTGTCATTTGAAATCAGATGCAATCCACAACATCAGTAATGATACCTTTCTTTATTCAATGCCTGTAAGGCATTTTCAGTGGCGTTATCTCATAGAATCCTTAGAACAACTCTATTAAGGAGATATTTTCATCTTCAATTTATAGACTAAGGACACTGAACCTTGAAAAGATCACACAGTTTGTCAGGAGCAAATTCTCAACTCAGACCCAAGCTGCTAAGTGCTATTTGAGTGCTTGTTTACTACATTCTTATTTGCCTCTTTGTTCTGTAAATTTGACGTCGGTCTTTCAACTTAGTGATTAGATTTTTTTAAAAATAGCTTTTCTCTGATATAAAATGAACATGTATTCTTAATAAAAATACAGAAAAATCAGTAAGAGAAATAGAAAGAACTCTGTCCCTTTAAGACAATCACTATCAACATTGTGCTGTGCTTTTCCCTAAGCGTGTTGAATCAGCAACTTTTCATTTTGATTGAGTATAAGCTGTGTGTGTATCTTTCAGTTTTGTTTCCCCAGGAGCACGCAGCACAGTATCTGGAGTCTTAAAGTTGCTCTGAGGAGGTCTGCGGAATGGATGGAGGGAGAGAAGGATGAATGCTTGCATCCATAGGCTTGTATGGGGGCACCAAAGAGTTAGAAGAAATTGTCCCTGTCCTTGAAATGCTTGCCATCTAAACATGGGAAGACCAGGCACTTATTTCTGTGGCAAGTTTTTGGAACAACTAACAAAAACATAAGGAAATACTTACACCCGAAGTTAATAATGTGGTATGTGTCATATGCCAGTGCTGGGATTGAGCAGCATAAATCAAGACTAGTCAGGCGAGAGCTCCTGGAAGACACTATTTAGTTAAATATTGAGAGAAACGATGTATGTGGTTGACAGAGAAGTGTATGGCTGTCTCTGGTCTTTTCCAAAATGATAGACTACAGAAAAGTATCTGTGTCACTATTACTTCAAAACTGGAAATTACTTATATTCCAGCAATTTTCCTTTGGTGTTTGCATTTCTGGAGTGAGAGCACGGTTCACCTAGTAGGCCAAGGAAATCTATTCTTTTAGTCCGTTTATCGAAAATATAAAAGTGGGGCCAGGCACAGTGGCTAAAGTCTGTAATCTCAGCACTTTTGGAGGCTGAGGCAGGCGGATCACCTGAGGTCAGGAGTTTGAGACCAGCCTGGCCAACATGGTGAAACCCCGTCTCTACTAAAAATACAAAAATTAGCTTGGCGTGGTGGCGGGGGCCTGTAATCCCAACTACTCAGGAGGCTGAGGCAGGAGAATCACTTGAACCTGGGAGGCGGAGGATGCAGTGAGCTGAGATCATGCCATTGCACTCCAGCCTCGGTGACAAGAGTGAGACTCCATCTCAAAAAAAAAGAAAATATAAAAGTGGCTTATGTTTCTGAAGAGTGCTACTTTCTAATCACTTGGAGAAATACAAAAGGAAATGAAAGTGGCTGCTTTACTATTGGCTTTGGGAAAAAGAAATACTGCAAGCTAAATAATTTACAGATTAAATATCTGAGTGTTAAGGAAGAGATCAGCTTTGTTTCTTTTAGAAGAATGATTTACGGTTCTACTTAGCTTTTAAAGTCCTGCTGTGACATTTGGGAACATGCTTTTCCATTGATAAGTAATACCGTAGCGTGATAGATGAGGGAACAATAGCATGAGTTTGGCCAAATCGGTATTCGTAATGTTTGTTTAACAGATAAAGAAGTCAGGTGACATTTTCCATCGGTGTGTTGTGCAATGCTGCAAAACTAACAGCTCCAAGATTTAGCATAGAAAATGAGAAATTCCCACGGAAACTCTGGGTTGGCAGTTTGGAAAGACCATCCACCATCAGTTGGATTCCTTCAATTCCTCTTCCTCTGGTTTTCATGATTCAGTGGAAAGAGCATGGACTTTGAAGTCAGATCTGTGTTTAAATCTTAGCTCTGTCATTTTCTAGAGGTGGGGCTTTGGAGATGTTACTTAACCTCCACAAGCCTGTTTTCTTATCTTCGAAGTGAAGTTACTAATAGCCATGTCAGAGGATTGTTGAGAGAATGAAAACAGTTACTTGTGTAGAGTGACTAACACAAAACTCGGTGCCTAGTAGTCACTAATATACCCATTCATTCAACAACCATTTGGCATTGTGCTAGAGGCTGGGGAATACGAGAACGATTAAAGCAGTCTGTGTCCTTGTAGATTTAACAGTTTAGTAAGAAAGGGAGATGAAAAATAAAATATATAAAAATATATTTAAAAATATATATTAAAAAATATATAAAAAACAAATATATATAATCATGATAAATGTAGCCAAATGTCATAAAGGGAGTAAAGGCTGAGATGAAGAATATTTGGGGTAAATGTGAAATGACTTCACATAGGGTAGGACAGGGAATGCCTTTCTGGGCAGATGACTTTAAGCAGAGACCTAAAGCATGAGAAAGAGCCAGCTGTGAAAAAAGTTGGGGGTAAAGCATTCTAAGCAAAAGGGATTGCATGTGCAGCAGCCTTGAGGCAGGAAATGGCTTGGAATGTTCCAGGAACTGAGCAGATGAATGGTTGCAAAAGGTGAACCACTAGGGATGAACTTGGAGAGCAAAGAAGCGAAGATCTAGAGATGAGGTGGGAAAAATCAGCAGGATGGATCTCGCGTGACCTTGGTAGAGAGTTTGAATTTTATTCTAAGTACCATTTCATCATTGGTTTTCTTCCCTCTCCATCATAATTTCAACAAGTATCTAGCACCAAGAACCTGCTGGCTGTCATCCAGTTTTGCAGAAATTCTGAGGAATACACTCCAAGGATTAGGGAATAAATACCAAGGTGACAGAAAAGCACATCCCACTCTGAGGGTAAGGCCCTGGAGCCTGCAGTAAGGGGCTACTTCTTCAGCATTTGTGGCACTAACTCACAACGGGTCAGAGCTGCAAGGGCCTGAAACTCCCCCAGTCTTACCACCCTGATTTGATAGACAGGGCAAGGGATCTGTATAAAGCATGGTGTTAAGGGAACTAGGAGAAAGATTTAAGTGCTTACTTATTGATAATCTTCTATTTTCTAGAAAGGTTGCTGGATACTTTCCTGTTAAACTTCTTTGATCTTCATAACTATCTGTAAGTTAGTCATTGTAGCCAGGCTTTGTGTGTGAGAAAACTGAATAAACTGGCAAAGAAAGTGACCAATTCGTGCAACTGCTTTGAAAAATTATAGTTTTATTCTGTTACATTGAGTTTTCACATGCCCTTACAACCCCAAATTTCCAATTCTTGGTATATTTCCAAAGGAAATTTTTATAAAGGAGTACCAGGAAATACACATATAAGGATGTTCAAGATAGTATTGTTCTTAATAAAGAACTCGAAATAATCCAAATAGCTATCCTCAGGAAAATGGGTGGAGAGCTTATTGTAAAATCACATGATAGAACATTACACAACTGTGAAGTGGAGTGACTGACCTACAGCTACCTACAACAATATGAATCTCATTCAATATGATATTAAATGAAAACAAGTCCCACAAGACTTAGAACATTTCACTCTTGTGGGGTTCACAAAAACCCCACAAAACTATATAATTTAGGCATACATATACATGTAATCAAACTGTTTAAAGCAAAGGAGTGATAACCATAAACTTCTGGATACTGATTGCTGCTGTGTGGGGAGGTAGGAGGTAGGATAATAGAGGAACACATAGGTAAATAACAGTTCAAGTTCTTGAGTAGAGCGGTGGGTGTATGGACATTGATGGCACTGTAACTGAATGAAAAAATGAATGAGTAATGAATGAATGAAATAAAATTTCAACCTATCTGGACCAATGATGACAATGTATTATGAACTGAAAATAATGAATGATTCAACTCTGCAATTGAAGCCCATTAAAAGAAAAAAAGAAAAAAATGACTTTTATAGTCTTTGCATTATGCTCTGACGCTTAAGCAGTAAAAATAACTATCTGATAATGTATTAGCACAGCTCTGAGCTATTCACTTGGTAGCTTCATTATGTGACAATGGCCACTGCTACTCATATACCCATAACCCTACCACAATATTTTGGATTTATATTGTCAATTGTATAAATTTGTGCTCTTCAAATTTTTCTAATCATGCATCCAATCAGAGAAAAAATTTAGGGCATCCACTCCTAATATCTGTGAATTTGTGTACATCTACCCTTATCAATATATCTATATATTTTTCTTTGTTTTAAGGTAAAATGAAATATAAATAGAAGTTTGAATAATTTCTTCTTATACTTCAGTGGATTATCTTGTGCATTCCACTTTGGGGATATCTATAGATAACTAAATCATATTATGCAAATAATTTACTTTTCCATTTCAAAGTCTCTCCCCAACCCCTGGCATTTATTTTCTGGAGTGAAGTGGTGTGATCTTGGCTCACTGCAACCTCTGCCCCCACGGGGTTCAAGCAATTCTCCTGCCTCAGCCTCCCAATAGCTGGGATTACAGGCGTCTGCCACCACGCCCAGCTAATGTTTGTATTTTTAGTAGAGACAGGGATTTCACCATGTTGGCCAGGCTGGTCTCGAACTCCTGACCTCAGGTGATCCGCCCACCTCGGCCTCCCAAAGTGCTAAGATTACAGGCATGAGCCACCACGTCTGGCCTCTTTTCTTATTTGATGTTCATGATATTCCTGAGAGGCAAGAAGGCAGGCAGTGTTATTCTCATTGCACCAATGGGAAAAGAGAAGCCCAGATAATTATTGGCTCTTCCACAACATTAGCAAGAGAGTGGCACAGCTTGTAATAGGAACAGAACTCTCTGCTCCTCCCTAGGGCTCTTCCCACTGTATCTGGCAGCTTCTAGTCTAACGTCTTAACAGAGTTATATGATTCTTAAGGTCAGACCAACCTGGCTTCAAATTCCACCTCTGTTATGTGCCTTCAGATGGGTTATTAAATCTCTCTGAATCTTCATTTTCCCACCTGTAAAATGGATATAATAATATTGGCCTCACATGGTGGTTGTAAGAACTTAAAATAAGATAAAATATATTACAATCTAATAGAGAGGACAAGATCGTCAATAAGTGTGTTTTCCTTTGTTCTTATTTTTGCTTCCCTCTTCCATTATATTGGCATTACTGACTTAGCAACTTTTGAAAGGCAGAGAGAGGAAGTGGTCGTTGTAAACAGCCATGAAATATATTTTTGTGTATTTAATTTTCAATGCAGAAAGTCCTAGTAACAGTATTAATCTTGTCTCTAAATCTCTCTCATATTTAGATACTAAATTGGCTCTACATGGGCTGTTTTGCAAAGCAAAAGAGGTCAAGGATGCTTTAAAGCAGTGTGGTCCACACAGACCTTGTGTCTCTTTGGCTTTTTGATATCAAATATGATGCCACATGTCATGAGTGCATCCATTCTTCAACTAAGCTCTAACTCTTTACATCGTAATATGATGTTTTTCCTCCTTTATCTGAAGGAGATGAAAATAATTTTTGTATCTGAGCAACTGTATGGACCAGGATCTGGGGGACCAGCTAACCTGTGAACCAGAGAATCATGAAATTCATATGTTGGCCTTGTCTGTGAATACAGTTCCTATACACAAGATATAATAACACATCTTTACCGAGCTGACCTACTGAATGCCTGCAAGTGTTTCTAATTTGTGTGGGATTGTTCTCTCAGTAGATTCCATTCTCCCTTAAAAAACACACATGTACAAACACAAAACTTGGTTTAAATGAAACAGACACCTTAAGAATCTTAACAAGTAGAATTGACCTTTGAACATAGTTCTACAAAACTGCAGCGTGCTCCCCAAGTGTTGCCAGGAGGCCTCGGACAGATCGATGGATGACAACCCCCTTTCCTGCACTTCTGTAGGCACAGATATTAGATCCAGAGGGGAACAAATTCCATGAGACCCAGGGCAAGGGTGACGTGGCCAAAATCAAGTGGCGCTGCCTTTCCCACTGTGCCAGGCTGTCATCAAGAGCCCTTCTTTCTCCCTGGAAACTTGCACCATGCACTTCCTCTCATTTGACAGTAGCAAGGCCTTTCAGGGCGGAGACCATGGAGTGTGGTCCTTCTGTGAAAACAGAACATCTATGTACAGTAACATATGCATTCATACACAGGTGCATACTTAGCCACATGTAGCCATCCATGCATGCATGTTCTCATTGATTAAGGGTCCAGGTTTATTGCAATGCCACAGATAGATTTTAGGGAATAAGATAACAGAACAAAACAAAACATACTAACTCTACCATGAGGGCAATTTAACATTTTGCTGAAGAGACATTGATATCTTAAAATAGCTTGGGTCATCTCTTGGCCATCTTTTCTCATGGTATTGTCCAAGGGCAAAAGTACTCCTTAAGGGAATCCACTTGTCCAGGATTGGCAGATCCATAGACAGAAGTGGAGTAGTGGCTTCTGGGGGCTGGGGGCAGCAGAGAATGTGGAGGGACTACTTAATGGGTATAGGATTGCTTTTTAGGGTGATGAAAATGTTATGCAATTAGATTGTGGTGATGGTTGCACAACATTGTGAATGTACTAAAAGCCCCTGAATGGTACGCTTCAAAATGGTTAAAATGGCAAGTTTCATGTTTTGTAACTTTTACCTCAATCCAAGAAAAAAAGAGGCAAGATGAACTAAGAGCATTGAACCATGGACAAACATCGGCTCTCCCAAGTGCTAGGGAATAGCTAGGGATGGGGTTGGGGGGATGCCGCCTGCATCCTGGAGATTGCTAAGAGGGGCTCCTGAGGCCTGGGGCAGGGGTAGGGCCAGAGAGGAGTGTGGTTTGATTCCAGCATTGGAGAGAGGGAGGTGAATAATGTCAGGGTCAGATCTGGTGGGAATGTGCTCATGCAGTGTACACACAGGTGTGTTCTGGAAAGCACCCATTTACCTTTCCTTGACCACTGCCTCCTGCTCACCTACCCCAGTTTGGCTGGCTTTTCTGATTCTGAGTGAGGTTCTGGAGACTAATAGCAGTGACTGCTCCCTCAACTGCTTAGGTCAGATGTCTCAAAGCACATCCTCTGTTTTTCTTTGCCTGGCAGAGAATACAGGCTAGAGGGGTCCTAGCTCTGACCTAAGTGGTGTTGCTCGTGTGTCTATGAAAAAGCCATGGGATCAACCTGATAGCCTGTGCCTTGTGAAGCTTGAGGTGACAACTTTCCCAATTTCTTGTGGCCAGAGCCTTACACCACACAAGCTGATTCAGTATGCACTTTGCCTTGACAAGTGAGCTCAATGTGACTTCTGAGTTCAGTTCAAGAGGAAACTGGTTTATTCTTAAAGTTAATCAAGTTGCTTTTTTTACTTGGGGAACTAGAAAGTTGGGGATGGTAACTCACGTAGATTTTTAAAAATCACGCTCTCTTACAAAACATTAATGTTAGACCTGAATTCGGAAGTGCCATGTAAAAGGTTTTTTATTTTGCTCATATAACAGGACTGAAATGGTCTCCTGTGGCATAAACTCTTTTGTCTTAGAAAACACTCAGTCATGAATGCTATGAATTTCTGTATCGGAAAATCTGAATCATCCTGAGACCCACACGAGTTCCTTGATGAAAATGTGAAATTAATTTTGTACTAAATAAAACTTGAAAATGGTTTCAATTACAAGAAGAAAAAAAAAACGTGAAACAAAGACAGTAATTCCACTGTATCAGATTCTTGTTTCATTAATTCTTAATTTTGGAAAAAATCACCATTTTCTAGATATTGCTTTAAAGATGTTGAGACTGTGAACATCAGGGGTCACGGTGATACTTAATACAGGCCTCCTGCCACCTTGTAAAGAGTCTGTGAATGCTTTGGACTTTGGGGAAAGCAGAGGAAGAAACAAACATTTATGGTGCATTCGTTGCATGTCATGATGTGGGCTAGGAAGTTTCACATCTGTTGTTCTCTCATTTAATTCTCATGACTGTCTGAGATAAGTATTGTTATCTCCCTTTGTTTTAAGTGCAAAATGGAGGCTTAGACCACAGAAGATGTCAAAAGTGACACAATTTGTAAGTGGCAGAGTAGGGATCCAAGCCCAGGTCTTCAATGCTCTAAAGCCCATTTTTCTTTGAAACCACACAACCAATCATTGAGGAAACCCAGGAGATGCACTTCCCACCCCACAATGAAGGCCTTTCTCTGGAACCCCTCTGTCTTCTGCGTGGGACCACTCACCTTAAATTTGGCCTGAGTTTCTAATCTTATGTATCATAGTTGTGTCTACACTCAGCTGGACCTTCTGGGAAGAATCACCATGATGCATGAGGAAGTGTGACCTGGGTACAAAAGTAAGCAAAACACAGTTCCACTCGCCAAGAGTTAAGCAAGAACTTTGCAATACTTGGCCTCATTGTCTTCACCTTAAAATGGCAATAATGATACTTGAGCTTAAGGGCTATTGCATGGGTTCAAGTTGGGTTAAGTGTCTAGCGCTGAGCCCAGCTTAAAGGAGAAAATAAAAATATACTCATTCTCTCCCCACTGCTACCTCCAGTTTTTGGCAGGAGGCAGACGGCGAACCTTCCTAGGGTCATTGAAAGGTGAGATGGAATTAGAGGGCAGACAGCAATTGGAGTTTTCTTCTACCAGATGCTACCAAAATCTTCGTGTACTCACATAAGTGTGTGTGTGCATACATGCATACATTTGAATTTTAAAATTGAAAACGGAATGCATTATAGCTTCTAACTATTGGATTAATTTGAAAACAGCTTTGTGGTGGAATTTTACAGTGGGCAGCATGAGGCCTGAGTGGAAATGGCTTCTTTTGTCCCAAGTTAAATGTGATGCCACTTGAGGTCCTGGTCAAAAATGGATCCAAATCAGAGGAGGAAATGGGAAACATTTTCCTTGCTCTAACATTCAACTCCACTGTTGGTCAAAGGAAACCCTTTCTGAGGAGTCAACTTTTCCAGAATAAAATGGAAGTCTGTATTGTTAGAGTCAGAACAAAGACACATCATTGCAGGTGTGGAAGGTCCCTCACTCAGGGCTGACAATTGAGAAAGAGCTGGTGAATGCTGGTGTGTCTGCAGACAAGGAGACACAAACAGGCTGAGCTCAGAGGGCTCCAGTGTAGAGCTTTACCCATGGTCTTGAACCTGAGAGTGCTTAGCACTTGCCTGCTTTTAGTTTTCTAAAGCATTCAGAGAATTTTTACCCATGGCTTCTAATATGGTTTGGATCTGTGTCCTCACCCAAATCTCGTGTCAAATTGTAATCCCCAATGTTGGAGGTGGGGGCTGGTGGGAGGTGATTGGATCATGGGGGTAGTTTCTCATGAATGATTTAGCACCATCTCCCTTGGTCAAGACAGTGAGTGAGTGAGTTATCATGAAATCTGTCTGTTTAAAAGTATGTAGTTCCTCCTCTACCCTTCCTCTTGCTCTGGCCATGTAAGATGTGCTGGCTTCCCCTTCATTATCCACCATGACTAAGTTTCTTGAAGCCTCCCCAGAAGCTGAGCAGGTGCCAGTATCATGCTTCCTGTACAGCCTGCAGAACTGTGTGCCAGTTAAACCTCTTTCCTTTATAAATTACCCTGTCTCAGGTATTTCTTTATAGCAGTGCAAGAATGGACTCACACAGCCTCTCATGTTTCCCTGGAAGGCATGTGGAAGGACAGAGGAGAAAATAACATCTTAAATCGAATTTTCAGGATGTACTGGACACTATGCTTTCACTTGACCTTATTTCACTTGGTTCCCAGGACTACTCCAGAAAATACAGTGTATTATTCTTCCCATTTTGCTGGTAAGGAAACTGAGTTTCCGTTGGCTCTGTGCTTTTTCTCTTGTTAGGTGTGTCTGTTTGTGAATGACTATAGTATGTTGAGGAGAGTTAGAATAAAAGAGATCTGAGAAAATGATTCATTTGGAGCCATACATAGATATAGGAGAAAAGCAAAACAAAACATTAAACACATAAAGGAAACATAATTTGTCATTGGGAGTGAGGGAGTATCTATTGTTTATGACTAAGAATGACACCACAGAGGTTGTGTCCCCTAATCCAGTCCCTAATTCTGAATCACTGTGTGATTTGGTCATTTGCCTATATAGCAAGCTCATTATTTTTCAACTTAGAAAATGTTAGGGAGCCATGGTAATGGTCCAAATCCATTTAGGTTTGGCAAGTCTGTAAACTTTCAAGCTCATTGAAAACAAACCCAAACAACAAAAGATAATAAGTGTTGACAAGGATATGGAGAAAAGGGAACCTTGTACATGGTTGGTAGGAATGTAAATTGATACAGCCATTATGGAATATGGTAGGTTCCTCAAAAAATTAAAACTAGAACTACCATATGATCTGGAAATTCCTCTGCTGGGTATATATTCAAAGAAAATGAAATCAGTTTCTCAAAAAGACATCTGCATTCCTATGTTGATAGCAGCACTATTCACAGTAGCCAAGATATGGAATCAACCTAAGTGTCCATCAACAGATGATTGGATAAAGAAAATGTGGTGTGTATACACAATGGAGTACTATTCAGCTTTTAAAAAGAAGGAGAAAAGAAGGAAATCCTGTCAAGTGCAACAACACAGATGAATCTGGAAGACATTATGCTAAGTGAAATAAACCACACATGGTAAGACAAATATTATATGATTTCACTTATCTGTGGCATCTAAAACAGTCAAACTCATAGAAGCAGACAGTAGAATAGTAGTTTCTGGGAGATGTTGATCAAAGAGCAGAAAGTTTCTGTGAAGTTCTGGAGAACTAATGGACAGTATGGTGGCTATAGTAAATGGTACTGTATTATATACTTGAAATTTGCTAAGACAGGAGATGTTCTCACTATACACATGCACACACAAAGGTAACTATATGAGGTGGTAGATATACCAATTAGCTTGATTGTGATACTAATTTCACAACATCTATGTATATCAAAGCATCATGTTAAACACTGTTTAAGTACAGAATGTTTTTTTAATATCTCAATACAGCTGAGGGAATAAAGACAGAAAACAAAATGCAAGAGGCTTGAAAATGGTCAATGTAATTTGGAAATGAAGGGGAGGTTTTGAAACAGACTCTTTCCATCAAGAGTCCCCAGTGTCCTAGTGATATGCTTTGGCTGTGTGACCATCTTGAACTGTAGTTTCCATAATCCCCACATGTCATGAGAGGGACCCAATGGGAGGTAATTGAATCATGGGGGTGGTTACCTCCATGCTGTTCTTGTCACAGTGGATGAGTTCTCACAAGATCAGATGGTTTTATAAGGGGTTTTTCCCCTTTTGCTCAGCACTTCTTGTTCTTCTCTTTCTTGCCTCCATGTGAAGAAGGATGTGTTTCTTCCCCTTCTGCCATGATTGTAAGTTTCCGGAGGCCTACCCAGCCATGCAGAACTTTGAGTCAATTAACCCTCTTTCCTTTATAAATTACTCAGTCTTGGGTATTTCTTCATAGCAGCATGAGAATGGACTAATACACCTAGATTCAATGTGGTTTTAGCTTGCTTATCTTAAAGATGATGATGAAACATCTTCTTGCCACTCTAGGCCTATGGCAAAGTGGTTTTCAGGCTGTATTCCCAGGAATCCTATGGTTCCTTGGAGGATTCCCCATGGAGATCCTTTTGGAGGAAGGGTATGGTTAACCTGGAGGGGCTCTCAACGGTATTTCCCTCATACACTTCACCCTTGCAGGCCTCCACTTTAATCAGAATACCTCCACTTTTATTGCTTTTATGTATTGACTTTCTCTATTTGCTTTAGTTTGAAGCAGTTACATTGCAACTAACACCAATTTTTAAATCTAGGCTATGGGAATGGTAGCTCTTGGAATCCAATACAAAAAGCCCTCCCACAATGAGAATGGCCTTAAGGTTAATGACTTGGAGAGTTTCACCTGAGGGGGTATGAGCAAAGATTTAGGGAAGCATGTTTCACTTTCCAAAATCATGTCAGCTTTCATGACTAAAAAAGAACAAAACCATTGTGAACACAGAGCACATTAGAAAAAGAACAAAGTGTGGCAACACCACCAGTGAGATCAGACTGCGTTTAGCCACAGACTCACTGATTGGAGTTTTCTGATGAGGCAGACAGAGTTGTGGAAGGCTGCCAGGAAATTCTGGACATCAAATTGCTTTTGCTAAGCCAGCCCAGCGGTGTAGTAAAGAGCTGAGGAGTCCCAGGAGAGGGTTGGGAAAGGATTGGTCTCTGTTTCTTTACCCCTGATGTGGGCCTTTTTCGATTAGGAAGTCGAGTGTAAAGGAAGTTATCGGGGGTGAAATCAACTCAGCAAGAAACCTTGTTAGACCAAAGCCCAAGGAAAACTAATAAAACCAGTTGGGCTGCTTCATGCTTATCATACGTTGTGCATGTATGTAGATCAACTGGCTTTACGGCAAACACAGACACCCCAAAACAAAATCTCAGTTGTGCAAAAGGATTTCTAAGTCCCCGAAGAATGATGGCTGGGTTCTTTCAAGGAACAATGGCTACATGAAACTCTAGTACATCAAATATCTGACACACTATTTCTAAATTAATGATTGAAATGAAAAGTTGCTTAAGATATGAATTGGGGATTATATTCGGCTGGGAGAAACCGAGGCCCCAAGGCAGAGCCCTACACAGATGACTGGTTCTATTTTTCTTAGGTAAGAAGCAGTCTGTAGCATGCAGCTGTGATCATGGAGTTGTCCTCAGGGACACTGAGATCCAGGTTCTTGGAGTTCTCTTGGCTTTGTTTACCACTGACCAAGATTATTTCCACTTCTCTGGCATCTACCCCATGTTCTAGGCAAGCAAAGGGGGCAGATGAAGCATGAAACAGCTGGAGACAGCTGAGTCTGTGCTCCGCCTTCTTCCTCTACTCCTGTCCCCACATTTTAAGGAGATTTTCTGAAAACTTCATCCAATGACTTCAGCTTATATAACTTTGCTAGAACTATATCACAGGCTATTCCATCTGCACAGGAGGAATGTACGTATCGCCTTCTAGCTGGGTATGGTGTTGTCCCCAACAAAAGTGGGACTCATTTCTAAGGAAGAAGGGGAGAGAGCAAAACAGTTTGACAACCATCAGTGCTTGCCAGACCTATCAGAAGATTCTCTCCTTCTGGCTCCTGGGGATACATCCATACTACCTCCTGGCCTGCTGTATTCCACTCTTTAAATTACTGTACTCAGCTCTTGCTGTGGTTTTCTTTTGCTTTTTTTGGTAACAGATTCTGCTTTCTTTCTTTTTTTTTTTTTTTAATTGAGGTGGAGTCTCGCTCTGTCACCTAGGCTGGAGTGCAGTGGCGCAATCTCAGCTCACTGCAACCTCCACCTCCTGGGTTCAAGCAATTCTCCTGCCTCAGCCTCCTGAGTAGCTGGGCTTACAGGCACACGCCACCACGCTTGGCTAATTTTTTTGTAGTTTTAGTAGAGACGGGGTGTCACCATGTTGGTCAGGCTGGTCTCGAGCTCCTGACCTCATGATCTGCCCGCCTCGGCCTCCCAAAGTGCTGGGATTACAGGCGTGAGCTACCACGCCCAGTCAACAGGTTGTGCTTTCTTTTGTGACCTCAGGTTCCTCACTGGAATACCATCCCACGCAAGTTTAGGTAACAGGAGCATCTCTTCTCTGGCTAACAGTGCTTACAAGTGCAGTTCAGGCTGAGTCACATTGCTGAATTCAGGCCTTTGCAGATGAAGCAGATGGTGCCAGGCTTGGGAGAACTGATTGGTGACTGCTGGGGTTCCTTGAAGGTTTTGCTGTCATAAGGTGAAAGGTGCCCCAGTGCTGAGGTCACAGTTTGTTCACGTATAGCCATTGTTCTACTGACACAGCTAAGATGTGACGCACTTCTCACCTTGATTGTGCTAGAAACTGCTCTTATTAATTTCTTATGAGTTCTCTGGCTAAATCCCTACAGCAGATGTTTAAAACTTACTCTACCTTCCAGAACTCTGACTGTATTCTTTCCCCCTTCTCAGTCATAGGTGACCTCAAATCTTACTTTACAAAAATATTTAAAAAGATGAGGTCATTTGACTTGAGCTATGTCCTTTGTACCCCAGAAATCACTGTATTTTCACCCTTTCTCTTGTTTCATTTTGATTTTGAGAAATCTAGTCCCTTCTTTGTTCCATTGCTGGGCTCTTCCCATAGCTCTTGACACCATCCCTGATGCCATCCCTCTTACTTCCTTAGTGCCTTGTGTCACCATCTAGCCCTTTCTTTCTTGCATGTTCGGTCCCTTCATTTCAATGGGTGCCTTCTTATTTGCCTACAGACCATGGCTACTGTGGTCTAGAGGAAGCTTCTCTCTGTCCTGCTGTCCCATAAGTTCCCGCTTATTCTCTCCCTCCCTCTTTTTTCCAGCAGGTGGCTGCATCCTGGCACCCAAGGGCCATCTCCTGATCTCCTGTGGGATGGCCTTCTCCACACAGCATACACGAGCACTCTCTCTTTCTCTCTCTCCCTCTTTAGGTTCTAGTACCACTCCCTCCCTCTAACACTTAGGAGTGGTAAGTGCCTAGGAAACAAACAAACAAACACACACACACACACACAAAGGAAATCTAAAAGTTAGCAGCTGCTTGCTCTGACTTTAGAGATTATGAATGATTTAAAAAAGTATGTTTCTTTATTCTTGTATATACTTTTTGATTTTTTTACACCAACCATGGGTTGTTTTATAATGAGAAAAAGAACATAAACTTGGATAAATGTCCATCTACTTGGAAAAGCCAAAGAGAGAGAACAGAAGCCAGGAGAAGAGGGCTCAGACTTTATTTTTTTATAACTCACTAAATAACGTTAGACTGGGCTACTTCATTCATAAAAATCTATAAAATGGGAAACAGACCACTTACTTTCCATACATCCCAGGGCTTTTGTGAAGATTTAATAAATTAATCTATGTTAGAGCAATTCTTAAATTATCTGTGGGAAGGACTGGTTTGTTTCTTTTCTTTTTTAAAAAAATAAATTAAAGTGTGTAGTTATTTCTGTTTCCTTAGGTTTTTACCAAATGTCCTTTGTCTGTTCCAGGATTCCCTCCAGGACACCACATTGCATTTTCTCATCATGTATCTGTAGCTCCTCTTGGCTGTGACTGTTTCTCAGACTTGCCTCTTTTTTGATGACCTTGACAGTTTTGAAGAGTACTGGTCAAGTATTTTGTAGAATGCTCCATTGTTGGAGTTTGTGTGATTTTTTTTTTTTTTTTTTTTTGTCATACAAATGGAATTGGCTGGGGGTAGGCATAATGGCTTGCACCTGTAAATACAGTGCTCTGGGAGGCTGAGGCGGGAGGGTTGCTTGAGGCCAAGAGTTCAAGAAAAGCCTGGGCAACATAGCAAGGGCCTCTCTCAACAAAAATAAATTTTAAAAATTAGCCAGCCTTGCTGGTGTGCACCTGTATTCCCAGCTAGTAGGAGACTGAGGCGGGAGGATTGCTTGAGCCCAGGAGCTTGAGGTTGCAGTGAGCTATGATTGTGCCACTGTACTCCAGCCTGGGCAACAGAGCAAGACCCTGTCTCTAACATTAAAAAAACTAGAATTAAGGGTTATTAGCAGGAACACTACAGAGGTAAAGTGACATTTTTATTACATCATATTTAAGGGCACAAACTATCAGCATGACTGTTGATGTTGACCTTGATCACCTGGCTGCAGTATTTGTTTCTTTTTTATTTCCATTTTACATAAGCTCCAATTGTGTACAACATAGTTGATGCGACAAACAACTCACCATGCAAGCTCAAACAAACGAGGTCCCTAGTCACTTGCTTGGAAGTTTTGGCCATGTCAAATTGCCATAGAGTTTCTAAATGCTTACTTTCAACTTTCCTAGTTACCTTAACACAGACCGGGAACAATACACAGACAAGCCTGGGGCTGTGGCCACACTCTGAGTGGCATTGCAGTAATGCACACATCACAGGAGGTTTCCGTAAATAATTTTAAATCAAACTGGAGATGATTCAGAAACAAAAGGTAAATTTGGTTGGAATGTTGAAATTATAGCAGTCAGGGTATGAAGAGGTATTGGTGAGAATCCTTTGAATCCCTTGCCCTGCAGATGCGGAAGCTGAGTCTTGGGGCATGTGAGATTTTGGTGCCACATGGGAACTCAGCAGCAAGCTGATGCTAAGCCCAGGTCTCCTGTCCCCACCAGAGGTCTTGCCACCATCTGCTGCTAATCAGAATCATTTCAGGTCCCCCATGAGGAAGAGCAGGGAAGAGCTCAGCGTAGGGGGAAGGGGGAGGGAGCTTAGATCTACAGCAAAGCTCAATTTCTCCCCGACTTTCTAACCTCTCGCTACCCCATTAAAACTTAAATGAACAGCTGAGAAAACCAAAATGTTTGAGGAGAGGCAGAGGGGCTTACTTGGATGTAATTGGGATTCTGATAATTGGGGGTAATTTACGCTTTCGGGATAAATAAGTTAGTCTCCCTTTGGCACAATTCCATCTGTTCTGTCCCACTTAGACAGAATGAAATCCAGGGCTGAGGATGGAAAAAGAATTAGTAAGTGACAGGATCCTCCTTCTCTCCTCCCCATCCACTTCTACTTCCCCAGGAGAAAAAAAAAGAGAGAGAGAGAGACAGAATGGAGATGCGGGTGAAGGCCTAGAGAAACAAGAAATCAGGAAACATAGAAGAGGTTTACTCATTTGACTACTTTTTCTATGGAAATGTATTTAGGATTAAATTAGATGTGACATTTAGTAGACTCCCGGTGGAAAAATATTTTCTTATGATAGCTGAAGGGGCTCTGGGAAAATGGATAATGAGAGTCCTTGATGGAACAGCCTGGCAACTGGGCATGGCCTGGCCAGGCTACGGTGGGAAGATCATGTCACACAGAGCAGTGGCCAAGGGGATTCTGGGCCATCTGCTTCTTGGTGACCCTGTGCTTACTTTTCTGTAACTGTGAAGGTTTCAGGTTGAGAAGGGAAAGGTGGCATAAGAAGGTGATGTTATCTGACTGAGGATCACCCCTAGTTCACAACCCTCTGTGGTTGCTCACTGATCCTCCCTGTGGCACACAGGGTGCCGCCAACCTGGACCCAGCTGCCCTGGTGCCTCACTGCCCTCCCCTCGCCTCCCTTCACACCTCTTTCCACCTCCTCTCTTTTGCACATGCTCTTTCTCTATCCTGGAGAGCCTCCCTCATCATTAGCTGCTGAAATCCCATTCATTTTTTTTTTTTTAAGGCAGGGTCTTGCTCTGTCACCCTGGCTGGAGTGCAGTGGCAATCATAGCTCATTGCAGCCTCAACCTCCTGGGCTCAAGTGATCCTCCTGCCTTGGACTCCCAAAGTGCTGGGATTACAGGCATGAGCCATTGTGCCCAGCCCCCATTCATTCTTGAAGTTCCAGCTCAAACATTACTTACTATGAGAAGCCTACGCCAAAACAGGCTAAATTAATAGCCCCATCCCACCCCTGGTGCCTACTGAACTGAATGTGTCTCTAGTCCAGCACTTCTAATACTGCTTTTAACATTCATTACATACATACCAGTATCTATGGAGCACTACTGTGTGTGCCAGGCACAGTGGTAAGGGCTTTACATAACTTTTTAGGATAATCCTCACCAGGATCTGTCAACAGCCACCATCACCCCCTTCTATAGGCAGGAAGTAGGGTCTCTGAGAGGCCCAGTAGTTTGCTTAGAGTGATAGGATCTGTAGAGGAGGGATTTCAACCCAGGGTGCTTTACCCTTGAGCCTTCTCCCTTCTCCCAGCTAAATTACCTTAACCACCTCCAGCTCTGTGGATTATCCGCCTAACTCCATCTGCAGCCCCCACCCTCAGCTGCAGCCTCTTGGGAGTAGAATCCCCCCAAGATTGTCCTCTGGGTCCCCCTTGGCCTCACCCCATAGAGGAAGCTGGGGATGATCTGTTAACTAATGTCAAATCGATGCTTGAACTTTCTTATGAAATTGTATGGCAGTAAAACCTTTGGCTCCAAAGACTGTAGCCAATACTACATGCATAAAAATAGTCTAGCAGTCAGGAAAATCCACAGTTGAGTGTTAGCGGCTAGCACATGATTTCCTTGACACTCAGGGCTTTTGTGGTTGAAAACAGGGGCTTTTGAGTGCCAGCGGAGCCTTTTTCTTAAAGACTAAACCTAAATAACATCAGTGCTATTCAACACAAGGCTTGAAACTTCTGACATCACTTGTTCACCCCTGGTCTGGGCAGCTCTGTGTTAGGTCAAAATCACAACCAAGCAGCTGACACAGCTTCTGCACATCCAGGGGTGCATTTGGGAGCCATTGGTTGCCTCTTTCTGTTCCGTCTTGCTCAGGGACAAGCCACAACTCCCAGACTTTTGAAGTAACTTAAAGAATGGAAACGTGTGCCTAAAAAAAGAAATTCAAACAAATGTTTTTAAAAAGAGATTTTTATTTGTGTATGTGTGTGTGTGTGACTATGTGTTTATCTCATCAACTTTTATTGAGTCTCTTTACGCAGGCTTCCTTGGCAAGGAAGTGAAGGTCTTTGAGGCAAGGATTCATGGGGTCCTGGGGCCAGAAGGATCCTCGCCATCAGAAACAGATTCGAAGATTCAAAAGACCTTACCTCTGAAAGGTATTTCTTGGCTATTCTCACACATTTCACTTTCCTCATGATGTTACAAAGCTTTCTCCACCCCAAAATCCCACTGGGATTTTAAGTGGAGTTACGTTACATTCATAATTTAATTTGGAGAACTGGCCTCTTGTCAACACTGTGTCTTCCCACGTAAGAACATTGCATGCCTTTCCATTTATTCATGTTCCTAAGTCAGATTGTATGTTTGTCTTCATGCAGGACTTTATTTCTTTAACTATTTTTCTCAAGGTTTTGTATTATTGTGGCTGTAGTTGGGATTAATGTTGAATTTATACATGTACACCCCAACTGCTTTTAAAAAGGGGATTCCTGAAATTAGGAGGATAGACTAAATTCTTGCTTCAGGGTTTCAGTCTTCATGGCTATGTGCTTATGGGCAATAGGGGCCTGGTACCTTGTAGGAATTGGGGATCATGAGAGGGATCCGTAATTAGAGGGTCCTTAATCATCAAAGTCAAGGATAAGTC
Source organism: Pongo pygmaeus (assembly GCF_028885625.2). Lineage (NCBI taxonomy): Eukaryota > Metazoa > Chordata > Mammalia > Primates > Hominidae > Pongo > Pongo pygmaeus. Next base: position 52,685,874 of record NC_072379.2, on the reverse strand, counting down.
TGTATCAGGTACTTCCCAAAACTCAGTGCCTTCAACAGTCATTTATTGTTGAGCATACATCTGCAGCTTGGCCCCAGTTCAGCTCATCTAGTCTGGGCTTGGCTGGCATCTTCTGCTTTAGGCTGTGGCCGCTGGGGTTGCAATGGGCTTGCTGTACTTCTCACTTCAGTTCTGTGCAAGATGGTACAAGTGGTCAGGTGGCACTTAGAGTCTCTTAAGTTCTGGACATAGATTTGGTACATGATCACCTCTGTAAGTCACATGGCTGAACTCAAAGACATGGGGAAGTGTGGTGGCTTTAGCTAAGCTGAAACTGTGCTTCCAAGAATGCCCCTCTCTTTATGGGTATGAAGTAGGGTTGGCTGAAACAGAAATTTGTAAAAGATCTGGAAAGCAGAAGTGAAGCTATGGTCATATCTATGCAGTTGCGATCACGGGCGAGGACCTGCTGGCTCGCCTTGTTGGCACTGGGGCAGCAGCCAGCTCACAACCTCTTTTAGCTCCCACCTGGTCTCCTTCAGCTTCCTCAAATTGTGGGTGGTGTTCAAGGGCCACTCCATGGAGAAATGCATGAGCTTTTCTGTCGTTCTGTGTGAATGTTGGAGGCTTGGAGGCAGTGAGATAACCATGTGGCATCTAGCTCATCCTGTGGCCTCTGGTTTACCACTGCTCTTACTCGCTTCACATCCAGCTTTCCTTCCTGTCTGCCAGTCCTTGGGTCTAGCACCAGACACAAGGACAACATCCTGAAATGGGCTGCTTACCCCACTCCCAAGATTACATAAGGTCTGATCTCTGTAAGAAATCCAGTATGCCCCTCACCATGATTCTGCTTCTCTGATTGAACCCTACAAATGCAGGCAGGGAGGTGCACCCAGCCACTGTGAGGCTAGAGCAAGGGAGCAGTGAATGATGGGAACCAGTATTTCTCTCTACTGTAATTATGACATTGTCCTTCCAATGACAGGCACACACAAACAAACACTTCCTGAATATTTTTTGTAAGATTTAAGGCAAATGGGTTTCCAATTCACTTTCAGAACACAGCAGGTCTAATAATCAATAACTCCCACATTGGTTAACTACAGATTTACCTTTGCTGCACTGCCCATTTTTTTTTTTTTTTTTTTTTTTTTTTTTTTTTTTGAGATGGAGTCTTGCTCTATCACCCAGGCTGGAGTGCAGTGGCGTGATCTCGGCTCACTGCAAACTCGGTCTCCGGGTTCACGCCATTCTCCTGCCTCAGCCCCCTGAGTAGCTGGGACTACAGGCGCCCGTCACCGTGCCCGGCTAATTTTTTTTATTTTTAGTAGAGACACGGTTTCACTGTGTTAGCCAGGATGGTCTCGATCTCCTGACCTGGTGATCTGCCCGCCTCGGCCTCCCAAAGTGCTGGGATTACAGGCGTGAGCCACCGTGCCCGGCCTCCACTACCCATTTTAAGTGATCTGAGTGACCCCTCAAGAGAAGTTGCCAATACTGTATTTCATCATAAAGGGATTTGTAAAAAGTAGGCTGTCTTTTCCATCAAAGCATTCTAACAAATGCTCTTCCAACAAAATTATGTATAGTAATTAAATTTCTAAGGTCTAAATTCTGACCCAGTTACTTCAAGGAATATTTGATAGAGTAATAGGGTAGAATAATTAAACAACTCTAGTCTCTTTAGAGTTCTTTTTAACAGGGTTTGATCTTTAGTATAAATAATTTCTTCTTTCGTTTGCCTACCACCATCCTGGATTTCCCATTTCTGACAGGTCCAAGCTGTGAGCTTAAGTAACACTTTAAATTTGAATTTCCTAAGAAGTCTTTTGTGCCTTTATTTTTTCTTAAAACAATTTTGGCTTGCTTGGCCTGGGACACTGGCTTTGGGGCTTTGGGAGAGATAAGACACTTCAGCGTTTTCCTGACAGCTGAACTAAAGAAAACCTCTTACACACACGTCATCTGATTTGCTTCATGTCATTTTGATCACTCCTTCTGACAGTTCCGATCTAATTTTTCTTTCAAAAAAGGGTATCAATTTCAAGGTTTAGAGTTCTTAGGATTTAGAATCCGTGATTTAAAGAGTGAAATTTAATCTTGAATCAAGGGTAGGGAATATGAGCAAGGTTCGCAGGTTTCTTCTCGATAGAAGACTCTTGTGACCACTATTTATTATGGTAATGCTTTGTTATTATAAACCTCCCATGAATAATATTTTGGGGAACTACCACACAACAAGGCACACATTATAACCCCTGGTTTGGGGGTCGGGTGATATCAACGAACTGAGAAGCACAATTATCTCATGGTTATGCATGTCTATGAAGTGTGTTAATACTTTTGTTTTTTACAACTTGTAGAATATTTTCATTGTAGGTGAAGCATCAGACACATTTTTATTCAAAGGAAGAGAAATAAAATGAAAGTTGTGTCTGCTGTGTGTTCTGAATGATACCCTGGTGGCCCCAATCCTCTACGCTGGGGGCTAATTTCCCACTGCACGTCTCACGGGCGCCAGGACAGGATACTTTCATGTTTGTGTCATGGTACATGACATCCATGATATCCATGGCACAAAAGGAGTCCTTATTTGGAAACAGTGATCAGCCAGTTTGAAAAGGAGGGTTTGATGGTGTGCCTGTAGTAGATATTGTTTCAGGTCAATTTAGTCAAACATTTCAGTAAAGTGTAATGTTTGTTTGGTGCCCTAGAAAGTGAGTTGTCGTGCCGCTGGCATTTGCTTCTTTGCCAGAGGTGTTAAGGCCATGTAGACATGGCTTTAGCATAGACATCTAGGGTGACACTGGGGAAAGCAAGCAAAACTAGCAATGATTAAGTACTTAATAAGTGCCAAGTGGTTTACTTAAGGTATCTCTTTTAATTTTGACGACGACCTATCGGGCTGATATTACTGTCCATGTTTTGCAGAGGTGAGGGAACTTCAGTTCAGATAATTTAAATGAATTGTCTTCACTGTTAGAGATGGCGAAGCAGATATTCAAAGCAGGATCTGCTTGATTCTGTGGCTTACATACATTTCCATTAAGCCAGCATTTATCCACGTGTGCTTAGAATGAAGTCCTCTGGATGATGTGTAGAAAAGGGAAGGGGAAGGAGGGACTGTGATCAAATGAATGCCAAAAATGTTAGATTAAAGACATACTCAGGAGGCTGAGGTGGAAGGATCACTTGAAGACAGGAGTTTGAGACCAGCCTGGTGTTATAACAAGACCCTATCTGTAAAATATATACATATATACTTTTAACTTACTGCAGGACCTCTCAGAGCTTTCAATATAACACTATGCAGTATTTCCTAAATCTGTTTGACCTGCAAATCCCTTTATTTCCAAAAGGAGATAATAATAGTAGGCTCCTCACAAAGCCATTTGCCCCTCAAATGCCAGCCTGATGTTCTTCCACATCTGCCTGAAACATCCTCAGTAGATGTGTCTGAATTGAACCCGGAAGGAAGCTTTCTTTTTCTTTCTGCCACTTCGGTATGGTTGTGTGGCCATTTTGCTGTGGGAAGAGAGAGAGTGAGCAAACCTGAATCTGTATCTAAAGCAGGTGGGCATGCAAATCCACTGTTCTGCTTGTGTTTTCACTGTTGAGTGTGAGTACTCGTCTGGCGATTTGTGCGTGGACAGCATGCCTACTCTCAGTCTTCTGTCCCAAGTTGGTGTGGAAGGTAGGTGCCCACATGGATGATGATGCTGCAATATGATGTCAATGGTAGCAGAGAGATGCATGCCAGGATGCAGTGGGACCACAGAGGAATCAGGGACTGTATTAGAGAGGGGAAGGAGGAGCAGGAGAAGAGAGGAGGAGGGGGTGTCTGGGCCTTAGAAATGGGGTAGGATTAAGTCACATGTAGGAGAAAAAGCAGGCACTTTGTGTGAAGGGGATGGCATGAGACAAGGTCTGGAAAGTGAGGCAGCATGATCTGTCTAAGGAAGCAGAAGCAGTTCCAGCAGTGGTTTGAACATGAAGTAAGGGGTGGAGAGTGGTGAGAGCTCAGGCTGCTGAGATGGATGGAGGTCAGGCCAGCCTTGTAAAACCTTGTATGCTATTGAAGAAATGATATTTATCCTGTAGTATAATGGATGACATGGTGGGGTTTGAAAGAAACACATGTTGGGGCCAGATCTGGGTTTTGACAAGTTCATTCTGAAAAAGACACAGCCCATCTCTAGGCACAACCCCAGATACAAGGAGGCCAGTTCTGAAGCAGGCAGGGTAAGAGAAGCTGTCACCTGCACTAAGGCAGTGCCAGTGGTGATGGAGGGAAGAAACAAATTTGCTTCATATCTCTAAGAACAAATCATGATGGGGGATTGAGTGGATTTGAGGAATGGAGAAGAGAGAGAACAATTACTTCAGCTAGAGCTAAACTGGAAATGAGGGGCATGCCTGTCCATGTTGATCTTTTGTATTAAAAGGTCTGAGATGATTACAAATATGAAGTGCCTTTGCTAATATTCTTAGAGTCTTGATCATTTGCTTCCTGCTGAGGCCTGGAGGAAGTTGCCTGGGCAGCCTGGGATGAGGTCTGAAGTTGGACCTGCATGCTAAATAGTCAACAACTCAACTTGGGATACAGAAAAGCCACTGAGTATGATGTAAGACCTGGTCCCAATTTCCACATGAACCATGTCCTGGCTTTCCTACCTTGAACTAGCTTTGCAAGTTTTAATGTCCTCATCTGCAGAACTGGAGCTAGCCTCTGCTCTGAGGCACACGTATGAGGGTCATCTGCATTAAGAATTTCTCTCTCTGTGTTGACCAGGATTGATGCAACTGATCTGGTTCCCGCCACATGACTCTCCTCTGTGGACTAGAGCTCCCAGCTCCTGCTTGTCTGAGAGGGAGATGGGATAGGAGCCAAACTCAGGGCAGCACCCAGAAGAGTCACATTTGGGTTTCCTAAGCTTGGCAGACTATTGGTTCACAATCAATCCAGACTTTCTTGAAAACAAAGGCCCCTTTGCCCCCAACCAGAAGTAAATAACAGGTTGTGGCAGAAATTCTCTCTCCTTGGCTGATGGTTCTATCATCCCAAATTTGTATCCATTATCTCCTAGAAGAGCTTGCTAAAGGCTGAACCATATGGGGCCTACGATGTCCTCGGTAAGATTTCTAAATGAATCTTTAATGCCCGGAGAACCTGGAGTGACCTGTTGTTTCTACAACATGTAAGCACTCCTCTTTAACGAAGTTGAACATTTCCCATTTGGGCTTGCTAAATTGTGGAAAATAAATATGAAAGAGCTTTTAAGATGCCTCCTAATCCTAGGGTGTGCACAACCACCCTTTTGTTTACCTTAATGTAATAGGATCATTATCTAGGTGCCCCATTTGGATGAAGCCTTGAAAACATATTAACCTGTTGACTTTGTTAATAGTAATTTAGGAAAACCTCTCAGGCTCCAAACCCAGCTTTTTAAAGCCAAGTGTAACCTCGTTTTCTAGGTTAACTTCCATTGCAGATTTGTGTAAACATAGCTGAATGGTGACTATGTTGCTTTTTGGGGCCAGCAGTGTTTGTTGGTGGAGGTTGTTTTTTATCTGCAGGGTCTGTAAAAGGTGGAGTTTTGGGTGTCTGTTGACCTTGATTTGCAAAAGGGAAGGACTTACCTCTATATTTTATGGTTCAATAACAGAGTGCAGTGCTCAATTACATGGGGGGATTAATAGCGGGTTAATTGCTATGCCTCTCCAAGTGTGTGTTGCTGGTGAAACAGAATAATCAGTGGCTCTCCACCCCAACTCTGACAGTCTCACTCCCCAGAGCCCCCACAACCGCCAAAAGGGAGTTCTGTGCCTCTTTTCTCACTGAACTGCGGCCTGCCTATATCTGCCCAATTAGAGCCATGGAGGCTGTGACCCACCCACCACTTTCCTGGTTCCATTCAGCAGACCCCACCCTCTTTGCCTTCGGAAGGCATGATGGATTGGTTTGAAACAAAACCATCTCGTTCCCAAACTGAAAGGTTCCTTTTTACGTTTGGGAACAACTCGAAACCGCTGGAGAAAATCATGTGCCAATTATGTCTAAATTCCTTTACCACAAGGTATAAAGGAAGCCATAATTCGGGGGCTTATGTTTGATTGAATTCATCTGTTTCCATTTTGTAACTGGAGAGGAGGGAGAATCCACAGCGGTGGACAGTTGATAGAAGGCAGCTTCTATTCCCGGCAAAATAAGGGGTGGCCCTGTCGCTTCACTCCCCCAGAGCAGGCTTTGTGGGTGCAAAGAATCCCAAGAAACTCCTGGACTGGGAGGGAGGTCAGCCTTGTGCACGGCAGTGCCAGACTCTTCCAGAACCATAGACGTAGAAGAGGAGGAACCATGTCAATGTTTTGTCAATTATTCGGCCAAGAACAACACCCTTCAACTGGGAAATACCCAACTCCCCCACCCAGGAGGGGATTTACACTGATGGGTCTGTGTTCGCCAGCAGCTGACAGGTCAGACTTCACCCTTCACATCCCTAAGCGTGTTGGTGCTCATTAGGTGAAAAATGAGATGCATTGTTAACACCGGCTTTCCTTTCCTGCTTGGCAGTGTGACATTAGGGGACACTGAAACCTCAAATTGCCTCCAAGAAATGTGCTCGAGGATAACTGTGCATTATGTGGAGAGGGAAGATTCAGTCAGGGAAAGAATAAAGGTCCCTTCACCGTCACTCCCATCTGTCATTAATGAAAGACGGGCTTGTTGAGGAGCATAGTAGATTAACTGATATTCCCCACCAAATGTGTGCTGCTGGTGGCCACAGATGCTTGGATGCTTTGGTTGGAAGTGAGACAAACTTGGGTTGTAATCTCAGCTTTTCCACTCAGCTGGTAGCATGACTTTTGGCTCCTCCTGGAGACTCACTCTCCTCATCTGTAAAATGGTGAAACCTATGTTATTGGGCTGCTATAATATGAACAATATTTGAGAATCTCGCAGCATAGTAACGTAATAAACGGGAATCATGGGCCATCCCTTTTTCTTCTGGGACTCTTGTTTCCTGAGAAGGTCTCCATGGTCCCCGTATCCTCAATTTTAAACTCTCTATAATGGACCAAGAGGATTCCTTGGCATATGGTAGGGAATAGCCACACTCAGAGGCTGCCGTCAAGCCTTTTCTAGATATTTTTGTATTCTCCTGAGGCCACTTTGGGTCATGAGCTTCTAATTTGGCAACTGTGATAATTGGCCCTCTTCATCCCTCCCTCATTCACTATTTTCTCTTAATTTTTAAAATGAAAATATGTTTCCCCAGCTGAAAATGCATTGCTTAGGTCCTCTCTCGATTACCCATGGACTAGGACTGAAGGCTTATGTTTTATGTGACACAGACCCTTGTGCCTTCCTTGTCTTCTACTCATCTCTAGTCTGTTCTTAATTCAATTCTGCAAATATTTAATGATAGCTAAGCAGTTTATATGGATGAGCTAATTTAATTTTCTTGACTACTTTATTGTTATTCCTTTGTTACTGAGAAGGACAGAGGACACAGAGTTATTAAGTAACTTTTCTGAGCTAATCCAGCTCATAAGTGGTGGAGGTAAGATTTGAACCCAGGCAGTTGGATTCCAGAGCATTAAGAACTGAGCCTTTACGTACCAGGTTTTACGTACCTCTCCTTTACCCCATTAAGAGAGGTTGCACAAATATGGGCCAAAATCGTGAGGCTCACATCAGACAAACCAAATGACTTAGTAGTAAATGGTGAGAGCGGAACAGGAAATGCAACATGCTGTTCAGATGCAACTGGGGGACCTGGCTGCTGCAATTAATCCAGGCCTGTTCCCTGCTTCGTTCTCATGGTCATTGAGACTGGAGCGCACTGTACTCTCAGAAGGAATCGACTCCCAGTTTCTCCAATATAAATTTTACTTTATTTCAAATAAACAACAACAAAAAATTTAAACCCACCATAGCTCCTTGGGACAAGTCACTCTTGACATTCTAAAATAAACTCGGTTACAAACTGCCTGCCTCTCCGTGGTGAAAATTGTATTCAATAGTTATCAAGATTTGTGCTCAAGCTCCTCCTGCTTCTGTGGAGTCTTATAATTGTGTTTTTGTTCATGATTTATGCCATGACCACACATCTGACATAGTTTTCCTGTTATTTGTTTCAGGCACCAGAATCTCTCAGGCTTTCCCTCGGCTTGAGACATAATGGCTCTATTTTGCTTTTAGGATTTTCACCTCTTGGGGCATTCAGACTTTCCTGGGCTTGCTTGATGATTTCAATACCATTTTTCTCTTGAGGCCAACTGCTGGACTTTCTGCATAGCCCTTCACCTCCACCTGTGTTGTGAGCAGAAGTAGCCCTTTCTCCATGGAGCAGATGGAGCCTTTTTAGAGGCTCACTCCTTTCAGCATTTCCAGGGTAATTTGTCTTGGTGGGATGGGTAATGAAGGGGTCTCGGAGACTGAACAGCACAGTAATTTGGTCCTTTCCAGACAAGGATGATCTTATCAGGGGTTGACTATCCATGCTGCTGAGACTGAGACGGTGGGGCTCTGACAATATTTGCTTTTGAAATGCTTGGAAGTCAGCAAACCCCAGCACTCTGGCTCCCTTCATTGCAGCTGACCTAATCTTACCCTGATGTGAGCCATTTTAATTCATCGAGGTTCCGCTAATGATCCTGGCGATTTACATTGTTGTCATTCTTGAGCGTTATTATGCTTTCAGAGAAAGGGATCAGGCTTGTAGAGACATTTTCCTCTAAATGCTTCCTTTAAGGACACTGCTCACCCTAAAAGGGAGAGAGATGAAACAAAAGAGGGTCTTCTGTAAGACAGCCAAGGTATCTCCTAGGAACTCCGGGAAGAATGGCGTCTATTGTACTCATGTGGCATTTTGATATCTGTCTTTCCATATCTCTGGTACTAAACCGTAAGAGCAATGACTGGGTCTGTAGGAATTTTTAGGGTACCCTCATGATCGAACTTGGCTTGAACTGGTATGATTTTCCAAAGCAGGATCCCCTTAATTGATTTCCAGCCACCCCAGAGATGGGGCAGGCACTCTGCAAAGCATTTAGATCCAGAGAGGGTACTATGAAGGGAAACTCGACAGGCCTGGTGGTTATTTGGAGACTTAGAGGAAAATGAGCACAATAAATGGGAAGATAGAGACTCTGACAGCTGCCGAAGGAGGGAGAAGGTTTGCTCTGGCCAGGTGGTTAAAAAATATCACGAATGGCTGGTATATTTTAACACTGATTGTACATCTACTATATAGCAGGCTCTGCTAAAATAAAGGCAGCGACGATTTTTTTAGGGGCTTGAGTCAACAAGACCCCATCAACTTTCACTTGAATTTTGCAATAATCCCCTAACTGGTCTCCTTGCTTCCATTCTCCCCCTCCCAATCCCAATCTGTTATCAACAGAACAGCTAGAGTGATCCCATGAAAATGCACATTCAGATCATATCACACCTCTGCCCCACACCCTCCAAGGGCTCTCCACGTCTCTCGGAGTAAAAGTCTCTGCAGTGGTCTATAAGGCTGCACATGATTGCTCCTCTGATACCCCCCACCCCCCAGCCCAACACAAATTCTCATTTGCCTACTGAGACCTAAATCCCATACGTCTCCTCCTGGAAGAGGACCCTGGATCTCTGTGTACCCCTTAACTCTTTGTGTCTCAGTTTTAGCACTTAATATACTATAATTTGATTTTTGTCCTTCTGTGTTCCCCACTGGTTATTGAATTTCTTGCTAAAGGAACCATGTTTTACTTAGCGCAAAATCATCCCTGAGACCAAGTGCTCAGTAAGTCATTGTTGAATGAATGAACAAATAAATAAGCATGTGAGTGACTGAGTGCCTCCTCTACATTGGCGTGCCTGTGGCCTTGGTTGTGTTATGTGGAAACCAGCAGATAGAAGCCACTGTTAATGGTTCACGCTGCATCTTGTATTCCATGGATGCCCAATAGCTGCATCCAGTAGCTATTCATTTTCCTGCATCAACAGTGACCTAGGTTCTGATGGTAGTTCCATTCCTGGCCCCTGGAGAAGTGACATGGGGCCAGATGATCCTTCCTGGCTTCCTCAGTCCCCAGGGCAGGCCCCTGAGAGGATAGGAGGGCCGAGGAAAACACCTCTGGAGTCGGTGCTGGGCCCAGATCCTCCCTCCTGCTCTGGTGGAGCCCAGTTTCCACTTTGTAGCCCGGCCCCCACTCCTGCTGCAACATCAGTGTAAATATTGTTCTTTCAAACAGTCCACTGTGGTGGGACAGGGAAGGAAAAACCATCACCAGGGGATATGTGTGTCTGCTTTGCCTTTTGCAGAAGATAAAATTTAGTGTGGGCAGAGCCAGTTTTGCAGTCTGCTGTACCCTGCTCCAGGGCAGAGTGCTGTGCTGGAGGCTCTTGGGGTGGCCCCTACACCTCCTCACCCCTCTCGCTATATGCACTGGTGGCACCTACTGTGGGTCAGGTCTTCCTTGGGGGCAGGTTCACGGTGGGTTCCTGGCACTGAAGAGTTTCAAAAAATTATAGGGGGAAAAGCCATTTGCTCATGGCACACTGCCCAGGTGGGTTAATCCGATCCCTCAGAAAGCGCTCTTCCTGTACAACTTGTAATTAATACAGAGTGCTCACAGCCCCAGGAGGCTATGAGGCCAAACTACTCAGTAGGTTTCAAAAAGCAAGCTGTTGTCCATGCCTAAGAGTAGCATCTTTCTTTAGACAAGTTGGGAGTAAGGCTGCAGGGGCTGTCGGTCTATTTGGGGCAGTGAGGACATGCAAGAGCCTGGGGTAAAATAAAGGCAGTGACGATGCTAAGTGAGCCATTGTTATGTGCCTGACCTCCCATGCAAAGTATTTTATTTGCATCTACTTGTGCAGTTCTCATAAGCAGTGGATCCTGTTGTCATTCCCATTTAACAGAGGACTAGAAAGGAGCCCAGAGATATTAAATAACTTGCCCATGGTCACACAGCTAGGATGTGCTGAGCTAAGGTCTACACCAAGGCACAGGGTCTCCAGATCAGCCCTTAATCACTGGATCTCAGTTCTGGTGCTACCGTGGGTTGAATAGTTTCGGCCAGGGGGCACATGGTTTCTCCTCATGACTTTGCACCATGCGTTAGAGAGTCTGGATTTGGAAACTACATTTAGTCATTAGCGGTATGACCCTATAGCAAGTCATTTACTCTTTGAGTTAGTGTCCTCATCTGATAAAGCAGATATTAGAATATCTCTCTTGCCTATTTTGGGTGGTTAAATGTAAAAGTGTATTAAAATGCACTATACATGTGAAAGTGGTCTTCAACTGGCAGGTTTTGTTATGAAACTGCAATCATCGATAAAATGAGAGCAGGAAAACTACACTGTTCAACCTGGCAGCCACTGGCCACACACGGCTATTAAAGCCCTTGAAATATGATTAGTGAGATTGAAGAACTACATTCTTAATTTTATTTCATTAATTTAGATTTAATCAGCCATGTGTGGTTATTTGCTATAATAGTGGACAGTACAGGATATGGTTTCAGCTGGAGGGGATCTCGGAGACCACTTAGTCCAGTTCCTTGATTTCACAGATAAGACTGAAGTTCTTAGTGGGGCAGCAACTTGCCTAAAGTCATATGGTAAGTTAGCAGAGAGTAGGTTCAGAACTAGGTCTTCTAACACCCTGATAGTCTCCACTTCAAAAAAATCTGAATATCCCTAATTTCAACCAGGAGATTAGGAAAGAAGATTGTTCATTATCAACCTGCAGTTCATTGAAATAAACAGCGAGGATGGGTGAGGTGGCACAGGCCTGTAGTCCCAGCTAGTTGGGAGCCCTGGGGCAGGATAATGGCTTGAGCCCAGGAATACAAGTCCAACCTGGGCAACATAGCAAGTCCCTGTCTCTAATATATCAAAAAAAAGAAAGAAGCAGCTAGTGAAATACCAAGATGGCCCTGATTTTGAGAGCTTCTTGAAGGCTAGAGAAGGTGCTAAGATGATCAAGCCCACACCTATTCATGGGAAGCTGTGTGTGACTGTCTCTACTGCAAGCCATGCTCAGTTCTTCCTTGATCAAGTCGAGGTCTTCTTAGGGTCAACATGAAGGAAACCCTTTGTCCACTTGCAGTGCATCCTGACAGTGACAGAGACATCTCTGGATAGGTCCCTGTCTCCCTGGAAGGCCTTGCGGGTGGCAGAGGGCTCAGGATTTCAGTGTGCTGTAACGGTAAATCTGTGGAAAGAAAGAAAAGGCCTGTGGTGAGGCTGCAACCTCAGTGCCAAATCACAATGTATAATTGGCCCTGATTTTTTCCATATGTATCAACAAAAACAGCCTTGCTTTCATGGGAGATGAAAGCAACCTCTTTCTTTGGTCCTGTTTCCTTTTTGGGTATAGTTCCCAGGTCTCCACTGGGTTCATCATACTCTCTTTAAAACAAACCAAAAAAAAAAAAAAAAAAAAGTCATAAATTAGGGATACAGAAGGACTTACGGAGAAAATCTCTTTATGTTTTCCATGGCAAACAGATATGCTGTTTTGATGTTTTCTTACTTTTCTTAACAAACATTAAATTAAACTAATTTGTCAGAGTTTTCATAAAATCATACTCTTGGGATAGTGAGAAATAAGTGCTTAACAGCAGCAGATTAATGTATATGCGTAAACTCTCTTTCTGAAAGGACTTTCATTCATTCAGCACTCTTGTTGGATTAGTCTGCCTGGATTGCCATAAGAAAATACCACAGGCTGGGTGGCTTAAACAACAGGAATTTATTTTCTCACAGTTCTGGAAGCTGAAAATTCAAGATCAAGGTGCCAGCAGGTTGGGTTTCTTCTGAGGCCTCTCTCTTTGGCTCAAGGACAGCCACCTTCTTGCCCTGTCCTCCCATGCACTCCCCTGTGTGTGTGCACATCCCTGGTGTCTCCTCTTCCTATAAGGACATCAGTCATATGATATTAGGCCCCACTATTGTAACTTCATTTAACTTAATTACCTCTTTAAAGGCCCTGTCTATCTCCAAATATGGTCACATTGAGGGTGAGGGCTTCAACACATGAATTTTGGGGTTGGGGACACAATTCCATCCTTAACACCTTTACGGAGTACTTTTCATGTGATGGTCACTGTAGATGATACAGAAGAAAATGACAGTAACCTCGCCTTTGGGAAATTGGGAGTCTTACAGATGTGAAAAAAATGCCATACGATATGCAATTTATACACATGAGGGCACTGAGGGAGAGAATTGACTTGGTTTTGGGGAATGTGGGAGAAGAATTAAAAGAAGCTTTCAAAGACAAGGAGCTGGGTGAGTTAAGTTTTGAAAGAAAGCCTGGCATAAGTGTGATAGGAAAAAGAATAAAGGAGACATCCTCATCATACAGATGAAATAAGCTGAGTCTCTCTCCTGAGTTTTGAAAGATTCTATCTAAAAATACTGACCCTAACTTCAAAAGCCTACAATTAGAGATATATTTTTTTTTACAATTAGAGATGAGTTTTTACCCTTAAGCTATTGTTTCCTTAAAAAATAATAAAGATTTAAAATATTGTATTGTTTGAATTGGTCTTAGTTATAAACATCAGAAACCATGACACAAGCTGGTTTGAACAATGGGAGCTTGAGTTATTTTTGTCCGAGCAGGAGATCAGAGGTGGGGTGAGTTCTAGGCAGTTTGATCGCAACTGAGTGACAGCTCAAAGATTCAGGCTCTTTCTTTCTCTCCATTTGCCTTCCTTTCCACTGGCCTTAGCCAAAGGCAGGATCCTCTCCTGGTTATAATAGCTGCCGGTGGAAATCGGGCTTTATTCGCACCCTGCAGGAGAGAAAGAGAAAACTCTCTGTCTTAATCACTGGTATACTAGAATTGGCTTGTACAGACTGATGAGATCTGACTGTTAAATTTTCAGGAATTTTGCAAGCTGATTGTTAAACACAGCTATTATTAAACATTAAATTATATAACTTAACAATGAAATGAGTTACATTAAAATAAAGATAATACTCAATATGCATCACTTGTTAATTATTTTCCTATTATTATGCCTTTGACATGACATGAATATAAAGTCTGTTCTATTTTTAGGATGGTGACAGTATACAATGGTAGCTACTGTACGTCTCTCCCAGCTCCACACTCAGTGATATCCCATTGGTGGCTTGAAATCAGCCATGATGGTAGTAGTGTTTCTAGCATGGAAATAGGCAACTGCTATAAATCAGATTTTGATTTTATCATCTGAACTTAAGAAAGTGATGGAGAAATGTAAATAATGCAGGTTAAACTTTCAAAGGTTTGGCTCTAAACTGTCACATTGTGAATGGCCCAAAAATTAGAGGAAATATTCTCCTAGTATTATTTGATTCATCAAAGTCACTCACATCATTGACAGATGAGTGGAGTTCTGACATATGTCTTCACACACAAACAAAAGCAGCCCACATTTGTGTCAGTATTATACTTATTTGTCAGTTGCAGCAATAGGTTGGCTGTAGATGCATGAATTGCAAAAGTCAATGAAAGTATTCTGTGAAAAATTGATTGGCAGTGTGGTACAATAAAGAGCATTGTATGTTTTATTTTATTTGTATATTGGGTTCTACACATCCACTATGTCAGTAAAAATTTATAATAAATATATGTATGTGTGTATGTAAATATATGGATATAATTTTTTCCTGGACAACCTTTTGTTAAACATTTATTAGCACCACTCCTTCAATCTTTTTGTTTCACTGGGCCAACCTAGTTTATATGTCCATCCTTGTGTCTGGAATTTATTCCTTCCGGTGGGTTCTTGGTGTCGCTGACTTCAAGAATGAAGCCGCGGACCCTCATGGTGAGTGTTACAGCTCTTAAAGGTGGTGTGTCCGGAGTTTGTTCCTTCAGATGTTCAGATGTGTCTGGAGTTTATTCCTTCCGGTGGGTTTGTGGTGGTGCTGGCTTCAGGAGTGAAGCCTCAGACCTTTGCAGTGAGTGTTACAGCTCTTAAAGGTGGCACGTCTGGAGTTGTTTGTTCTTCCTGGTGGGTTCATGGTCTTGCTGACTGCAGGAATGAAGCTGCAGACCCTCGTGGTGAGTGTTACAGCTCTTAAAGGTGGTGTGGACCCAAAGAGTGGGCAGCAGCAAGATTTATTGTGAAGAGCGAAAGAACAAAGCTTCCCCAGTGTGGAAGCAGACTGGAGCGGGTTGCCACTGCTAGCGCGGGTGGCCAGCTTTTATTCCCTTATTTGGCCCCACCCACATCCTGCTGATTGGTCCATTTTACAGAGCACTGAATGGTACATTTTACAGAGTGCAGATTGGTGCATTTACAATCCTTTAGCTAGACACAGAGCGCTGATTGGTGCGTTTTTACAGAGTGCTGATTGGTGTGTTTATAATCCTTTAGCTAGACACAGAGCACTGATTGTTGCATTTTTACAGAGTGCTGATTGGTGCGTTTACAATCCTTTAGCTAGACACAGAGTGCTGATTGGCGCGTTTATAATCCTCTAGCTAGACAGAAAAGTTCTCCAAATCCCCACCTGACCCAGAAGCTCAGCTGGCTTCACTTCTCACCCCTAAGCCCATAGTGCCATGCACTAGTTATCCTTTGTGGCTGTCAATGGGTGATTTCCTGAACTATAAAGAGGGTTTGTTAGGAAAGAGGAAATAGGAAATTCATTTCAGGTAGGAGACCAAAAGTGTCTGCAACTGTAAAGATTACCCCCCACCCCGCAGCCCAAAAAAACACATTAATACAATATCAATCTTTAATATTTTAGTGGAAATTAATGTATGACACCTTTTCCAATAGGATAGGTGGCTCAGAGCAGATTGGATGGAACTACTGACATTTTAGGCTGGATAATTCTTTGTTGTGGAATTGTTGTCCTGTGTATTGTAGGATGTTTTGCTGTACCTCTACACACATTTGTTGACAATCAAAAATGTCTCCAGACAGTGCCAAATGTCCCCTGGGATCAAAATAGATCTCAACTATTGGTTTAAACCACTGGTTTACATCTAGGACTTGGCTCCAAACCTGGAAGTTTTGAATTTCTGTTCCTCTGCCTCTAAAGTAACGCCATCTGCAATTGAATGTTAAATTGAGAAGTCAAAGGCAGCATGGAGGAAGAGGCACATTCTTGAGGGCTGGAACCCTGGGCACCAAAAAGTTGAGTCTGGAAAAATACCTTCTGGGCTTAGGAGGAGGGGATTTGCTGCTAGAGGAGGCCACAGACTCCAGATACTAACCTCTCTTCCAATGTTCAGATTTTATCAGGACGTTTTCCACCTTTGGAACTCAAAGGATATGAAGCTCTTTTACAAACTTTTATCTTAAAAAGGAATTGGTCCCTTTTAGAAAACTTAAGAAGTTTTTTACACTGAGTTAGAAGGAGCATATCAGTTGGTTTGTCCCTGGGCTCTGGAAGCATCAACCTTTCAGATGATCATGCTGATGTATGCGTTAAAAGAGCAAACAAAGGCATCTGAGCAATTTGTAAACCAGGCAGAGTCTGGGAAACGTCCTCATGTCAGAGTCTACTGACAGTTGTGTGAAATCAGCTTTGGCAAAGCTCTCTTCCTTCAAGAAAGCCCCCTTAGACCTGCTTCCCCTTCTAGCTCCCTGCTGGCCTTATCTTTCTTCAATAGCAAAAGACCTCAAAGGATTCATCTTTATTTGCTGTTATGACTTGCTCTCCTTCTGTTCATTCCTTGGATTCTGTCCCTACATGCCTGCAATGATGCTCTGATGTGTTGAGTCAACTCATCTCAGTCTTCCTCATTCTTAGGACAGCTTTCCATGCTGGTGGCCATCCTCTGTCCCTTAAGTTTGCTGCTTCCTGTTACTTCCATGGTGCCGTAGTCTTGCTCCTGCCTGTCTGTTGAGTTCTTCACTGGTTCCCTTTTCTCTGTCAGCTGCTTGTGGAGATGTTTCCTCCAGGTTTCTGGCCTGTTCCTGTTTCTCCTCTCCTCTCTCATCATCTCTCAACTCTGGGCATACAGCCTCAAGCCTGCATCTTCAGTTGTGCCCTCTCTTGTTTGCTGTAGTGTTGGACACATTTATCTTCATGTTGGTGTACCACAGGGGCCTAACACAACACGTCTAACATGTAACCTTTTACCTGTTTTCCTAGCCTGTCTTCTCCTTGTCCCCATTTCAGTTAACAGAATTGTTTTCCAGGCTAGAGACCTAGAGATACCTTGACGTCAACCTTCCTTATAAACCAATCCTATGTGTCATCTGCCTATGAATCATGTGGGTTTCACTGCCACTGTTTCCCTGATATGTATTCCACCCTTTCTACTCCCATTGCTCCAGTTGAGACCAGAGGTCAGCAAACATTCTTTTTCTTTTTAAAAATTTTTACTTAAAAAAATTTCTGTATAGAGACAGAGTCTTGCTGTGTTGCCCAGTCTGATCTCAAACTCCTAGCCTCAAGCAATCCTCCTGCCTTGGGCTTCCAAAGAGTTGGGATTACTGATGTGAGCCCACTCTGCCCAGCCAACAAACTTTTTCTTGAAAGGGCCAGGGCCAGATAGTAAATATTTTAGACTTTGTGAGTCACACTCCCTTTGTTGCATCTATTCAACTCCGTCCATATAGCATGAAAGCAGCCATAGGCAATAGGTAAGTGCATAGGCATGTCTGTGTTCCAATAAAATTTATTTATAAAAACAGTCTTCCAGTCTGATTCAGGGCCATAGTTTGCCACCTACTCTTTTAGATCATTGTTATCTCTCACCTGGATTTTATCAATCCGGAAGCTGATCTCCCTGCTCTAAACTATTTTGTTGATCTTACCATCCAAAGTAAATATTTGTTGAGGAATATATCTTCCTAAAATCCAGGCCCAATTAGACACAAGGGACATTGAGACCCTAGAAACTTAGCCTTATTTGAATATGCCACACATTCATGTCTATAAATCTCCCTTAACTATAGTTTCCAGCCTGTAATGCTCTTCCCAGCCCTTAAATATTTATACTTGCTAATCTATAAGACCTAGCCTCTTCTGTGAAGCCCTCTATACTCACATTCACAACTCAGAGCTTTTCTTCTCTGAAACTGTCTTGAATAAGAGTATACTTCTCTGACAGTTTTATCTCATAGCAAGTCTGCCTCACAGTGAAGTTACTTCTACCTGTATTTGTCTACTTCTGTCAATCCAAAGCGCTCTAGAGGGTGAAGGTATCTTTCTTAACAATTTTTCTTGTTCTTCAACTTATTAATTCCTCAGCTTATTACTCTGTTCAAGTAGAGAAGCTCCTCTATTATGTATTCTCTAATTTCAGATATAAAATATACACATTTCTAGTTTATAAGATGCAAACAAGCTACAGTCCAGAGCTAAAGTTTTAATAAGTCCACTTCACTCACCACCGACAAATGGCGTTTGGGATTGATTACTTCAGTCTCAACCAGCTCTTGTTTACAAGTAGTCTATAGCATGCTTATTGAGTCTGTAATTCACTTTTAACCTTTTTTTAAATTAAGAAAAAAGCATCAAATCATCAAAAAAAAGTAGAAATTGAGAGGATATTGAAAGGCCTGGGAAGACGAAGTCATGATGAAAATAAAACAAAGAAAAACTCATTTAAAAAATGAAAAAAGCGGGAAAATAGAGAGTGTTGTATACATAGATTGAATCTTTGCTGCTAGACATGATTTTAAAGGATGAGCTACATCAAGTGTGAAGAGTGCCATGTCAATGTGATGCCAGTATAATTAATCACAAATAATAAGAGGGGAGGTATATACTGAGGAAATGAGGAAATATTTTAAGGATTTGTTTAGAAGCAGCACTGTTCAATATAAGAACTACTAGCAACATGTAGTTATTTAAATTTAAGTAATGGAAATTAAATAAAATTTAAGTAATGGAAATTAAATAAAATTTAAAATTCAATTCCTTGGTCCCACTAGTCACATTTCAAGTGCTCATTAGCCACTTGTAGCTAGTGGCCACCATACTGGATAGTGCAGATATCAAACATTTCCATCATCATGAAAAATTATATTTATTGCAGCACTATTCATAATAGCAAAGAGATGGAATCAACTTAAATGCTCTTCAAAGGTAGACTGGATAAAGAAAATGTGGTACATATACACCATGGAATACTATGTAGCCATAAAGAAGAATGAGAGCATATGCTTAGCAGCAAAATGAATGGAGCTGGAGGCCATTATCCTAAGTAAGCTAACATAGGAACAGAAAATCAAATACCACATGCTCTCATGTAAAAGCGGGAGCTAAACATTTAGTACGTATGGACACAAAGAAGGGAACAACAGATGTGAGGGCCTACTTGAGGTCGGAGGGAGGGAGAAGGGTGAGGATCGAAAAAGTATCAGGTATTATGCTTATTAAGAGTTCTATAATTGGCTGGGCATGGTGGCTCACGCCTGTAATCCCAGCACTTTGGGAGGCAGAGGCGGGCGGATCATGAGGTCAGGATATTGAGATCATCCTAGCTAACACAGTGAAACCCCATCTCTACTAAAAATACAAAAAATTAGCCCCGTGTGGTGGCACGTGCCTGTAATCCCAGCTACTGGGGAGGCTGAAGCAAGAGAATTGCTTGAACCTGGGAGGTGGAGTTTTCGGTGAGCCAAGATCACACCATTGCACTCCAGCTTGGGCAACAGAACGAGACTCTGTCTCAAAAAAAAAAAAGTTCTATTATTAAGAGTTCTATTGGATAGAGTGCTGGTCTAGAATTAGCAAAGCCAAGTGCCTTGTAGCCTCAAGTCACCAGAGGGGGTTTGTTAGAGAATGTAAAGGCCAAATATGGCAAATGTGCTGGTGATAAAATTTTGGTCAAAAGCAACAGAGGGCTCCACGGAGTTGAGGCACATCAGAATCTACTCAACATCAGTGGGAGGGCGGAAACAGTCAGTTCTGAATTGATGACCCAGAGTCAATAGTATGGAGCACATCAAGAGCATCAAGCATTACCACTGTTATTTGCTTTTCTCAATCTAGGTTTTTTTTGAGACAGAGTCTCGCTCTGTTGCCCAGACTGGACTGCAGTGGCACGATGTCGGTTCACTGCAATCTCCGCCTCCCAGGTTCAAGTGATCCTTCTGCCTCAGCCTCACTAGTAGCTGGGATTATAGGCACGCGCCACCATGCCTGGCTGATTTTTGTATTTTTAGTAGAGACGGGGTTTGGCCATGTTGGGCAGGCTGGTCTTGAACTCCCGACCTGAGGTGATCCACCCACCTTGGCATCCCGAAGTGCTGGGATTACAGGCATGAGCCACCGTGCCCGGCCCAATGTAGGTTTAAATGTATGTTTTGGGAAGAGATACTAGATCACAGTATTTATCAAACTGTGGGGCAAAATCAATTAGGGGGTCATGAATCATTTAGTACCCAGCAGACATTTTAAAATGAAATGGAACAGACTAGAACACATCAGGCCACGTTTCATGCTGCAAAATCAAATATTGTTGCAGAAACTTCTGCGTCAACGAAATATGTACGTATTTCTTAACGTGGGTCAGTTGCCAAAAGTTTGAAAGCCACTGTTTTCAGAACATAGATTAGCAAAGAAGAGAAAAGTATGTCTAGTTTTTAAAATGCAAAAAGACAGACTCACCTTGCATCTGGAGAATACAAGCTTGAACCCTTCTCAGTGCCTCAGGCTTAGGAAAAAAACCATCAAACTTAGAAACAGCCTCTCAGAATCTAACCTGTTTGTTCTTTGCTCTTACTTCCTAGAAAGGTCAGTGGATTATTACCAATTCCTGGATTGTCTGCATCCCTGAAGAATTTTTTTTTTCCCTGCCATGGGAGATATCTTGCAACTAGAAACTGTCTGTGTTTGCCTGGCAGAAGTGAACTGACCTGGGGAGTCAGGGTTAGCAACTTATAAAGTGGGTGCATGTGAGAGGCAATACCAGAAAGCCTGTGACGTATTCCCCAGCTGCACAGCCCAAGAGTCACCTTCCTACTTGGCAGAAACAAAAGCTCTATTAAATTTTGAGAGAGAATGATGCTTGTCTTATTCACATATTAATATGATTTATTTAAAAACCCTGATCCCGTTGCCTCAGAATGACTTATAATGCTCTGTTTATCTCTTGGATCGCCGACAATGAGAGTTCGGATTTCTCCCTCCAGCCTTCTGAATGATCTTTTTTGGAGCTGGTGGGAGCCTCTTGTACTTGCTACCCTATACATTACATAGTAACATGGAAACCTTGATTGCCGACTTAGGCCAACTTAATTAAAAATTAAAAGAACAAACTCTAGCTTAATGAAAATTCCTATGGATGGCCACCCAAATTTGCTGAAACCCTGAAAACTTGATTAGTCCCTTAAAAATAGCATTGATTACTTATAATTGTCATTAGAAGTTCAGTTTCAAAATTCTTTCCTCAGGTTAAACAAGAAATCAGTTCTGACTGAAATTTATACATCTGCTTCTTCTAATTATCAACGTTTCCACAATGTTGCCTGTGGAAATGTTGATAATTTAGAAGAAGCAGATGTATAAATTTTTGCTCTGATGGGGGTAGATGTTAATGGAAATTTTAGAAGTAATTTTCTCAAGGCGTTTGAACGGATGAGATATTCCCAAATTATTTGGCCTGAGCTTCTTATACTTAGTTTTATAAAGGTGGTGACTAACCAAGTTACACTTCAGAATGTTTGTATGTGTTTTCATCTGTCCCTTCAGTTTTCTCCAAGAGGTACTGTCATGATGACTAGGGCTCAACTGCCAACTACATGCATTAATCCCGAATTACATCAATCCCCAAATTATCAATCCCTTAGGAATTTAGACTTCTGGGTCCTGCATTCCCAGGGACAGCTCCACCTGAATCTCCAGGGGCATCTCAAATTCAACCTGTACAAACCTAAGTTCATCATCTTCCTGCCTCAAACCTCTGCATCTTCCAGCGGAATCCCTGCCTGGGGGGATCGTGTTCAGCATTTACCTCATTTCTTAAGCTAGCAGCCTTGCGGTGGTCTTGAAGGTTTCCCTTGTCACCAGCTTCCACATTAGAGTTTTATCAGTTCTTCCTCAGATATGCCGCTCACATCTCAGACCCCCTGGCAGCGTCTGGCTCCGGCTTCACTATCTTTACCTCCATGACAGCCATGGCTTCTTAATGGCCTTCCTTTCTCTTCTAGTTCCTCGTCCATGTGTCTTCTGTGTTATCTTTCTGAAAAACAAATAAACGTATTCCTGGTGCCCCTCTGTGTGACTGTCCCTTGTAGGATAATTTCTGTTATCTCTCTGTTGTCTGTAGGATGAACTGGAACTCCTTGAGAATACAAATGCCTTTCACAACGGGCCCCTCTTTTCTGTGCTCCTCTCACCTTCGTTGCTTTGGCCACCCTGTGTTTCCTTCCACTGCCTTCAGATGAAAGGTGTTTTTTTCATGTTCCCTGTCTTTGCAACTCTGTTTCTCTTAGAACGCCCATATGCATTTTCAGAAAAACACCTTTTTATCCTCTAAGAATAAACTCAATGCCACTGCCTCTGGGTACCTTTTTTAATGACTCCGTGAAGTTTGTTAGCTTATTGCTCCCTCTTTTTTCCATCTTTCTATTAGAGCACTTTTCACATGGTATCATGATTACCAACTAATGTGTGTGTGGTATTCATTAGGGCTGCTCTTCAAATGTCAATGCATCTTCCCAATCTAATTGTAAGGTAGAATTTCTCTTTCTGGGCTTCTTGTGGTTGGATGGGGCCAATAACCAGTACTGGGCAACAAATTGAGAGCAGAAGAGATGAGTGTCATTTCTAGGATGACACATTTAATTGCCCATACAAGACTCTTGAGAGATCTTCTTTCTCCTAGCATGGTGACTAGCAATGTTAAAGATGGCCCCTGCTCCATCAGCCTAGGCACCTCCCAATCCACAGTGCATGCATAACATGAGCAAGAAACTTTGCTAATTTAGGCCAAGGAGATGTTGGTATTATTTGTTACCATAGCACACTCTAGCCAGTCTTTCCTGATGCATTGTGTGTCACTCCCATGGGATGGGACAGTGGACTCCTCAATGGGCTCAGTGTATTATCTTAGTGTCCGTATTGTCTTGCAAGTGCATGGTAAGGGTTCAATGACATACTTGTTGAATGAATGCATACAGAAATAAGGTATTTATTATTAAAGAGATAAGGAGAAAACCATTAATAAAATTATCATGTTTTTATGTCTGTTAAAAATAATGGTCACTTGAGAAACATACTTAAATAATTCAAAACTGCTGTCTTCGATAACAGTTTTCAGTCAGTTTTCCATGCAGTTTTGTATTCTGGTTCTGGACCTTGCATTGCAAGGTGGGGAATATTTGCTAAAGAAATGGCACAAGATTAACATGTTTCATTTGCAAATCTTGGTATGGTTGGCCGACTTTTCCTAATGGACCCTGAGTTCTTTTTAGGAAACAGCTGCGTGCATTGCTTTGATGGGGCAAGCCCCTGGATGGGCCAGAAGTCTGTGGAGACCCAGTACACTGGCTTCAGATGTCTGCCCAGTTATCCCCACAGAAGTTAAGGAACTAGCTGTTTTGGAGCAACTTTAACAGAGACTTTTTTTTTTCCAGTGTGATGGAAAATGACATATACCTGTCCTTGAGCCAATTGTGTGTAGCCTTGGTAAGTGACTAACACTTTGCCAAAGTCCCACACACAAACTAATCATTTGCGTTTGGAGCTGCCTCCTCTGTCTTCCTGGCAGAAGCTCAACATTAGGAAATTGTGACTAATGGCAAGGAGAGAGAACCCTTGAGGCTTATCTAGCCAGGGAGAGTTTCAAGGAGCCAGGAAAAAGTAAAATCTGACTCAATTAACCAAGATAAGATAGGAACAAGCAAACTGGACAATCCTTTCAAAAGGGACAAACACAGACACAGGGATTTCTGAAAGGAATCGTGGGAATTATTAGTGTCTGGTTATTATTTTATTGCATGGAAGCACATGCAACTTGTGCTTCTCCAAACCTGTGATGCAGGCAAGCGATTCTAAAGCCTTTGCAAGCTGTAAATACAACATTTTTTTTCCCTAAGAAAAGGCAAGAGAAGGAGTGCGCTTAACAGAAGAGGACCAGCCTGGTAGCACTTCCCAGAACTACCACCTGTCTGCTGTGCTTAGGCAAGGCACCTCACCACACTGCATCTTGGTTTCCTCATCTGCAAAATGCTGTGTTATTACAGCAGTGTGTTGTAAAGATTTAATGAGAGAATGCATGTGAAGCTGTCACTGTTCTATTAAGCACACACTGAACTCTCCAGTAAGCGTTAGCAGTTACACAGTTCTGAGATATGCATTAGGAAGTCCATTACGTAAAAACCCTGCTCTGCTCCTTAAAACGAACAAGAGTGGAGGGGTTTATGGTTTAGGGGTGAGGGGCAGAGATGTAAGGCATAGGAGATGACTGAGCATTTCTTGTGGCAACTTGTGCTTCTGGTTCCTTACAAGTAAACTGTCTTATAAGATGTACTTTTTGGTCCTGTTGTCTCTGCAGAAGGCAGCAGCAGCTCAGAATGGCAAGCTTTCTGCTGATGGTAACAACCTGGTAATCGAACAAAGCCCACAGTCTTTGCTTTGAAAAACCAGAGGCCCAGGAGTAGCTGTTTTCTTTCAGACTGCATTTGAGCTTTGTCAGCTGGTTGGGCTGAAGTTTATCCTGTGTGCACTTTCCTTATCAGCCGCCCATGGCAGGCACACGCTTCTTTGCTCAGTGAATGGCAGGACTTCAGGACTCCCCGTTGACAGAGCTAATCCATCTTTCTGCAGCTTCCATCTTGAAATAACTTTTGGAGCAGCTTGTCGGGAACATGGAAGCAGCCATGATGGCTGGGAAATTTTCTCAGGCAGGGAGTAGCCTTTTTCCGTATGGAAACTCCAACGAAGCTATGTCAAGGAGATGGCCTGAAACATCTGGGCTCATTTATGGGGGGAATGGGAGGCATTCTCACAGGACAGCCCGATGTACCCCACTGATAAACCCTCTAACACATTGTCAGGAAAGGAGGCTTCATGGATAGGAGAGCCCCTGACAAAGTCAAGATATCCCTCATCCCTCCCAGCCTACTGGAGCCAGCTATTGTCCACATCACCCACTGTCACTAGAGCAGGGATGCAACTACTTCCTATTCCTGGAATGGGCTTCTGGCACTGCTCCCACTTCAGGGTCCCCATGGCTCCAACATCTGCAGATGCACTGGCATAGGATCATTTCCATGTGATCGGTCTTAGGTTTGGGGGACCTGTTTTCCTTTGACGATAGAAAGCAAGAGGGTGGAGACCTGCTTCTCACCATTCGTTCTCCTCCCTCTAGAGCTGGATTTTCCTCCATATTAAAGATCCCAGGTTCATGAGAAACCAAGTCGTCTTAAAAGCTGGTTAGAGTGAAACCAACCTTCCTGCTTTTTTCTTCTTCCCTACAAAGTCAGAAGTCAAGTTAGAAACTCCCTTGCAGAAAAGAGTCCATGTAGTTTGGCCAGGCGGAATGTTGCGATATGGAAGCTTAGTCTGCTCAAAGCGAGTGTTTAGGTTTTCAAGCTGGGCCCAAAGTCCAACTTGGGTAAGACCACCTGATTGCACAGCTCAGTGGGGCGGGGGGCGGGGTTCCTTCCCCATCATAGACTGTGCGAGTGGCGCCCTCTGGAGTCATGCGGTGCACAACCTGCCCAGCAGGAGGCAGCAGCCTAAACTTGAGGCTCAGTTCCCACAAGACCGGTGATTTTCAGCCTCCTGTGATGCTCCACACACTGACATGTCAAGACAATAGGAGGTGGTTGCACGTCACTGGTTACTAGTAATGAATAAAGTACAACCATTTTCAAACACAGTCCTTCTTTATTACAAGTTAAGGGAAGCTAAGATCATTGCTAGATCACTCTCACTGTGAAGGAGATGTGCTGGCTTTGTTTTTCATATTTAAACATTAGATAACTGAGAAAGAGAGCAAGAAAACGAAGACAAGAGAGAGAGCTAGAGCAAGCGAGAGAGAAGGTGGTGGAGATACAGCTCCAGTATGCGAATTAGGTGTAACTGAGCACTTTATCCTACTGTGCCAGGGATATGAAAGTCATTAGTCAAGTGTGTTGCCATGGAAACAGAGTCAAAGATCACCAGACAAAACTATGAGCTCTTAGGGCAAGAATTATATCTTAGCCATCTTCCTAAAGTTTTTCATGCTGCCTGGCACAGATAAAATGGTCAATCTACATTGAATTTCAATTGTCACTATCAATACTCCTGGCACCACTCTGCCTATGGGGATCTAGTGAAACTTTAGCTTCCATACTTCAAAGGTGGGAAGTCACAGCTTGTGAGGTTGTGAGACATGGGGCTACCCTTGAGCCGACTGTGTGTTGCCTTTGTGAGAACCCACTTCTCATCCCTTGACTCAGATGACATTTCTCTGCTTAGTACATAGTGACAAGCCTTTTAAAAATAATCCTTCAAAAGAAAAGTGAAACCCCAGCTGGGCACGGTGGCTCACGCCTGTAATCCCAGCACTTTGGGAGGCCAAAGTGGGTGGATCACCTGAGGTCAGGAGTTCGAGACCAGCTCAGCCAACATGGTGAAACCCTGTCTCTATTAAAGAGACAAAAATTTGCTGGGTGTGGTGGCGCATACCTGTAATCTCAGCTACTCAGGAGGCTGAGGAAGGAGGATTGCTTGAACCCGGGAGGCGGAGGTTGCAGTAAGTTGAGATTGCGCCATTGCACTCCAGCCTGGGAGACAAGAGTGAAACTCCATCTCAAAAAAAAAGAAATAAAAGAGTGAAATCATTACTAAATTTGGCAACATTGTTTACCCCCTGCTTTTTCTCATGGCATTATTATTTATCTTTATTTTAAAATGTATTATAAATGTATTTGTCAGCAACATGGTATGTATTTGAAGAGAAGTAAGTGGTGTGCTTGATACAGATCCATTTTTTGAAATGAGAAAATCAAGGCAGTAAATTCAGAGTTACATGGAAGGAGGATCTATAAAGGCAGGTTTCTCCTCCTATGCTGTGTTGTGAAACACATCTTGGCTTAAAAATCACAATAAGCTTTGGCAGTGCTAGAGTTCACGGGGTCCTCAGAGATCACCTAAAGCAGCCTTCTCTTCACAGAGGAGGTCATTGGAGTGCAAGTAAACTTGATCCTTGAGGAAAAACATGATCTGCCTTCTGCAGTGTGGGGCATTAGAAACGTGTCTGGATGTGGGGGTTGAGCAGCTTGGCACTCATGCTCACATCTTGGCTCTTCTACTTGCTGTAAGATCTGTGGCAAGTTCCTTAACCCAGTCTCTTCATATCTAAAGTAAGGGTACAGTCTTACTCTGCCTGTGGGGTTGTAATGTGAATTAGCAGAGAGAGCATCTTTTACTGCACTGGCCATGTAGTAGAGTCACAATTGTCATCATTAAAAAGTGCTTTCTGCTAACTGTCTTCAAGGCTATTCCCTGTCTCTGATTAAATAAATAATCAAATTCTCTGTAAAGACCATCTTTTCTTTTCTTTTTTGAGATGGAGTTTCACTCTTGTTGCCCAGGCTGGATTGCAGTGGCACAATCTCAGCTCATCACAACCTCCTCCTCCCGGGTTCAAGTGATTCTACTGCCTCAGCCTCCTGAGTAGCTGGGATTATAGGCATGTGCCACCACACCCAGCTAATTTTGTATTTTTAGTAGAGACAGGATTTCTCCATGTTGGTCAGGCTGGTTTGAACTCCCGACCTCAGGTGATCCACCTGCCTTGGCCTCCCAAAGTGCTAGGATTGCAGAAGTGAGCCACTGCGCCTGGCCAAGACCATCTTTTCTATGCAGACAGCCAATAATTGGCAAAAACTCTTTCCCTACCACTGCTACTTCTGTACTTGGAGACAAGATTTCTGGACTTAAGGACTGGGTGCATGGCCTTTGTCTCAGTGTTTATTCAGAACATGTCTTGGGGAGTTTTCAGGTCATTTGTAAATGAGGGCAAGGCTCTCTCTCAAATGGGACTTCAGCTTCTGCATAACTCTCTACGGTGCTATTTGAAGTTGTTGATATTTTGCAAAATGGTGCAGTATATTCTTATTCTTTTTAATACACCTGAACCAAGGCAGATAACCGTAGATTCACATTCTAGTGACGCTCCACATCTTACCCGAGATCACTCATTAAGTTTGCTGCAAAGCCAGAAACCTGTGATGCAAAACACAAGACCACATTCCCTCCCTTCCTACCACATAAACTAAGAAAAGCTCATGAAGCAGATGGCTAAAGACAAATACATGATTCTCATGCAATTTGAGGCTATGCCAAGCAAACAACATGCTCAAGTATGGAAGGCTGTCCTCTTTGGGGCTTTTACTGAATTCTCTCCTCTACAATATCTTAGGCCTGGACTTGAAGTTAGGATTTCAATTTTAAGGTTTATAGTGAAGCATTGATTTGTGTGGTTGCTTAATTGGCCAATGAGTATATAGAAAACTAAGGGATTTAGAACAGCCTTCAAGTTCTTCTCTCTAGCCACCTCTCTTGTTCTGCCTTGTATTATGGCTTATTAGGGGCATGACTGCTGCATTAAAGCTGACCGGGAATAATGCCTTATTCTTCTTTGCAAACTTTTCTCTCTGACTTAGTGCTGAAATCTGAGCATAAACAGTACTCCACTGTTAACTAACGGCATAGCTTTGGAACTCTGATTTTATCCCTCAAAACACATCTCCTGCAGTCTTAGAAATGGCATCACTATCTACCCAGTTGCCAAAGCCAATGCCTATGTTATACATTATTCCTCTCTTTTACATTATTCCTCTCTTTTTTGCCCACCACATTGCCACATCTAATCCATCAGCAAATTGTGTTAGGTCCCCTCAGAGCTGGCATTGGCTGATGTGGTCACACAGATTGTCAACATGGGAACATTCTCCCAGACAATTTTGTAAGTCATCTCTTCCATCGACCTCCTGAGGGTCTTCATCCTCCCACCTCAGCACCCCAGTCCCTTCCACCAAGCCCCCATCTTCTATCTTCCCTCATGGTCTAACAACCAAATGGTCAATTCCTAGCCCAGGAAGAATCTAACCTTTCTGAGCTCCATTGTTCTCATTCATTGTAGATGGGAACAATAATGTCATAGTTAGCTTTACTATGAGGATTAAATAAGAGAATGTATTCAAGGTTGTAAACTCATAGGGCCTGGCCTGCCCAACGTGGGCACTCATAAGTAAGCTTACTTCCCTTCTGCTTTGATTAATATGGTGGGAGAAGCATGGCCTTTGGAGAAAGATAGACTTGAGCACAAATCCGGGCCTCACCTCCTGACCTGTGTGACCAGGGAAATGAACCAACATATTTGAATCTCTGTTTTCTTGTCTGTAAAATAGGAATAAGGAATATATAGTGCTGTTCCTGGGCTTAGAGGGTA
Source organism: Pongo pygmaeus (assembly GCF_028885625.2). Lineage (NCBI taxonomy): Eukaryota > Metazoa > Chordata > Mammalia > Primates > Hominidae > Pongo > Pongo pygmaeus. Next base: position 52,656,532 of record NC_072379.2, on the reverse strand, counting down.
TCTATCTTCATTAAATACCAACTTCCTTTGGCTAACTGAGTTTGCATTAGTGGATGGCTTTGTAATTAAGAAATGTAATGAATGCTTAAAAAGTCTCCAGACTCTCTACTAAAAATACAAAAACATTAGCTGGGCTTGGCGAGTGCCTTTAGTCCCAGCTACTAGGGAGGCTGAGGCAGGAGAATGGCATGAACCCGGGAGGCGGAGCTTGCAGTGAGCCGAGATCATGCCACTGCACTCCAGCCTGGGTGACAGAGCAAGACTCCATCTCAAAAAAAAAAAAAAAAAAGTCTCCAGACAACAATGAGATACCACTGTACACTTTTAAGGATGGCAAAAATACCAAATGCTTGAAACACCAAGTGCTGGCAAGGATGTGGAGCAACAGGAAGTCTCATTCACTGCTGGTGGGAATGCAAAACGGTACAGCCACTATGTTAAAAATTTGGCAGTTTCTTGCAAAACTGAACATACTCTTACCATATGATCCTTGGTGTTAACCCAAATGAATTAAAAATTTATGTTGTCACAAAAACTTGCACATGGTTGTCTATAGCAGCTTTATTCCTAATTGCTAAAACTTGGAAACAGCAAAGATATCCTTTACTAGATGATATGGTTAGGCTTTGTGTTCCCACCCAAATCTCATCTTGAATTGTAGTCCCCATAATCCCTACATGTCTAGGGGGATACCTGGTGGGAGGTGATGGGATCATGGGGGTGGTTTCCCCCATGGTGTTCTCATGAGAGTGAGTTCTCACTAGATATGATGGTTTTATAAGGGGCTTTTCCCCCTTTGCTACTCACTTGTCTCTCTCCTGCTGCCTTGTGAAGAAGGATGTGTGTGCTTCCCCTTCCGCCATGATTTTAATTTCTTGAGGCCTCCCTAGCCATGTGGAACTGTGAGTCAATTAAACCTCTTTCCATTATAAATTACCCAGTCTTGGGTATTTCTTTATAGTAGTGTGAAAACAGACTAATACAGTAGATGAATGGATAACCAAACTGTGATACATCTAGACAATGGAATATTATTCAGCTCTAAAATGAACTATCATGCCAGGAAAATATATGGGGAAACTTAAATGCATATTACTAAGTGAGAGAAACTATTCTAAAAAGGCCATATGGTTCCAACTATATGATATTTTGAAAAAGGCAAAACTGTAGAGATAATGCAAAGATCAGTAGTTGCCAGGGGTCAGGGGAAGAAAGGAATGAATAGTCAGAGCACAGAAGATTTTTAGAACAGTGAAACTTTCTGTATGATACTACAATGATAGATATATGTCATTACACATTTGTCAAAACCCATAACACATACAGCACTAAGAGTGAACCATAATGTAAACTATGAACTTGCGGTGATGGTCTGTCAATGTAGGTTCATCATTTTTAACAGATGTACCATTTTGGGGGGGCTGTGCATCTGTGGGGGAAAGGGGTATATAGAAACTTTCTGTACATTCTGCTCAATTTTGCTATAAATCTAAAACTGCTCTAAAAAATAGCCTATTTTTAAAGAGTCTAAAATTCAGACTTTTTCTAAGAATTGCCCTCTATCCTAAGAATTATTTTAGACACTTGTAGCTTTTTGGTAGGAAATTGGTAGACATCATATGTCCCTTGATAGTAATTCTCTCCTCCCATGCCCAGTGTACCATAGCTCATTTTCCTTTGGTAAAACTTGAATGTACTTGGCCTTGCAGATATTCTGCTGCCTGTGGTCAAGTCAGACATCACAGTGAATGAAAAGGAGCACTGGTCTGTGGTAGATACAGTTTGTTCTAGGACAGGAATGCCAAAACAGAACACTTTTAACCACCGGAGCATTTTCCACCCTGGGACGTGTAGCTAGTGGAGCTTGTTGGCATACTGGCGGTGATTGCTTTCCTGATTTTGTCCTTTGTTTTTGGCAACCTCTAGTTTGAGTCAAGATAATAACCCTCTGGAAAAGTTTCATTGAGCCTTTGAGAATGAACAGTCGTTCCACCTCAAATCCTTTGTAGAATGAGGTGGACTATAACTATATCCTATGTGAACAAGAAGGTAAACAACACACATTTCTGTTGATTATCTTGTATCACTCATTTTATTAGAAAAATCTCATCACTAGATAGAAGAGTTGAGGTGCCATGAGTTTACTAAAGGCTGGGGCACCAGGAATTTGCATGTGACCCTATAAGACTAACTCCTCTGTTCCTCACACCTGCCTCTTTCCTGAGCACCAGGATGGTTGAGGAAAGGGAGGGTTAGTTAGGAGAGTGTGTGTCTCTGTCCCCTCCTACCCTGTATGTCCAGGCCACTCAGTCCCTGGGGTGTTCCTTATCAAGGGATGAAACCATGAGCAATCAGGAAGGAAAGACCGTGTCGATACCACCATGGGTTCCGCTTAGTTCTTATGGGTGTTCCCAGTGTTCTCATGGAGGACAGTTCATGGGCTCATTGAGTAAATCCAGGAAGAACATTCTTACATCTATGTGATTAATCAGTTGGCATTCTTATGTTCTCAGGGCCTACCTGCCAGGATTTGGGTTCTCAGTCAGAGAAGCATCAGCGAGTAAGTGTAAGAATCCCTTTTTCTACTTTCCTTGCATTCCCTGAGTACCCAAATAAATGTGGGAACATCAGTCAGGCCCAATGCTTCCCTACACAGAGTTTTAGAAGGGCATCATACATATCCTGTACCCCAAATACCCAATGCCCAGTTCTTTCTGTGTCACTGGACTCTAAGGGAATGAGGTTTTCCAGAGAGATTTATTCAGGCTTCATTTTGAATGCACTAGGAAAATGAGACCTGTATGAAAGTGAAAGTAGCCTCGTTTTCCACAGGAAATCAGATCTGAAATGTGAGCATTTTCGTTTGTGTTGGCTTTGAGTTTGGGGTGAAGGTTCGTTTAGGTTCTTGTTTTCTTAAAATGTTCCTATCCATAGATATCCTGGCTAATGAGGCCGAGTCATGTGATCTAAATTGGCAGATGTTTCACTGAAGTCACTAAGATTTTGGCGTAAATAAGGATTGAACGATAATTTAGGATTAATTTCCTTGGTCCCAAAAGGTGGACTAAGTTTTTGGGACCCTTGTTTAAAGGACTTACATCCAGATTGCCATCCACCATCTGGGTATTTGACAAAAAGAATTTGGGTTTTTAAAAAAGTCTCCCCTTAGTCCACTTCTAAGCCCACATAAAAGCAGTTTAGGACTGGTCAGAGCCCCACAGAAAGAAACAGGAGACTGAGATTTTTGGATGAAAGTTTTTCTTTTTTACGGAGATAATTGGCAATAATACTGACTTTCAGCCTAGACTCCATATCCTTTATCTTGATCAGAAAACATTTTGGATAAAAAGGTGGGGTGGGAGTGAGCTCATTGCCTGCAGTGACTCCCGCACAGGGACACTGAATAAGACATTCATTGGCAGAAAAGCAGTGGTTACTGAAAATGGCTGGGGGAAGCATGGAGAGGAGGGCGAGTGGAGCGGGGCTTGGGTTCCTTCCTCCTCAGGGGAGCTATTTTTTGCTTTACATGCAAAGAATTGCTTTGTACAGCCAAGTTGGTCTTGATCTTGTTTACATAAAAAAATCGAACATTTATTTTGTGCCGGGTTATTTTTTTCTTCCTTTGCCAGTCAGAGGGTCCTAGGCAAATCAATAAACAAAGACCCTGCTCTGTTTTCACTTTGTGGTGGGGGATTGGACTGGGTAACCCTTCAGTGACTGGATTAGCTTTTTCTGTGGGGACTGACATTTGCTGCTTTAGTCAGATGAGTTGTCAGTGACATGCTGGTCATGCTGGAGACCTAGAGCCTCATGGGACAGCGGAAGGACATGCAGGACCTCTGTCCAGAAGCTTACGTGGCAGATGGTGAAAGCAGGAGCGAAAGAAAGCTCTCCTCTCTGGCCTCTGTGGAAGTCAGCTGAAGCCCTGAGGCATGGGATTTGGTTACTCTAATCTTAGCCCAGTCAACAGCTAGCATTATTGTTGATCATTAAATTAACCAAAATGCCTTTAAAAACTGCAGCCCTGATATTTGATCTGCAGTGTTTTGTGATATGAAATTCTATAGTGGGGCTCCATGCTGGGGGCAAAAGAATTTTCTTTTTTTTTTCTTTTTCTAAATTTACCTGCCATGAACTTGGACTGACCCTTTATTCTTTCGTTTTGGAACAACATGAAAAATAAGGGAAAAACATAATCATTGTAAAAGGCTTCTCTTAACCAACGTTGAGCTACTGACTCTCCAGCTGTTAAATTTCACAACAGTGGCTTTCATAGTGGTTCATCATGTATACATCCGACCATTTTAATTATTCTTTAATTCCCATTAACTTTGATTGGAGCCACATGGTTGAGGTGAGGGAGAACAAGGGTTTTGGTGTTAGGCAGACCTGGGTTTGGTACTTATTCCATTCCTTAGACAAGTTATGTAACCTCTCTAAGCCCTGTTTTCTCATCTATATAATAGAAATACTGAGACTTATTTTAGAGATAATATCTACAAAGAGCTTATCATAGTATAGCATACCACCCACAGGCTCCCAATACATGGTCCTCATTACTGGTTTCATTTTTCAAACTCAGAAGTGTGTGGTGACAGGGTTTCTCAAAGCAAGAGGGCCTGTGTCACCACTGGTCTGGTTTCAGTGACTTCACTCTTCCAAAGGGTTCTAGAACAATCATTAGTGGTATGATCAATGGCGTGTGTCAGACATACTATATTTATTTGTGTGCATGTAAATATATCAAACATGCCCTACCAAATACCCCCCAAAAATGAAAGTAAATTAATTTGAATTAAGCACATTTTTTTGTCAAACTATATTGTTGCCCAAATTGGACATAGCTCATTACTTTGAGTATACACATGATTGAACAAGTATAAAGTAGTAGAAAAAATATTGAACTCATCAAGATATTTATGAGTCTAGGTTCAGCCACTTACTAGCTGTATATATTTGGATAAATTATTTAACTACTTTGTTAGCTGGAAAAGTATATGGATACTAATTAATGTAGGTTGATACAAAAGTAATTGCAGTTTTTTGCCATTACTTTAAATGGCAAAACCTGCAACTATTTTTGCACCAACCCTAATAGCTAATATTTAATAAGAATTTACAAGTGACCAGGCACAGTTCTAAACTCTTCACATATGTCAAACTCATTTAACAATTACTTAAGTACAATCCCATGGGATAGGAACTATGCTTAGCCCCATTTTGCAGATGGGACTGCTGAAGTTCATGAGATTAAGTGTCTTGCCCAAGTCATACAGATGGAAGGTGGTAGAGATAAAATCTGAACGCAGAGAGTTTGACTAGAGTCCATTCTTTTAGCCACTTTACTAGTCTCCTTTCAGTAGTGATACAACGGACTGGGGGCCACAGGTCTGAGTGTGAGCCCAGTAGCATCCTTCGTAGCTATGCCATCCATATGAGATTTCTACCTAGACATTTTCACCTAGATTTCTACCTAGAGAATCTGTTGGCTTTGGCTCAGATAAGGGGCTTGCAGCAACTTGAGTGTAATAACATGAGATGATAAAAACCGAGTGAAAAGACCAAGTTAGTGTGAAGTCATACCTCATGAAAGGATTATAGTCTGGAAGTCATTGCTGGGGGGGTGAAAATGATGTAGAACAAAATTACCCTTGAAAATCCCTTAAATTGCTCATCACATTCTGTGTATCTAATTCCATGCACACAGCCTGTTACAACATTTATAAACCACAAGGCCATGGGCTCACTACAAAAAACTCGGGTGGACACTCCACATGTTCCAGTGACCAGCCTTTCCCTCTGTGTGACAACACTATTTAAATTCATGTTCTTTCTTGCCGACTGTATAAAAGTTCAAGTCATGTCTTTATTTTTTATTTGTTTCTTTCTCTGACTCTAGTTTTCTTTCTGTCCTGTAAATGTAGTATTCAACAAGGTTTAAAGCGTACTTCTTGAATCTTTGTTCTTCTGCAACACAGTTTTCAGCTCTGACACCCATTGAACCTACCACTTAGTCCAATGCCACAAACAATCATTGAGGGTCCCCGGTGTGCCAGATTCTATGTTTGCTGTACTCCTACCCCTCAGAAAGCTCCAAACCTACGACCTCCTTCCGAACATTTCCACTTAGAAGTCATGCCATATCTTCATCTTAGCCTGTTTAAACCTGAGCCGGTTGTCTCTCTTGCCTTTTGGGAGTTACTTCCTGACTTCCTTCTCTCTGTTGCTGGCAGCAGCTTCTCCCTGTCTGTTGATCTGGACACCACAACAACATCATAAGAACCTCCTCTCTCTTGTCCCCCATGCCGGAAAAGGCACCAGGTCCTGACTTCTGTAATCTTTCATTTCTTTTGCCTGCAAACTATTCCAGGAGCCCCCATCAGTATCTGGCCTCCTGTACCTCTCCAGTTTCATTAGGACACGCATGTTTGTGAGACTAATTTTCCTTAAAAATTCTTTGTACTGCTTCCAAGATAATCTAAATGCAGTTTGGCTACAGCCTAGTGATCCAGGGTTATCTGTGTCTCTGCTTCTACAGAATTCTACAGGAATACTTTTCTTTAGTCACACTGTGTGTTTCTTACTGTTTCTCTGCCTGAATACCCTATACTTATTGTAAAGATGGCAGTTTTCAAAATTAATCTACACATTTAATGGAGTTGCAAATTGAGGTGCAAATGGTTTTATTTTTGTAACTTCTAAAATTTATCTGTAGGAATAGATGCACAGGAACAGCAAAAAATATTAAAAAGGAAGGAATTGAAGGGAAATGTACACTAACTAAATATTAAATTGTGAAGTTACATTCAAATAAATGTGCAGAAATTTTATCAGAATAGATAGAACAATGAAATAAGACAACCCTAAATGCAAGGATATATCTCTTTTTAGTGGTGAAAAAGTATTTTTTAATGTGAAATGATGGTTTATCCACTAAATGAAGCTAATGTAATTTTGATTTAAAAAATCAAGTTAATCTTTTACCTCTCACCAATAAAACAAATTCTGGGAAGATAAAAATTGAAAAGATAAAATATGCCACAAAAGCACTGGAAGAAATAAATCTTAGTTAACTATTTATATAATCTGGGTATGTGGGAGGTCTTTTTAGCCATAAACTGAAGGCAAAAACCATGAAAAACACATTTGGATATGTAACTACATAAATATGAAATTATGCATCAAAGGTATCATAAACAGAATTGAAAAGCAAATGGCAAAACTGAGAAAAGTATTTGTAACATACAAAACAAACAAGAGATTAATATATTCAATATGTAAAGAAACTCTATGCGCCTATAAGAAAAAAATAAACACTACAATTGAAACAAGGGGGCAAAGGCTAAAAATAGGCAATTCATAGAGAAGAAATATAAATGGTCAATAAAATATAAAAACATGTTTTTATATGGTTTTAACCTTGCTTCTAATCAAATAAATGCAAATTTAAACAAATTACTGCTGATAAGTAAGACTTTCTTTTTATTTATTAACTTCTGTACTTCTTGACAACTTTTAAAAGGAACATGCAAATAAAATAAAAAGAATAAAATATGCTACTGTGAAACTTGTGTAAACCTGTAAAGCACTTACTGTTTTCTAGATCTTAAGAATACTCTTATAGGAGTATACTTATTAGAAAGCTATCTGTTAACAAATACATTGTTAAGAGAAAAAAGTAGCGTATAAATCAGAATGCATAATAAGATCCCATTTTGGTGAAAATATGCGTAGAAATATTAAAAGATGGAAGAAAATCTAGATGCATATATAATAAAATTTTAACGGGTTGTTTCTGAATATTGCAAATATGGATAATTTTTTTATTTTCTTGTTCTTGCATATATATTTTCTAGTTTTTCAACCATGAGCTTTATTGCTTGAAAAAACTTTTAAGTATAACATACATATAGAAAATTATGTAATTGTAAGTGCCAGCTTGATGTAGAACCACAAAGTGAGCAAAACCACTGTACTAATTTCCTAATTTTAGCATCTTTTGCAATCTGGATAGGCCAAGAATCTCTAAAATTATCAACTGCTAGTTATTGTTGATTAGCCGTTCTTTCCTCAGTTTATCTCTTTCCTCTAGTGTTTTACTGCAAGCAGCAGCAAGGAAAAGCCGGGCTGCACCTTCCACACTTTGTTTGGAAATCTCATCAGCTAAATATTTAAGTTCATGGCTTAGACATTCTTCCTTACACTCAATGTTAGAACTAAATTCAGCCAAGATTTTCCCACTTTATAACAGACATAGCTTTTCCACCAGTTTTCAAAACCATATTCCACATTTCCTTCTGAGACCTCACCAGAAGTGCCTTTACCATTTGTAGTTCTTTTAAGAGTCTATTTTTGATGAAATATGTATTCTCTAAGATGATAGAACCATTCTCTTTCCTGCCCTTCTCTTCTTTCTAACTCCTCACCAGAATGCCCTTTAAAGTCTGTATCTCTGTCAACCATCTCTGCAGGTTAAACTATATCCTTCCTATCAGGTGCCTCAAAATTCTTCTAGATTCTGCCTTTTAGCCAATTCCAAGGCCACTTCCACATTTTTTTTAGGTTTTTGTTACATCAATACCCCATTTTCCAGGACCGAAACCTGTATTGGTTTCCTAGAGCTGCTGTAACAAATTACCTCAAACAGGGAGTGGCTTAAAACAACAGAAATTTATTATTTCACATTCTGGAGACCAGAAGTCCAAAATCTCTAGATCTTGGCTGGGCTACCCTACTTCTGAAGGCCTAAGAGAAAAACCCTTTCTTGCCGCTTCCAGCTTCTCTGGTGGCTCCTGGTGTTCCTTGGCTTGTGGAAGCATAACTTTAGTCTCTGCTTCAGTTTTCACTCGAGTTTTCACATGAACTTATCCTTTCTGTATCTCCGTGGGCCTTTTTCTTTTCTGTCTCTTATTAGGACATTCATCATTGGATTTAGAGCTTGTCCTAATCCAGGATGACCTCATCTTGATTACATTTGCAAAGACTTTTCTTCCAAATAAGCCCACATTCCAAGATTGTGGGTAGACACTATTCAGTGCACTATAATTACACAGCTACCATCTAGGTCAAGAAAAAGAATGTCCTTATGCCCTTCTAACAATCCTTATCCATCTCTCATCTCCATAGGTTATTACTATCCCTCCTAACACAAGAAATTGTCTTACCTGTTTCTAAGCTTTCTATAAATAGAATAATATACAATGTAGCCTTTTACATCTAATTTATTTGGCTCAATATTGTACTTTTGAAATGTCCCTATGTTTTTGCATATAGTAGTGGTTTCTTAATTTTATTTATACATAGTATAATACATGGTATATCACATACTTTATTCATCTATTCAACTTTTTTTTTACAACTTTTACTTTAGATTCAGAGGGTACATGTGCAGGTTCGTTACTTGGGTATATTGTATGATACTGAGGTTGGGGTATGAATGATTCCCATCACCAGGTACTGAGCATAGTATCCAACACCACTCTACTTTGATAGATATTTAGGCTTTTCCTAAATGGGAAAAACCTAAGTTTGGGGTTACTATGAATAATGCTCTTTTGGAAATTCTTGCACATGTTATCTGGTACACACATGTTAAGTGTTTTAGTGAGGTGTATATTTAAAAGTAGACTTGCTAAATTATAGGGTATTTGTATGTTTGGATTTAAGAGTTACTTCAAACAGTTTTCTAAAGTGGCTGTGTAAATTTGCACCCCCACAGCAAAGTGTTTGAAAATTCCAGTTGCTTCATGTCCTTGTCTTTATTTGGTATTGTCAACCTTTTCTTATTTTGACCAGTCTGGTGGGTGTGTAGCAGTATCTCACTGGGGTCTTAAATTACATTTTCTTGATAACTAATGACAGAGCGTACTTTTTCATATGTTTATGCATTGCTTTTTATATATAAATACAAGAGTGTAAGGTTGTGTTGAAAAAGTGCTTTCCTGTCACATACATTTCTATGGAGCCATCCAGGAGAGCTTACATTCAGAGAATCCCTGAAACATAAGCTGGTGAGAGAAAGCTCACTTTCGTCTAGAGATAAATCCCCTTTTCTTCCCTGTTTGTTTTCCAGTCTTCTCCTTTGTTCCAGTCAGAAAAAGATTATCTAGGTGATATTTGACAAGCTTTTTAAAAAAATCTATTAATGGCAAAATTCCCTTGAATTACTTTTAAACTTTCAAAAGTTCACTCCTTTCCCTATACACACATCCCACTCCTGTAAGAAATGGTCTCCAATACCACGGAAGCCTAAGTGAGGCATAGTTACCTAATTTAGGCTTTGCCTATTTGGGGTTATGTAGTTGTTTTTCATCACTCATCACTCCTGGCAGAATTAGAGATCTAACTCTTTTTCTGCATTAGGCTGTGATGAATCATGTCAATTGCAAAGAATTTATCTCGTTAAAGAGGACAAATGTGGCTATGAATGACTCAAATATGTGAAAGATCATGAGTATGCTGGATGACAGGTATGGGACTAACAGTGGCAACTGCTGACATTTGCTGCATGGTTGCTTTGAGCCAGGCCCTGTGCTCAAAGGCATTGACATGACTGAAGTATTCTTCACAATAGCCCCATTAAAGACAGTGAAGGGAAATTAGAAAGCAATGGACTGTCAGACAACATTGCAGGAGCAGCTTATGTGAGTTCTGGGCATTTGACCTGGCTTCTTTCACTATCCTGATCTCTATAAGAAGAGCAAGCCCCAGGTAGCTGTAGCCTTTTACCCTTGGTATCAGCATGGATCTTCAGGTAGAGCAGACTTGAATGTACCTGAGTTCAGAAGCCTAGAACACCAGAATCCCACCCCAATCTGCAGACCTATGAGTGTAAAATAAATATGTGCTGCTTAAACCTTAAAGCTTTATGCAACAATCCCTTGTGTTAGCTTTAAGCTATTGAAATTTTGAGAGAACGTTTGTTATTATTATATAGAAACCAAATAATAGAGCAGTACTCTTTTTACATCAGTTTCCTCAATGAGTAAATTTAGGCTTGGAGAAATTAAACAATATCTGCAGATCACAACCTAATAAGAGAGGGAGCCAGGATTCAAGCCAGGACTGCCTTATTTCTGAGGAGTCCATGCTCTTAACCACGACACTGTATCTCCTTCCAAATTTGCAACAGGCTAGGGCGATGGGTCAAAAACAATAGGATGGAGTTTCACTGGAAGGAATGCATGGCTCAATGTGTCAGTTAAAACAACAGCAACAAAAATAATAGTAACTAGGATACAAGCAGAGCATGAGCAAGGTGCTCCCTGACCACGGGCCTAGTGGTGAGAATTGAAGACTCAAAGCTCCGCTGATATGGAAAAGTGGCTCGGTACCAGGCCATGTTAGTGGAAGTGTGCTGTCTGGAAAAAAGAAAATGGCAATTGTTTTTTCTCTAGCTGATCAAAGGACACCTGCAATATTACATTTAGTTCCAGGCAACAGATTTTAAGAGGAATATTGACAAGTTAACCTACGTCCAGATGAGAGCAAACAAGATGCTGAGAAAACTCATAGCAGTTGTAAAGTGAAGGAGCATAAGTATTTAGCCGAAAGAAGAGAAGCCTCTAGAAGGAGTGATGGCTGTCTTAGGACACCTAAAGCGCTAAAAGGGGCAACAGGGAGGCCAAGTTGTAATCCCCTCTCTCCTGGATGACCACAACTGCCCACAGCAGCCATTGCATTCACCATGTGCATGGTGGCCTTTACCAAACACAAATGTGACTTTATTATCGTGGTTCCCATGCTTCTTCCCTTAGCAAACACTCTCAGTGCAAACACATCCACATACACAGCCACAGATACACATACACACACACACACACACCCCTACATATATGGTCTTCTACGTACAGTTACACTTACATACACACCCCCTACATATATGGTCTTCTACATACAGTTTCTTCAGAACATAAGGGCAAAGCTCAAAAGATAATGCTTTGTTAGAGGTCTGGGGACAAAGAGCCAGGTAGAAGAGAATTAAGTTATGGGACGAAGGGAAAAAATAGGAAGTGATGGTGCGATTATGATGCCAGATATAGCTCCACAAAGAGACACACATGGTTGGTGGCTTGGTCAATAGGATATTACCAGACAGGCCGTAAGGAACCACTAAGCCTCTGATATTCCACTAAAGGGAGGAAGAACAGGGTGGAAGAACCTATTTGTCGAGTCTTTCCCATTTCCTGTGGTTGCATTCCCTATGGAAGTCAGATGCCAATCCCTCTGACAGCTGATAGGATGAAACTCCAGTGGCAGGAAGAGGCACAGCCTCCATGGGATGGCAAGGTTGGGTCTGGGCACCCAGGGCCATGCTGGAGCCCACATTAGTGGCCCGTGTGCATGCAGGTGGGGCTAGGGTGAGGCAGCAGCTCCTGAGGCTGCATCATCCAGGGCGCTCCAGGAGTAGGCAGCCAAGGGTTTGGGAGGGGGTTGAGGAAAATAGAATCTGAAGGTACATATATATAGGGTCCAACACACACACACATACACTTCTTTAGTTGTTCCCACTACTTTTAGAATAAGGAAAAAATCCTTTGCGTGGCTCTTGCCCACTCACTTTAGGTTGGAGTCACTCTGGGTTTCTTTTAGTTCCTTGCATCCGTTGGGATCCCTCTTGCCTTGAGCTTGTTCTCTCTGGAACATCATTGGCCCCTAACGCCATCCAAGAGTTAATTCCTATTCATCCTTCAGCTCTCAGATTGTTATGACTTCTTCAGAGGAGCATTTCCAACAAACCACTTCCCTGCCACCTACCCTGCAGCCTAGGTGGAGCTATGTCATCGAACTATCTTTTCTCTTTCCTTCACAGTACTTAGCCCGTACCCATCAGTCATGTTTGATTAATGTCTGTCTCCCAAACTACACAATAAGCTCCATGAGTGCAAGAAATGTGTCTCTTGTTCCCCAGTTTTCCAATGCACCCCCAGTGTCTGCCCAATGCCTGACACCAGAGCAAGTGCTCATTAAACACATAAAGAGCTTCAAAATAAGAGAGGAATTATATAGACGTTGCATGACAAATGAAGACCAGTTTATACATTATAGTTATCCCCAAAAGAGTATGGGCTGCCTCGGGTGGATTTCATTTCTCTGTTAGTGAATTCTAAATTGATTCATATGTCAGATAAGGGTTGGCTGAGATAACTTCTAAAAGTTAGTTCTGAGAATCTGTGCTCTGAATACTCCATGCATTCAAATCATGCCCTGGCATTAAATTTTTGTGAGACTCTCTTCCATTCTTTCCACTGGCACTATCCTTTTCCTTTTTGATTTCCCAACCCATGGAGCATTTCGGAAGCATTTGACATTTCCAGCTTGAGACTCAGGAGTCTTGACCCTGTGGGTCATTCTTGTTGTCCTTTCTGCTTCTTGTGGTTTGAGTCTGTGATCCAAAGGATGGGGCTAAATTTGTAATCAGCTCTGTTTATTCTGCCCATTCCAACACCCGAATTTGGAGAGGATGTGTTGGTGGGGAAGCTCACAGAGTGTCAGATTCAGTCGGGGTAGGATGCTGAGTAGAGATTGGGAGGAGGTGAGCAGGAGCAGAGAGAGACAGCACAAGGCAGCCTGTCACTAGCTAACATGATCTGAGCAGGTCTCTGCAACTTCTCAAAGGTCGGATCTTAGGGCATCCCAAGGATGAACACATAGTGTTGCTTAGCATGCTTCTACTATAACATGTTGTTGGCTCTGGCCAGCTTAGCATGTGCAAAAAGCAAGGATCCCTGAAGGAGGGCCTGTGTAGCAGTTGATCTCTTTAAGAGTTTATTTTTTGCAACGTTCTAATGTTCATGGCCTATGCTTTGCCCTGGTGAATGCTTGTTAATGCAGTTTCATTGTTGTCTAGGGAAAAAGAACCCCAGTGACCCACTATAATAACCACTTTAATGCGGGGCCTTTGCTTTGGGCCTGTGTAGGATCCTTTAACAAATGAGCAAAAGTGGCCAAAGTTATATGAGGCAGCATTGCCAGAGGTTTGTGATAAAATCTCTAGTCACTGCCAGGGACAGTGTGAACCCTGTCAGTCTGAGGATTAACTTTTCTGTAGTAACAGCTAAGACTTTCTTTTTAAGGTTTCACTGCATGCCAGGCACTGTGCTGGGTGTTAGGGATGAGGATAGGGAGATGCTTTCATTTGCATGATTTCAATTAGTCATCATCATAACTCTCTAAGGTGGATATTATTATTCTTGCTTTACCAGTGAGAAAATGAAGACTTAAATGGTTCAGGTGACACATCCAGGGTCACAGCGTCACAGAGGTAGCAAATATTGGGACTGAGATTCTGCTCCAGACCCATTACCTGTCCCACACCAGGCTGCCTCGGAAATAACTTGAGCCATTTGGCCTAAGGCTGGGTATTTGGCCCCCATTAGTAACAGGAGTGAGGCTGTTTCTCCACCTTACCTGAGACCTTTCAAAGAGTGAATTGGGGATTGCATCTATGAGCCTTTCAGCTGGGCATTCTCCATCTTCCCTAGGAAACATATAGAAGGTGTTGACAAATGTCAGAATAAATCAGAAAACTTTTGACCAATCATTGCTGTTTGTTCAGCTACTCATCTTAAATTTCCATTCCAATGATGAACTAAACATTTTCCTTTGTCTCTCAGATTTCAACAGGTACTTTAAATCCCCAAAATAACACCCACTTCACTGGGTTGTTGTAAGGAGAAATGGAAACTTATAATGAAATGCACATATGATCATATTCTCACTATCACCGCATTACATTACATAAAAATTAAGATCTGTAACACGCAGAAAGTTGAAATATACATATACAGACAAAAGAGTCTGACACAATTTTTTGTTGTTGTTGTTAATTTCTTTTTTTTATTATTATACTTCAAGTTTTAGGGTACATGTGCACAACGTGCAGATTTGTTACATATGTATACATGTGACATGTTGGTGTGCTGCACCCATTAACTTGTCATTTAGCATTAGGTATATCTCCTAATGCTATCCCTCCCCCCTCCCCCAACTCCACAACAGTCCCCGGTGTGTGATGTTTCCCTTCCTGTGTCCATATGTTCTCAGTGTTCAATTCCCACCTATGAGTGAGAACATGCAGTGTTTGGTTTTTTGTCCTTGCGATAGTTTGCTGAGAATGATAGTTTCCAGCTTCATCCATGTCCCTACAAAGGACATGAACTCATCATTTTTTATGGCTGCATAGTATTCCATGGTGTATATGTGCCACATTTTCTTAATCCAGTCTATCATTGTTGGACATTTGGGTTGGTTCCAAGTCTTTGCTATTGTGAATAGTGCTGCAATAAACATACGTGTGCATGTGTCTTTATAGCAGCATGATTTATAATCCTTTGGGTATATACCCAGTAATGGGATGGCTGGGTCAAATGGTATTTGTAGTTCTAGATCCCTGAGGAATCACCACACCGACTTCCACAATGGTTGAACTAGTTTACAGTCCCACCAACAGTGTAAAAGTGTTCCTATTTCTCCACATGCTCTCCAGCACCTGTTGTTTCCTGACTTTTTAATGATTGCCATTCTAACTGGTGTGAGATGGTATCTCATTGTGGTTTTGATTTGCATTTCTCTGATGGCCAGTGATGGTGACATTTTTTCATGTGTTTTTTGGCTGCATAAATGTCTTCTTTTGAGAAGTGTCTGTTCCTATCCTTTGCCCACTTTTTGATGGGGTTGTTTTTTTCTTGTAAATTTGTTTGAGTTCACTGTAGATTCTGGATATCAGCCCTTTGTCAGATGGGTAAGTTGCAAAAATTTTCTCCCATTCTGTAGGTTGCCTGTTCACTCTGATGGTGGTTTCTTTTGCTGTGCAGAAGCTCTTTAGTTTAATTAGATCCCATTTGTCAATTTTTGCTTTTGTTGCCATTGCTTTTGGTGTTTTAGACATGAAGTCCTTGCCCATGCCTATGTCCTGAATGGTATTGCCTAGGTTTTCTTCTAGGGTTTTTATGGTTTTAGGTCTAACATGTAAGTCTTTGATCCATCTTGAATTAATTTTTGTATAAGGTGTAAGGAAGGGATCCAGTTTCAGCTTTCTACATATGGCTAGCCAGTTTTCCCAGCACCACTTATTAAATAGGGAATCCTTTCCCCATTGCTTTTTTTTTGTCAGGTTTGTCAAAGATCAGATAGTGGTAGATATGTGGCATTATTTCTGAGGTCTCTGTTCTGTTCCATTGGTCTAAGTCTGACACAATTTTTAATGTTGAGCAAGAAATTTGGCACTGAGCTTCCATCTGGTTTAAGTAAAAATGGAAACAAGATCAGGTATACAGAACAAATTTTCATACAGAAAAAAGCTATAGAAAATGTAGTTTCTCGAGGGACATGAAAATGTCCCTGTCACTTAGATCTGAAATAAATTTCTTTAGAAGATTGAAAAGGACAATAAATTATGTAGTGACTATTGTCCTCATCATCCCTCCTCCCCCATTTAATTCAATAGTACTCTTACGGTGTCTTCATGTTATATAAAGGCAAAATACCAAAGTGCGGTCATTTTAAAGGAATTCTGAAAAAGGACTACAAGATTATGGTTCATTGGTACATATTTCTAGAGCTTCAATGAATCCAGGATTAAAATCTAAAATAAAGATGATGAAATGCATATATTTTTATTTATCTTCTATAAATGACATTTTAATCAATAGCACTTGAAACGAAAGTTGAACGAAAGTGAGTTTGAGGTTGTATAAGGACAAATGTGGCCTTCACGACAATAGGCTTAAGAGAGGAAGCTTTGTGGCAAGTACAGGTGCTGGGTGGGTGACCAATGTTTTCCGGTTTGCCCAGAACTTTCCAAGTTTTGAGGCTAAAAATTCTGCATCCTCACACCCTGCTACCCTGCCCATCTTAGCCCCAGGGAAACTGGGACAGTTGGTGATATGGTTTGGATTTGTGTTCCCACCCAAATCTCATGTCAAACTGTAATCCCCAGTGTTGGAAGAGGGGCTTGGCAGGAGGTGATTGGATCATAGGGGGAAGACTTCCCCCTTGCTCTTCTTGTGGTAGTGGTGAGTTCTCACGAGATCTGGTTGTTTAAAAGTGTGTAGCACTTCTCCCTTCACTCTCTTCCTCTTCTCCAGCTATGTAAGACGTGCCTGCTTTCTCTTCACCTTCTGCCACTATTGTAAGTTTCATGAGGCCTCCCCAGCCCTGCTTCCTGTACAGCCTGCAGAACCATCAGCCAATTAAGCCTCTTTTCTTTATAAATTACCCCATCTCAGGTAATTCTTTATAGCAGTGCAAAAAAGGACTAACACAGTTGGTCACCCTAGTGCTAGGACAGGTGTTTCAAAGCCACATTTGCATAGCAAGCACACTGTTTTGACTTGGATTGCATATTTATATAGGGGTGGCTTTGGGGGAAACTGATGGCTTTCTCCCCTCAGAGCCAATGCAGGTGCTCTGTTGTCAAATCTGAATGCTTTACCAGTGTGATGAGTGGTGGAGTCCTGCCAATGCAGGTGCTCTGTTGTCAAATCTGAATGCTTTACCAGTGTGATGAGTGGTGGAGTCCTATCTTTATGTAAACCCGAGGAACCTAAACAAGACACGTTGCTGACTACACATCCATCCCACTTTGCCCTTCAGTGGGTAGAAAAATCCTAGGTCAAAACAAGCATGGGGGAGTTTTCTTCACTGAATTTCGTTTGAAAATTAAGGAGAACAGCCTAATGTAGTGAAAAAACCTGAGCTTTGGAGTTGGCTTACCAAAGTGAGCTTTCTGGCTTTGCCACTGATTAGCTGTGGGATTTGGAGCCTTTCACTTAACCCCATTGAGACTTAGTTTTCTCATCTGTAAAGTGGCCACAGGGATGTTATGAAAATTAACTGAGATACTTGAAAGCCCTTGGCGTAGTGCCTAGTTCAACAAATACCTGTTTCCTTCTCCTTTTCCCTTCTCCGTCTAGGATGAATGAAGTTGGCCTTCAGGTGGGAGATTTGAACCAAAACAATAATTGCTCTTTAGATAAACCGCAGCAGTTGGAATATTCCCACCGCACCACAATGATGAATGGAGAACTGAATGTCTCGGGGCCGTTCCTAAGTTTGGTTTGTCTGCTTGCAAAAGATGCGATTTTGCAAAGTACTTTATAGATACTAAATATTAGTTTGGCTGTATCTAAACCATGTTTGGACTGTAGAATCTCTTCTTTAGCCAGTAAAAGTGTGTGTACTCTCTTTCTCTTTCCTTTTTTGGCTAGAATCATTTTTTCTCCACTTTTGCCTTCTATGTTGTTAGACTTACTAGTTGTGGGCTCTTGGGCAAGTGATTTCCCTTTAGTAGACTTAAACTCCTTAAAACAAAAGGGTGAAACTAGATAGTTTATAAGGGCCCTTCAGCTCCAGCATAATGTTATGTGGGGAATAATGTTATGTGTGGAATAATGTTCTTTTATTAATTTAGCAGATATTTATTGAACACCACTTAGTCTTAATAGTACTTGGTACTACTTAGTCTTAGTAGTACTTGATACTACTAAGTACCAAGCACAAATGCCCTAACTATGGATACAGCAGAAACTAAACAAGCAAAATTTCTGCTTTCATGGAACTTACACACCAGCGAGGGAGGCAGAAAACAAAGTATAAATAAGTATATACATTTAAGGGGTGGCAAGTGTTGCAAAGGAGAGCGAAGCAGGGAGAAGGGAGAATGAGTGACAGTAATGGTGAGGTGGGGAGGCTGAACCTGATGGTGCCTTTGAGATGTGGTAGGTAGGAAAGTTCTCTCCAGCAGCTGCACAAATGTGCAGAGACCTGAATGAAGTATAGAACAAGCCATGCAGACACAAGGGAAGGGGTGTTCTGAGCAGAGGATACAGTACGTGCAAAGGCCCTGAGGTTGGAGCATGTGTGCAGTTACAGAGTATATCAGGGAGGCCAGTATGACTCTGAGTTGTGTGAGCCCAGGGAGAGTAGTTAGGGATGAAGCCAGGGAGGGGATTGGGTGTCTGATGACATAGGGTGACAGAAATAGGTCACCATCGGCTCAGAATCTGTACCCAGCACACATTCGCCTGCTGATCCTAGCATAGGATCAAAGCCCATCTGCTTCTCCTCTCTAATTTCTAGGTGCTGGCTTCCCACCATCACTCTTTCCATGACACTGTGTTTTTTAACCTCATCAGATGCATGAGGAGGTGTCTTCAGAGATCATCAGTCCCACTAGGGCACGAGAGGGCTCAGAATTTCGACTATCTGGCCTGCTATTCCCCGTTTTTATAGGGATGAGGGCTGACCCTGGGTGCCTTCTTTCCTCACCTCCCCACCTGGACTGGCCCTCGGAGGTGTGGAACACATGTAGTGTGTTTAATAAGAAAATTAACACGTGCTATTTCCTAGCACATTAAATATGAAACTGTGGTGGAAAGCAAACTTTGGGGAAAGGTAAACCCCTGTTTTGTTAACGCTTCGGCAAGATTTCCCCCAATGGCTCTGTGCTTGCTCTAAGCTGGATTTACACCAAGCTCACCCTTCTCAGCACCTGTTTTTCTCTTATGTAAGGGAAAAAAATGTCTTGAAAATCTGCACTGGGCATTTGCCATGCTAGACTGAGAAACACCCAAGTTTAACCTTTGTTTTTTCAATTATCTGGCTAGTCACTAAGGTCTGGCCTCCTACGTCCAGCTGAAGCTATGCTATATCTTTAAGGGAGATGTGGAAAATCCTCCTCTTTATCAGAGTACTCAGTGAAGATATTGATAGAATATTTCTTTCCATGGGATTGACTGCCTCTTTTTTATACTCCAAGGAACTGGCAGAGTCCAGGACAAGCCACTCAAGGCTTAATGCATTTGAAACCATCCCTAACCATTTCATGTTCTGGGAATTCTCTGTGTTCAATAAAGGGATGTTAATAACATATTTTTGAGTGGCTGCAAAGTTCTAGGAACAATGCCAGATACTTTTTACATAAATCATCTCCTTTAGTCTTGGCACAAGACTAGGATGGTGGATTTGATGATCCCCAGTTTTCAAGTGAGGCTCAGGTGAAGCACCTAAAGTCTCATCACTGGTGGGTAGGAGAGCCAGGATTTTTTTTCTTTCTCTGCCTCCCTTTGAAGGGTCACTCTCCTGTTATTCTTTCTAGACATTATTAGCCTTCACACTAATGAAGACTGGCTACTTGACCCAATCCATTCTCTCTTCGAATGCCAGCTGGATTGGAATTGAGGTTTTCGGGAAGACGTGGCACAGCAGAACTTGTGTTTCAGACAATGGTCTTTAAATAAAGATGAGCTGGGCTTGGCGCCACACCTACGCCTGGCCTTCCCCAGCCAAAGCAGAAAGAGGGTTGCGCAACTCTTCAAGCAGTGCAGGGCTTCAGAACAGCTGGTTCTGCTTCCTCACCTTGCAAACAATCACCAGGGGTTACTGGAATCTCACCAGGGGCGTTCGCTTCTCTTGCCTCCTCAGCCTCACTACATTCCTGAGCAGTTGGTTGTGCTTCCAATTGCCCTTCTTCATGCAGAGCTGCGGGAAGCCTGGACAAGTGACGTGACTGTCCTAGCTCCAACAGTCTTGGAGGTGGTCTTTGAGTTTTGGTTTCCAAGCACCCAGGTGTTTTAACATCTAACGCTTTCTCCTGTGGGATTTCAGCCGGGATGGAACTTCTCTGGCTAAGTATGAGTTAAGTGAACCCAGCTGTTTTGGAGATTGGGTCACTGAATTGTTCTTTCTGGCCCCTTCTGCCTATTACTTTGCTTTGGAACAGAAATTCCACTGCATCTGCCTGCAGAGAACTCAGCTGGTGTCAGCAGCATCTTCTTGGATCCATCAGCACTCACTGACAAACAAGGAAACTGGATCCATGTTGGACACACGCTCTTCTCAGTTGTATACTTTGTCTCTCTGTAATCCCTCTGGTATTGACAAATAGAGCTCCAGGACATGGCGGCTGTGACAGCTCCCGCAGACAGCATGTATTAGCATCCGCATTATTGTCCTGGCCCTGACAGCCTGGGCACTGGAGAGAGGATTAAGTGATTAGTAGTGTGTATGTTACAACCATCTTTTTATTCCTTGGGACTTTTCAGTTTTGCTCACTTCATAAAGACGTAAAAGAGGGCTCTGTGTAAAAACAGATGCATTTATACATTTCTTTGGGTCTGATGGGCAGCATGTGTCGCAGACATTTGGATGATGTTGAGACATTATCAAATTTCTCCATGAACACAGCAAATCATCTTGCCTTTGTGAAAACTATTGTTTTAAGGGCTGGCTTCAAGGTATATTAATTAAAAAAAAAGATCTGTTTGCATCTCCAGTGTATTATATTCGATGAACTGGCCTATGAAGGTGTGTAGGTTAGATAATCATTTAGTAAACTTTGTTCCCTAGAAATTTACTAAAGGGGAGATTGATGTCAGGGCGCTTTGACCCTGGGATGGGTTTAACGTGATTGTTAAATATTATCATTTTAAATGGATTTTTTTTTCCTGATTTGATCAAATTCTCTAAAATATTCATCCACAAGAAGTGGTCCAAAGAAATGTCAGTCATCTCTCACACTGTCATTTTTATGAGTCATACGATCTTACACATTTTTAGAGTGGAAAAGCCTATCACAGTCATTATAAATTAGAACCTTTAGTCTTTATCATAGAGTTTGATTTTTACATTGTAAAATGTTGACCTCATATTTTACATTTTAATTCTTCTTACTTCACTCATTCAACAAGCTTTTTTGTTGTTGTTGTTGTTGTTGTTTTGTTTTTTAGATGGAGTCTTGCTCTGTCGCCCGGGCTGGAGTGCAGTGGCACAATCTCAGCTCACTGCAAGCTCCGCCTCCTGGGTTCACACCATTCTCCTGCCTCAGCCTCCCGAGTAGCTGGGACTATAGGCACCCACCACCACACCCGGCTAATTTTTTTGTATTTTTAGTAGAGACGGGGTTTCACCATGTTAGGATTGTCTCGATCTCATGACCTCGTGATCCACCCACCTTGGCCTCCCAAAGTGCTGGGATTACAGGGGTGAGCCACTGCGCCCGGCCTCAACAAGCTTTTTATTGAGCATCTACTATGTGGAAGTGGCAGAAATCCAGAAGAATTTTAAAAGTATTCTTTGCTCCCCAAAAGTCCACATTCTAGTTGGGAGAAAATACTATTATATTGGTTATAGAGATGTTACAAGAGAGTTCATAACTGAGTGCCAAGTGGGATACGCAACAGTCTGTCGAGTGGATTCAGTGCAGGGATGAATCTGTCACGGTGGAGAAGGTAGACAGGGCTCTGTAGAAGAGGGGAGATTAAGATGGCCCTTGAAGGAGAGTCATGCCGGAGGGGTAGGGGAAGCAATTAGTAGTTCATATATGGGGTTCAAATTTACTTTGGAAAGTGAGATCAGAGCAGGCCGACCTCGAATCATCCCATTTGGGGAGTTTTTACTCAGAGCCCTCTTTTACACCTTTATGAAGTGAGCAAAACTGAAAAGTTTCAAGGAATAAAAAGATAGTTGTAACATACACACTACTAATAACTTAGTTTTTTCCTGTAGGAATAGGGAGCCTCTACAACTTTTGGGGAAGAGATGTGAATAAGAATACCAGTTTAGAAAGAGAATGCTAGTTTGATCAGAGTTCACAGGATACACCAGCGGGTAGGATGAGGCAGGTGGCATGGAGACCAGGCAGGCGACCTCTGCAGTGATCCAGGGGTGAGGTTAGGAGGGCCTGAACTCCAGTTACCATGGGAGAGGAGGGTGAGGTTTTACAGAGGAGGAAGTTAACTAAGCTGAGTCGTTAAGAGTAGGAGTAACTGACATTTTTGGTCCCCTTCCTCTCTGTCTGAAAAACTGCTAAGCACTTTACATGTTTTTAATCTTTGCAGACACTCTGTGAAGTGAGAACTCTCATTAGTCCCATTTTCAGACGAGGAAACTGAGGCTTGCAGGAGTCAAGTAACTTGACCAATGTCACATTGTAGGAAGTGGGAGAGCTGGGATTTGAACTTCAAACTCTTAACCCGCAAGTGTGCCTTACCATCTGATTATTGAGGGGATGGGGTGGTGGGGAGTGGGGAGGAGAAGTAACTTTTAAAAAAATACTGGAAATATAACTTTTCAAAATAAATTTTTTATTACTATTTTCTTGGCCTGAGTTAAATAACTAGTTTGAAATAGAGATGAATAAATTATATTTTCAAAAAGAAAAAAGAATAACTCTATGGGTTAAAAGTGAAGTTCATTCAAAATGTCCTATCTTAAAATAGATGCGAATTTCAGAAATGCAACATGATGTTGATTTTAATCCTCTTATTTACATGTTCTCATACACAGAGTACTGTGTGTACATGCGTGTAACTGTCACCCAGGGACTCAAACAAATGTAACCTTGATTCAAGCTTGAGGGAAAAAATGGCTGTCATTTTGACTTTTTAAAAATTATCTGTTTATTTCCCTTTCTCTGTCGATAACTCCTAGTTGTAATGCTGAAATCTTATAAATACGGCACAGTTAACTTGCAAAAGGAGCTTAGTGTTCTCGGCGTAGTCCAAGTTGAACAACACATAATTTGGCACAATTTGGCGGGCCTGGGTTTAAGACAAATACAAGACTGAGAAAGCATAGAGGCTTTATTATTTCTAAGTGAGTTCATGTAGTGTACATGGGTTGAGCTGATCAGAACTCCCACCCGACCCTCCCTCTGCCCCATCCAAGGCGTTTATTCCTTATGCTTTCATAAGTGTCACATTCACAGCACAACATTTCTCTTTCCCAAATAGGCATGTTGTTGTTTCAAATTAACATCTGTGCTTCCTGCAGAATAGTGAATGCCATCTTCTTTTGCCCTGCTGACCCGGATGGTGTCACTGAGGCTTTCAAAGCAGAGTGACCAGGCACAGCTATACTTTTCTGCAGTATCAGGAAAGGGGTGGAGGAGGGGAGGGCTTCACTGTCTAGTCCTAGTGCTCAAAATGACACTGACACACAGAAGAAAAGGATATATATGTAGAATTGCTTGAATTCTGGAGAAAAAGACAAAAGGAAACTGAGATGTGTCGAGTATCTATGTACCAGTCACTATATTGTATAACTTGGTGGCCATATACTCAGTTCCAGATTTTGCCTAGCATAATTATAATATAATTCCCTTTCATTTTCAGAAATATCCTGGTTTGGATAATAAATTATATTGTCACCCTACATACAGTCTGAACAAGGACTCTTTAGGCAAAATCTTATTATTTCCATTATTTCTGGAAGCTGGATCTCTGAGAGGTTAACTACCTCAAAGCCACACAACAAGAATCTGGCAACATAGATTCTTCTTTTGCTTCATTTTGGTACTTCCCAAAGAGTGTTTAATCTATACCAAAAGAATAGTACTCATCTAATAATAGGACAAAGTAATTTATTTTCAAAGCTATTTGCAAGGAAAGCATGTTCCTTCAGTGTTTCCCAATGGTGGGGAGCTGGATTTGTCCTGTGTTTCCAGACACTGTCTCTCACTTTGTCCCCTTGTGAGACTAGGGGTGAAATATGGAGAAACAGATGAAGAACTGGTGGTCACAATGGAGGTTGTGATATGAGCTCATGGATTTCAAGAAAAGTAACAGATCTATAATAGAATCAGACACACAACTGCTCCTGGATATTATAATTATAAAGTTGGCGACTGAGCCAACTACATGCCACAGCCAAGGATGCTAGTAGCATTTATAGTGTCATGCTTTTGCACTACGTTCTGTCAGAAAGTAATAAAGTGCTTTATCCAGTGCGTGTTTGATATTAGCCAATCACAGACGACTAAGGTTCTTTCAGGCATTTTGAGTAAACTTACACTACGGGAAATACGATGGATAATAAATAGCCTGATACAGTGGGTCTGAAAACCTTGATTCCACCTCTGCATTTCACATTTACTAGACATGTAACGTTGCTCAAAGAATAGACCTTTCTCGGATTCTGTTTCCTCATCTTAAAAAAAGAAAAAAATCTGACATTAGATTATAAGGGGTCCCTACTAGTTTTTGTAAATAAAGTTTTACTAGAACACAGCCATCCCATTTGTTACATATTGTCTGTGCCAGTTTTTGAGCTACAATATGAGCTGAGTAGTTGCAACAGAGACTTCATAACGCACCAAGCATGAAACATTTACATAAGGCCTTTTACAGAACAAGTCAGCTGACCACCGGATTAAGTGATCACTGAGGACACCGTCACACTTTGTATGTGTCTAACTCCAGGAAAGGAGAGTGAGAAAGGGAAGAAGGTGTGGTCAGAGTTATAAATCTGAATAAAATACCCAGAGCCCACCTTGCAAGCAATCCACAAGTCGATCGTCCTAACAGTGAAAGATGCAGCACCCCCTACTGGCCAGGAGGACTTTTTGCATGTAATATGGGCTGGAGGTTACAGAGAAAGGTAAAAGCTTTGTGCAGGTGTCAGATCGTGAAGACTCGTGTTCAATATGATGGCCCCTGCAAACCAGCAGGGAAGTTTCTGTTTCCCCCGATGCCTTTGAATTCACAAAGCACATGCTTTAAGTAGAGAAACGTGGGGAACTTGGGTCCTCCAGCTAGAGTGTAAAGCTTCTTGGGAGAGAAGTAAGACTGAGAGGACAGGGAAAGCATGCTGAAAAGGACTTAATCATGGCGAGTGAAGCCAAAGCTAATAAACAGTGCTGGATGGGTTCTCATGGCCTCAGACAGTGGGTGAGGATGGTTATTGTTGCAATTGCAGTAAATCATACTAATCCCAATGCCAAAAGCCACTTTGAATGATGAAGTGAAGCAGCCTGCGATGGCGACCAGGAGGCTCTGTGTTGCTGCCCCAGCCGGGTGGGGCTGCTGTCAGCCCTCGCAGGCGAGCTCTGGATCCTGTCTTAGGGGCCCAACTCTGCCTTCGGAGGAGACTTGCAGAACTGGCAGATTTCAGTTTGGTTTGGAGTTTTGTTGTGTGTGTCTTGGCAGGAGGCGACCCTCCTCCATCCACAGAGCGCCCCGGATTAATGGCTAAAGTAACACCTACTGGCGGGACCAACCCAGGCTCAGAGCAGGCTTTCTGCTGTTGATTCACGACTCCTCTTGACTCACAGCCTCATTCCGTTTTGTTGGCTGTTTGAGGCTCCTGCCCTAACGTCCAAACTTCGTGATATGAAAAACACCCTGAAGAGTAGGTGTGCTTTCCTTCCCAGCATGGAGCACGTGCTCTGTGGTAGGGGAAACTTGTGGGGAGACAAGAGGACAAGTTGTTTTGCACAGTAGTGAATCTCAGGGCAAAAAATAGAATTAGCTTTAACTCACAAAGTTTTGACCTGGGTGCTTTCTTTCTTAGTTGCCTTGAACTTCTGCTCACAATGTTGGGGAATGGTTGAAATGAGGTCCTAGGAACCTAAATCCAAATGAAGACTTGGGTTTGTTCCTTTCAGCGCCAATGAATTGAAGTGAGAGTTGCCACAACTCGATGTGTTTGCTTCTCCTCCACGATAAATCTTTTTGGGAATAAAGTTGGATAAGGAAATATATGACTATATGTTTGTTTACTTATATAGATTTTGCCCTTTCTCTGAACCCAAATTGTGCCAAAATATTCTATTTTCTTCTACTTGCTAGAAGGGTGGAGATATTTATTTCATCCCAATCTCCCTTGGGAATCTAAAGAAAATAAAAACGTTTCCTGAACATTTTTAAAATGGGTTAATTTACCTTGGAATGTGGCAATTACACTCTACTACATATATAGCATTTATTTATACCATTGGTGGACATTGAATAATGTGAATTTTCTTCATTTTTGAAGGCTATAATCCCCACACCAAAGGAATGGTGTGCAGCATCTGTTGAATTTTCTTAGTCCTTCCATTACAATAACGCTAAAAAACAGAAGAAATAGGAATGAAAAATGAACTGAATTTCAGGTAAAGTAAACAGTAAGTTCCCACTATGCAAAAGGCATGCAAAATGGAACTGCCAGGCACATGACTCTGCCTGTGTGTGTTTGTGTGTGTGTGGGGGTGAGAAGTATGGGGAACCTGAGTAAGGAACCAGGCCTGGAGTGCAGATGCAGGAGAAAGGGTTCTGGAGTTCACGACTTTTGGAATGGGAATGATTCTATGTCTGCTAGAGCTCTTTTGTGGCTTATGCTTGCTTGCCTGTGTAAGGGCAATAGCCATCACCTATGAGTTTTTAGGCAGAAAATCTGACCTGGTCCTCCTTTGTCTGTGTTAGAGCTGTAGGAAAAACTGAATGTCGGCACATATGAATGGGGAAAAAATGGACTTGCATGCTGGGTCCCTGAGAAGACAAAGGCAATGAGATCCACTTAGGCCAACCCTTCCCCACCACCTCTTACCTGTCTTGGCCAAGGACACTAGGCACTGAAAGGTACTCCAGGTTCCCAAATGAATAGTTGCCTGAGAAGTTGCTTGATTATCCTGTAGTCTGGACAACATTTTTTATTTCTGCAGTAACTTAATTCAACTGAAATTTCCCCTTTGTGGGTCACCTTAAACCAAAGATCTCAAAGACGTTAAAATCACCAACTAAAGTTAATTATTTTCCAAGTGACCTAGACCTCAAAGAAAGAGACTTGTTTTCATCTCACCTTCTCACCCTCCATGAGTAGTAGCTGTATATGGATTATGGGAATTCCCATGGAATCACCGTTCTGAAAGGAGAATCTAGCTGGAGCTGTGACCTTGGCGTTGAAATTCATTTCAAAATTGACAGTCCAGGGGAACTTTCTGTATGCCCCACCTCCAAGGCACAGTGCACACTTCTAAAAGTCTCAAAGACATTATTTATAACAGTGTCTGACAAATGGTGGCACTGCACCAAAACGTGTAGTGTGGATTTTCCTCTTGTTGGCTATATTTGCAATTTTGAGCCTCCCAGGCACATGGCAAAGTCTTACTTTCTATATGAGCCAAGAAATTTCATCAGGCTGATACTGCCTGAAGGGATGGAGAATTGAGGACCTTGTTTGCCCTAGTAGGAGGTCGATACATATTTATTCAATAAAATATTTTTGCTTTTAAATAGAAGTTGAGTTTATAGGGAGGTGTTGTTTTAAGAGAAGCAAAGTGACTTGCAGAGAGGTCCACTGTCTTTAGTTAGCTCTTTAAACTTAAGCAGTACTTTATCAAGTTGACATTTAAAAAAAAAAATAGTATCAGATATTGGCGAGGGGTTGGGAATGGACATACTGCTTCTACATTGCTAGTATGAGTGCAAATTGTTAAGGGCTTTTGAGTAAAAGTATTTGTGTACTGTAATAAAGTAATACCTCTTTTAATAATTTATCCTAAGGATGTAATCAGTGATACAAATAGAATTACATATATAAAGATTTTCATAACATCATTCTAAAAATGAAAAAATGGAAATAATAAAATGTCCAATAGAAGGGGCAGTTAAGTAAATTATCACACAGATATTCTGCAAACATAAAAACAATTTTTGAAGACTACTGAGTGTCAAAAAGGATTGTTACCCCAATATAATGTTAAGTGAAATAAAAAGCAGGGAATGAAACTAGAATTAATGAAATAATTTTAGTAAATAATATCTGTAGGAAAAGGATTAAAAGGACATAATTACCAATATATGTTGGTTTATATCTGGCTGGAAGATCATAGAAATTTTTCTTTACTCTTCATGTTTTCAACAACAAACATAGCATTTTAAATTAACACTTATAATTAACTCATAATTCAAAAATTCCTAAATGTACTTTTTGTTCGAAGAACTAAGAAATTTATTAAAGGATATAAACAAAAGTAACTTTATTTATTTGACCAGGCCCTGTTTTATCCATGAAAGCTGAGGCCTCTTATAAGAAATACATATGGTAAAATGATGAAACATAATAATTAAAAAAATCAGGATTGAAGAAAAAATAAATTTGAATGCAATACGAAGACTAAAAGGTAAAAATAGAACCCAGACCTATAGGCCATAAAGGCATACCTAATTGCATTAATTGGTCCATAAATTGGATGATGGTTCCCAGTGGCTGAAGCAAAGAGGGGAAACCCCTGAGCAGTGGGTGTCATTTTTGCTGTGCCTGAGTAGTAAAAATTTCCTTAGAGGAAGCAAAGTTTTTCAGTCCCCAGCTTGAGAGGCATTAATGTGGGACTTTATCTGTGAAATGAGGTGAACAGATTCCTTGGCAATTTCCCTATTGCAGAAGTTTCGATAAGACTGTTTTTGTAGCACCCATCAATGAAAGTCAATGGTGGGTCTTAAAACATGATTTAGTGAGTAATTATATGGGGCCTGTCCTACTTTGGGTTCTTCCTAAAACAGAGCCCAAGACAAGGACGTGTGTAATCACTTCCCCTTGAGAGTAGGGTGGCTTAGTGACTTGCTTTTTAAGAAACAGAACATGGCACAGATGATGGGATAGCAATTCCGTAATTATAGTCCAAGAAATTGCTAACTTTTGTCTTGTTGGCAAACTCTGTCCCTTGCTGGTTTTGATGAAGTAAGTTGCCATGTTGGGAATACCCACATGGCAAGGAACTGAAGGCAGACTCCAATCCAAAACCAGCTAGAAACTGAGGCCCTCATTCCAGCAGCTCAAAGGAACTGAATCTTGCTAACAACTGTGTAAGTAAGCTTGGAAGCAGATCCTTCTCCAGATGAGCATTCAGATAAGACCCAGCCCTACGTGATAAGTTGAGTGTACCTGATAAGTTGATTGTAGCTTCATGAGAAACCACAAACCAGAGGACCTGGCTAAGCCAGGACTGAAATTCTGATCCACGGAAGCTATGAGATAATAAACATGTGTTATTTTAAATCACCAATGTTGTGGTAATTTGTTATGCAGAAATAGATAATTAAATACAGTCATATTCTTAAGATCCTGGGACTTGCTGACTAAATCCACAACCCACACTATCAGTCACTTCCCTGCTAGCTCTGAATTTACCTCCTTTAGGAAGTTTTTCTTAATTACCCTAGATATAATGAACTTGGTTTGTGAACTTTGTCACTGTTAATGTCTTATTTAAGCACTTTCCATATTGAATTGTAATTTTCTGCTTACTTATCTATCTCCTATTAGACAGTGAACACTTCAGGGACAGGGACTGATTCATCTCTGTAATGCTGGCACCTAGTCCAGACCTGACACTCAGGTTCTTTGGAAATATTTATTGAGTTAATGAATAATTAATTGTTTTGTGAGACAATGTAAACATACCAACAACTCAATTCTAAAGATGTTTATTGATGTCTGCAATGTGGCAGCTGTTGGGCCAGGTGCCAGGGACTCAAACTTAAGCAAATCACTATTTCCTACCTTAAAGTTGCCAGAGCCTAGAAGAGGAGTCAGGCACGCAAAAAACTGACAACACAGAACAGTAAGCAATATCAGAGAGCTGTGAAGTTGAACCATATAAAATGGCTATTAGTGTAGGTCAGAAACCATTGAATAAGGGCAATGTCCTATGATTCAACCTATTAAAGATTCTGCTGCCAGGACACAAGGTCGAATAATTAGTGAATCTGATACGGTCTTGATCTGTAAGAGTTTTAATTCTAAGGCTTGGAAAAATGACAAAGACATTGAAATCCTTAGCAGACGGTAGAGGATACCTTGGACAGATAAGCCAGAGCAGATAATCCAGGCACAGCTTGGCTGGGTCATTTCCCACAGGCCACAAGCACAGTGCCAGCTGGGGCTGCAGTCCTCCTGAGGTAAGACTGGGGCAGGATGCACTTCCAAGCTCACACACATGGCTGTTGGCAGGATTCAGTTTCTCAGACTGTTGGACTTAGGGCCTTGGTTCCTTGATGGCTTTTGGATGAAGACCACCCCCATCTTTGCCATGTGGGTCTCTCCATAGGGCAGCCTGCATCATGGCAGCTGAATTCCATCAGAGCAACAAGGGAGAAAGCAGCAGGGAAGTCACAGCCCTTTATGACCTAATTTTGGCAATAACATCTTGTCACCTTTGCAATGTTCTATTTGGTAAGTTTGGAAGCAAGTCAAGTCACATTGAATGTAGGTCCAGCCACAATCAAGGGTGGGGGGCATTATTGGAAGCCATCTCAGAAGTTCCCTGCCACAGCAAGCAATTTCCAGAGTCTACCAGCGACTTCTGTCTTTGTGGTGAGAATCTCCTGTTCCCTGAGTTTTGCTAATCTTCTGCTAGACCATAACAAAATGTTCTGGTAAGCGGGGAAGGGGACAAAAGGATTACAGTCAGAAGAATAATCACTGATTAATACCCAGTTGTGTGCTCAGAGTTATATCATGACAGAAGGGAAAGAAACTCCAAGGAGCATGAAGTCAGTACCCCTTCTACCTTCCCAGCACATTTACAGATGAGGGAAGGAAAAGCCCTGGCTGTTCTAATGAAGTCAGCACTTTCATAATCGTAAGACAGCAGTGAATTAGGATGCAGTTCACGTTGTGTGAACTGAGTTGTGGTGCCCACCATTGAGTTATGCTACTCAAGGGGCTCTGGTCTGACTACTCCTGGGAGCACATGCTCAGCTCTGGGCCACCAGTTTTAAAAGACACTTGGGATTACCTGAAGAGGACCAGCCAGGATTTAGAGAAGCCTGGACTCCACATGAGAAGAGAAGCAGTAGGAAGGATTGGGGTCTCTTGCATGTGGAAGACGAGACTACAAGGGAAGATGAAAACCATTTTAATCAGTCTGGGAACAAGTGGACTTCCTCTGTCTAGCTTCGGGGGACAAGAGCTAGGGAGAGAGAAGACGCTGTCGGGGCAGTGGTGGCTGATTTCAAGGCCTCTCTCTCACTAGAGATGTGTGAGCTGAGTGAGGCTGGGTTATGTGGAATGATGTTGGTGCTTTCTTGGTTAAGTAAGAGCACCCTAACTCTAGCAAGCTTGAGCCCAAGTGGCTCCCACAACTGAGCACGGGGAGAACAGAGACACTGGGAATGGCCTCAGTGTTCTCCACTCATCTGTCTTCTCTGACCCTGTATGCAAA
Organism: Pongo pygmaeus; assembly: GCF_028885625.2. Lineage (NCBI taxonomy): Eukaryota > Metazoa > Chordata > Mammalia > Primates > Hominidae > Pongo > Pongo pygmaeus. The sequence continues at coordinate 52,624,608 of NC_072379.2, read as the reverse complement.
CAAACTTTTCCATGAGGTGGGATTCAGGAATGTCGACAGATATGGGCTCACATCTTAACAGCCTTATGGTCAGGTAGGAAAGCTGTTTCCAAGGTCCTGTCCAAAAATCCAAAAATTAACTAAATGTCTGCCATACACTGGTCACAGGCCAAGACACAGGATGCATCAGTGAGCAAAACAAACATCCATGTCCACGTGGAAGTGACATTCTCGAGGAATTGGCCTAGGGAGATTTAGATACCCATCCCACCTTCAAGTACCTCTCCGGTCCATCCTTTGCACCCTGGGAACCTCTGACCATGTGCCTGCCTGTCCTTGCTCAAAAACTTGCATGGTTGTACTTTCTTAGAGCATCTCATTCAAAATCCCCAATATGGTAATCAGGGCTCTCTACAATTGGGCTCCAATTTCTCTACTTTCTCCATCATGCACTCAGCTAAAAATAGAAAGGAAAAGAGGCCTTTGTGGTTCCCCAGGCATGTTCTTCACTTTTGTACCTCTATCCTTTATCAGATTGTTCTTTTAGCCTAGACTCTCCCACTACCATCTCTCCTGGAAAGTTTAACTTTCTCTTAAGCTCTATCTCAAATACTTATCTCCTCTATAAAGCCTTTCCCAATTTCTCTGCATCTTCTGTCATCCTTTTCCTCCCCTTCCCTGTCTGTACATAGTTTATTTCCCCTGCCAAGGTCTAACTCATTTTGTGTGCTCTGTAATACATAGTAGGGCTAGGCTCATTGTGTCCCTACCATTGCCCATGCTGTTCCCTTAGAAGCATCAACCCTTCCCTTCCATTCCTAATTACAGAAAGACAACTCCTTCTTCACCTTCCATTTACTCCCTTCTCCTCCTCACCATGCAGCATTCAATCCTCTACAGATGGAATTATATATCTTAATACATCTCCCTTTGTCATTGAAGGTTCTGAGTACGACTAATCTTCCTGTTTGATTATAAGCTATTTGAGGGAAGGAGCCTCCTCTTTTCAGTAAAAAAAAAAAAAAAAAAAAAGTCTCCAAAGTGTGAAGCCCAGTCCTTTGCACATGGCACTCAGTTAACGAAATGCATATTGGCTTGATTGCAATTGGGTTGAATGTAAAACCCTTAAGACCTGTGCTTTCTGTGGATCATGGGTCCAATGTGAATACTTAGAGAATGTTGAATCACATTAACATAATACAGATAATTTTGTTCATTATAAAAATGTATATTCTTTTTTTTTTGAGACAGAGTCTCACTCTGTTGCCCAGGCTGGAGTGCACTGGCACAATCTCAGCTCTCTACAACCTCCGCCTCCCGGGTTCAAGTGATTCTCATGCCTCAGCCTCCCAAGTAGCTGGGACAACAGGTGTGTGTCATCAGGCCTGGATAATTTTTGTATTTTTAGTAGAGACAACGTTTTGCCATGCTGGCCAGGCTGGTCTCAAACTCCTGGTGTCAAGTGATCTGCCTGCCTCAGCCTCCCAAAGTGTTGGAATTACAGGTGTGAGCCACTGTGCCCGCCCTGGAAATGTATTTTCATGTGTAAAGAGTTCATATGCAACAAGGATCGTTTGTCTTGTGCTGTTGTTGCTGGAAGTCCAGCTTGCTCATGCAACAAGGAGGTGAGGGCATAGCACCAGTGCTGGCTTTTTGAGAGATAACTGAGGGGCTGAGGAAAGAATGAAACTGAGGCTATGCCGAGATGTCCTTGATCCTGTGACAGAGTTCTGTCCCTTTTCTGCAACTCTTTCGGTCAAGCAATATGGTCTATAAAAGGCTTTTAGATTGGCCAAGCTTTCTGGGTGGCCCTGAGCTAAAGCAGTGAGTGAGCCTGTCATTCATTCACCCCACAAATAGTTATTGAGCCCCTACTCAGCATCAACCACTGTGCTAGATCCTGGGGGTACAGTGGTGTTATGGGTTGAATTGTGTCTCCCTTAAAAATATATGTCAGAGTTTTAGGCCCCAGTACCTCAGAATGTGACTGTATTTGGAGATGGGGGTCCCTACAGAGGTAATTTAAACAACCAAAAAAGTCTATTCCAGGGAGTCTTACACTGGCAGACAAATGTGTAGTAGATTTAATCTGGGTCTTTTTTATTTGTTTCTCTTGCAATTCCCTACCTAGTTCTTAAGTAATTACCTGACAGGCAAAGGGGCTGTAATGCCTCCTTTATGTAGGCCTGAACTTTCTTTAAAAAACTGATTATGGAAGGCTAATAAATTAAGATCTTTAACATAAAGTGAGGTGACATTTAAAGCAAAATAAAAGTTATTTAGGATTTTCACATTCGGAAGGAGGAATAACTGTGTTAAGAAGATGAACCTGGAGGTGAATTCAGCAGTTGGCAACATGAGAGACTATTCTCTTCCCCCATGACAGTACTTGGCAGCCCAATTGTTGCAGAGCAGAAGCCGTTCTTTTAGAAGGTTTCAGAAGCCATCTTGGTTATCTAGTTGAAAAATCACAGTGTTGATAGTTGATTCAGTTGGCATATGAGTCATCTTATATTAGGCCTTTTAAAACTCAACACCCGAAATCTTGGATGCTCAAATTTCAGCTGGATTGACCTTCAAAATCTGGGAAATGTGTCAAATGGTGTTAGCAAGCCAAAAGTCTCGCTTTTGTTTTGGTTTCCTACATGCTCCTCTGAATGGACGCAGCTTAGAGGCATGGAGGGCCTTTGCCGTGTGGACCTGGGCCATTGAGATCTGATCTGTCAGTTACACTGGGTTGTCTAGACGTAGGTGTCACTCTGGATTGCCTCCAAGGTCATGCAGAGCAAGGGTGGCCAAGTAGGAACAAACCAAACACACCCTCATTCTGAAGCAGGGAGAGCTCAGCCTGACCTGTGAAGCAGGCAGGGAAGCCCCAACTCCAAGTCTTTTGCTTTTCTACACCTAGCACCTTGTGCTCTGCCAAATTTGTCTGAGTTTGGTGCCTTATTTCTGTCCACTGCAGTGGTAGCCATCCTTTCCTCTCATAACCTTCTGTTTGTGGGCTCTCTTCAACCTTGAAGGCCTGGAACCTTATTTATATTTGAACTCATTTTTACACACTCTCGTTCAGATTATCTGGGTGATTCCCTGATGCCTGCTGCTGTACAACTTATATCTCATGCCCAGAATAAAAGCATATCACATTGGGAAACATTTCTATTTTGAGGGGGCCAAATTAGGTACCTAGTCATTGATTCTCGCCAACCCTGTCCTGTATCCCCAGTGTCTGTGTGACCTCTGATGATTAAGGGTTGTGAAAGAGTCTCCAGTCTGGGTAGGGAAGCTCAGGTCCTCCCCAGGATCCAGGCAGCACAGGTTTGAGAATAGCTTGGTGGGTGGGTGAAGGAAGGCCATGGACTCTTGTACATTGTTGGTGTGCTTAAATATGATGGTGTCAGACTTCTGGTGTTTAAAATAAGGTCTTGAGCCTTATAGATGCATCTTGAACAGCAACAAAGGATGGCATGAAACGTGAAGTTAAAAGTGTTGGCCCGACCAAGTGGGGTGTCTCACGCCTATAATCCTAGCACTTTGGGAGGCCGAGGTGGGTGGATCATCTGAGGTCGGGAGTTCGAGACCAGCCTGGACAACATGGTGAAACCCCGTCTCTACTAAAAATACAAAACTTAGCTGGGTGTGGTGGCACACACCTGTAATCCCAGCTACTCAGGAGGCTGAGGAAGGAGAATCGCTTGAACCCGGGAGGTGGAGATTGAAGTGAGCCGAGATCTCACCACTGTACTCCAGCCTGCGCGAAGGGAGTGAGACTTCATCTAAAAAAAAAAAAAAAAAAGTGTTGGCCGGGCATGGTGGTTCACACCTGTAATCCCAGCACTTTGGGAGGCCGAGGTGGGTGGCTCACCTGAGGTCAGCTTGGTCAACATGGTGAAACCCTGTCTCTACTAAAAATACAAAAAATTAGCTGGGCATGGTGGCAGGAGCCTGTGATCCCAGCTCCTTGGGAGGCTGAGGCAGGAGAATAGCTTGAACCTGGGAGGCGGAGGTTGCAGTGAGCCGAGATTGTGCCATTGTGCTCCATCCTGGGCAAGAATAGTGAAACTCCATCTCAAAAGAAAATATAAGTATTGCTTGGCAAGGAATGATGTCACATGCTGAGGGTCTGTTTTGTAGTCTCTTTACTGTAAAGCTCTACTTGAATTGATGTACTTGTTCTCATTCTTTCTTCAGTCTTACACACACTCACACTTACACACACACGGCCAGGATTAAGGTAAGTTGAGTAAAACACTTGCCCTGGGCGCAAAACTTAAGGAGATGCCAAAAAAACCCACAGTAATCAAGATAAATAATATTTTAATGCAATCTTTTTTAAAAATCAGAATTAATGTTAAAAGCCCACGATGCACAGAATATTAAAACTTTAAACAGAGGCAGGATCAGTATTATTGATTTTTCCTTTGCCTCAGGCTCCAATACAATTTGTCATGGCATGGTACTGTAACTGATCCTGCCTTTATTTAAAATGTTGATGTTTTGTTTATTATGGATTTTCATGTTGATTATGATTTTGAAGATATCACATTAAAATGACGAAGACAAAAATGATTTATCTTGATTACTGTGGTTTCTGGAGCCCCCTTCAATTCTGAGTGCCTCATTGGCCACCCCCAGTCCTGGCCCTGCAGACACAGGAGTCAGACAGACACATATAGACAGACAGGCACAAGTAGACACACACAAACGCTCTCTCTACAGTTCACAGGAATGTCGTTTTCTTAGTGTAAACCATTATGCTGGCCATTATTTTATCTTTTTATCATGCTTTGATGAGTGCAGCTTTATATAGTAGTTCTCTCATGAGAGTCACCTTGACAGGGAATATACATTATATTATTTTCTTTATCTTGATAGCATCTTATCAGCTTATATATAAATTGTGCTTTGGCCGTCAGGAAGGGATCTCTGTTAATGTAAACATTTTTCAAGCCCTTCAATCCCAAACTCACCTTGTAGGTGTTTCCACAGTAGAGGTCCCCTGGGGCCTCAGACCTAACAGGCCCCCAAACAAATTCAACATCCCCGCTGTCCCAAGCCTCCAGCATATTTACATCTTTCACCATTCACACGGTTAACCAAATCAGAAACCTGGGACCCTGATCAGCCCTTCCTGCTCCCCTTCCTTCATTAAGCCCTTTCCAATCTGCTTTTGCAGGAGCTTTTGATTTCCCCATCCACCGTCACTGCTGGTTCAGGCATTTTCTCTCTGCTCTCCTCCAAATGGACTAGAGCTTCTTTACCCCATCCCTCCAGACCTCCCATTGCACTGCAGCTGAGGGACATCTTGAAAAACCAGGCTGGAAGTACCTGCTGGGTGAGTTGACTCCCTTTTGCATGGTATTGAAGGGGTGCTGGGGTGTGTGCTTGGATTGAATGTCTTCATGTATCTGGCACTGGTTTAGAGTGGGGGAACACACAGATGGCTCAGCTGACCTCATCCCTCACCACCCTCCTCTGTGCCACCTGCTGCAGCTGCATGACACTCACCAGATGCAGCATCATCCTTTCTAGTCAGTGGTGGAGATGACAAATCACTCTGTGATTCTCTTGGCTTTAGTTAGCCACTCTCCATGTGGTACTTCATGGTTGGAAGTGTATTTAGCTTCATTGTTGCTGAAGCTGGTCCATTTCCACCTGAACCTGTTTTGTTTGGTGCAATTACAGGTTAGCTTAGATTTGGGGGAATAGGAAGAAGATCTAGTAGGAAGAGAGGAGAAATGGAGGGTATTAGAAATGTTCCATCCAGAGGAATTTGTCAAGGCTAGGAGTAGATCTGGAGTTTTCTCAGAGGCCACAGGAGACACCCATTCCAGAAGTCCCTAGAACTGAGAACAGAGTTGGCATGGGTGGAAGTTGAGGTCTAAATCTTCACATCAGGAAGCTGGAGAGTTGCTAACCAAAAGGTGTCACATGTAGGGATAAAAGCCAGAGTATAGGATCAGAAATCCCGAAATTAAGGGATAAAAGCAACTGGTAGGAGACCAAGAGTGGCCTGAAAAGGGCGTTGAGTGATTGCCCAGGTGGGATATGGGGAGGTGGTGTCAGCCACTGGCTTGTGCCTGTCTGGGACAGGGTGCAGGTCAGCTGTGATCAAGGTCTGGGGATAGGATGTCTCAGATATGTTAGGTCTGACCCCAAGGTCATAAGGGTCCACTGGGTGAGGGCTGGAAGGAGGGATATTCAGTTGGGTCAGACTGCTAATCTACTACCTGTATCCTTAGAAAATCAGTTTTCTGAGAATCTTCCCTGAACCCTTCTTAAATCCACTATTAATAAAATGATTGCCTGCTACAAGGGCTCAGTAGCTTCTCTTGGGAAAAAAGAGAGAATCTGAATGACTTTGGTATTTAGCTTGTGTGAATTCCCTAGAGTTGAATGAAAGAGAAACCTGGAACTGCAGTAATGCTGCTTTTCCGCACATTTTGTTGTTCTATAGACCAAGAACTAGATCTTATCTCCGCAAACATAACCATCTATCATATGCATTTCTACATTTTGGATTAGCCATGATAGATGGAGAAGGAGGTAGTGTTGATTCTAAGCACCACATTTAAACACCAAAGTTGTTTCCTTTCCTTCTATCATTTTCACAACTCTGCTAATTGCACGGTAAATGACTCACTGACATCAGAATGAGCAAGGGTTTCGTAGTTGGACAAGATAGACTGGGCACAGTGTGAGTGTGGACCTGAACTTCACCCTCCTTGGAGGTGGGGGAAGGAGGCTGGGGAGCCCTCATCCCACTGCACTGAGAAGCCTTAACCATTCAAATGGACATGTCCAGCCATTTTGCCCCGGAGGAAATTGAGCCTCCATTTTTCTTGCATGGTTGGGAAGCTTCCTTAGGGGCTTTCAGGGAGTTATTTGGCAGGGGGTGGGGACCTAGTGAGGGATAAGGGAAATGGCACGACCTGCAGCCATACACTTATGCTCTGGGAGAGGAGAGACTGTCCGTCTAGCTCAAAGTTGCAACCTAGGGCCTAGCATGGCACTTGGCACATAGTAGGTGCTCAGCAAATACTTGTTGAATAAATGAGTGGGAACCCTTTATCAGTTTTGTGAACCCAGACATATTTAATTATGTAAGATTCAGTCTAATCACAAACAAAATAGGGACATTAACACCTGCCCTAACTTTATTACAGATTGTTGTCAGAAATTGCTTTTTAACCATGTACAAATGTAAGTCATTATAATTAGACTTCCTCTGTAAAAGAAGCACACTGCTTTATGAATACCATAAAAATGCAGCAGATGTCAGAAGGGAAAAATTATCCAATACGGGATGATAAATCCTTGATGAGCCAGAGTGCTCAGAGAACAAGGTGTTCTAGCTAACTGAATTTCTGTTTAAGTAGGAAGTAAACAGAAAGTCATTTGTTTCAGTCCACAGTGATATTCCAATTCCTTGTGCTAGGAAGAACAAACTGATCATAGTATCCCATGAACAATGAAGGCTACTGCTGCATCTTTTGGCCATTGTTCTTAACATCATTTCTTCTATGCTATAAAAATCACTGAATGAGGACAAAGCGGAGACATGTTTCTGCCATCCTGTGGACAGGCTTAGGTATAATGCTTTTTGAGTATTAAAAACACAAAGTGTTGAGGCGGGTGGGACCAGGCAGGGCAGAATCATCTGATTGTAAGGTAGCTCTTATATGATATTAGGGCAGTCCAATACTCAAACTCCAAAGAGCATCATTGCTGTTCTGTTTTGTTTTTCAGTCAGCAAACATTTATTATGTACCCATTATATGTGAGGCATTGGGCTAAGTTCTGGGTTTACAACTATGAAATTGGCCTGGGCACAGTGGCTCACACCTGTCATCCCAATCATCCCAGCATTCTGGGAGGCCGAGGCAGGTGGATCACCTGACGTCAGGAGTTAGAGACCAGCCTGGCCAACATGATAAAACCCTATCTCTACTAAAAACACAAAAATTAGCTGGGCGTGGTGGCACATGCCTGTAATCTCAGCTACTCGGGAGGCTGAGGCAGGAGAATTGCTTGAACCCAGGAGGCAGAGGTTGCAGTGAGCTGAGTTCATGCCACTCACTCCAGTCTGGGTGACAGAGCAAGACTCCGTCTCAAAACGACAACAACAAAACAAAAAACAAAATAAAACTATGAAAATGACATGGTCCCTACACGCTACAAATCAACACAATGCAAGGGAGATTTTTGTTGTCTTATTGCTCTAAGATCTAAGAGAGGTTTTTTCGTCATCTTATTGTGCTGTGGTTAGTGAGATGGTAGGGCTGATCACAGGATGCCAGATAAGCACGGAAGTATGTTCAGCTGGCCTCCTGGCAGAGAAGAGGGGACACACCTGTCAGGTGTGGCCCACCTCTCAGGAGATGATGATACTCAGGTGGGCCAGGGTGTGGTGCTGGGTGACTGGCCGGATTTAGAGCCAGTTGCTCTGGGTTTTGGAGAAGGACTCTAAGCCCAAGAGGTAGTAGAGTCATGGCCAGGGAAGCCAAGGCGCACACAGCAATCTCTAGATTGGGCTGGGGGCATGGAGATTAGATCTGGCCAGACACGTGATGCCTGGGCCATCAGATACCAGGACCCCTCAACTCCACTTAACATCATGTTTATTCATTCAAGCATTCCTTCAGTAACTTAAAGCTTTGAATGTCTGTTCCCTCATCTGCGATTTGGGGGAAATAATGTAATAAACATACACTGTGCCTGGCACATAGTTGGTACTGAATGAGTGGTAGCTGGATACCTAACCTCTTTTAATTTTAAACTATTTTCCTTTTTCTCTTCTTGCAGCTGTCATTCTTCACCTTCCCATGCTCCAAGGGAGATGTTTTGTTGTCTTATAGCCAGAATCTTTTTCCTTTCGCAGCATCACTATGTGGTACATTTTCTCTTTCTCATGTGTAAGAAACCAGAGGGGAAGGAAGAGGCTGTGAGAGAACAATTGTGAGATTCGCCTGGTGACATGCTTTTGATAAGAATATGGAAGATGAACTTAATTTTCATCTTATAAAGGATGTAAATGCCTGAAACTAATATGTTCTTAATGAATTTCCTTCATTAAGAAAAGTATTTCGAAAGGGATTCCCCAAATTGAAAAGAAGAAAAGTTTAAAAATGTATTTTTAAAAATTATATTGATACCATGCCAGCTTCTGAGTGAAGAGGGACACTTCCATTCTCATGGAAGAGTCTAGTGGACATTTTTTGTTTCTTGGCTTTAATATCCAAACCCCCAATCTTCTTGCTGACTCTTCAGTCTTCTTTTGTGGAAATGCCCTTTTGTGTGTGAGTTAACATGAGAGCAACTCCCAGAATATGCCTCACATTGTGGGACCTGGGTGTCCAGATTCTTCCTCCCTACTGCTCGTTGTCATGTTCAATGGCCAAGAGTGTGACCTAAAGGCCAAGAGTGTGATCTTAGAGCCAGGCTCTAAGACTAAGCCCCACCAATCAAAAACCATTTCTGGGACTTTGACTCTTCAACATGTAAGACAATGGAGAGGAAGCTTTTCAGAGCCAGGTTCATTGCTGGTTGCCTGGAGTGCCAGGTCCATGGGGGTCACAGCCACAGGACTCCCACTTCTGGCCCTCAATGCTCCTTTGACTCCCACTTCTGGCTCTCAATGCTCCTTTGGTTCCTGCCATTGCCCAAACCTAGTCCTTCAGCATCCCTTTGATCCTATGAGTTGTCCTGATTTCTTTCTAATTTTTTTTCTTTTCTGCTCAAGTTAGTAAGAATTAAACTACTGTAGCATTGCTGTTTAAGTGCTACATTGGTGATAAGGAAAAATCAGGTGGAGAGGTTAATCTTTTATTTTTTTTTTCAAGTATCTCTTAAAACAACTGTTCTTAAGACCTCCTGGATTGCATCAGTTCAGTGATTTGGCTGGAGAAGGTGAAGAGGTTGATCCTGTTTTAGGGTGTTAGTCAGTGAAATGTTGGTTAGGGAGATCCCAGAGCCTTCTATATCTTATCTCTTTCCTGAAATTCTCCACCTCTAAAAAGATAAAGGTTTCAAGCCTTTATCTAGTGTGGATCTTTGTATTACCTTATTGACCTTTTAATTATTTCTTTATCTTTGGCTGAATACACTCTAAATAGAGCTTATTTAAGTAAATACTTTAAAATAAGTGTAAAGTGCCAAGACACTGAGGTTTACAAAATGACCACCGCTCGTGTGATCCAAGCTGGTCTACAGATGGAGGTTATTATGAACATGCATTTGTGTTGAATGAATCAGCCCACTGCAGAAGAGAGAGTAGGAGGAGGTGTCGGCAGAGGAGGAAATATTGGTCAGCGTTTGCTCTTTTAATGGTACTTGGCTGCCTCCTACTCCAAACCCTGTCACCCTTGGATGATGTTTCTGAGAATAAAACATAGCAACGTGTAAGTAAGATGGTGATGGGTTGGGTCTCAAATACAATTTTTCTGAGGTCTCTCAGAACTAAAGTTCAGGAATCAGAAGGAAAAAATAATAATCAAGGTAAAGGACTTCAACATAAATAAATTCAACAGAAAATTATTGATGCCCCATTCTGGGCCAGACACTTTGCCAAGCCCTGAGGGTATGGAGATGAAGAATGACCAGCTCCTGTCCTCAAGGAGCTTAGAATCTGCTGTAACTTGCAAGTGTGGGTGAAGTTGATTTGTGCTACATAATCACTTCAGACCAGAGGAGGTGCAGGGCTGGAGGTGGCTCACATAGAAGTACTCATAGTTATGCCACCACAGACCTGGCATGCCTTCAATTCTGACCACAATTGATTGTCCACCACCCATGGATCCTCTAGGGTCAGTCAACAGATTTGTGAGTAAAAGAGACAAGAAGACAGGAGGAAGACAAAGTGAGAAAATAACTGCAGAGCAGTAAAGAGCCAGCTCTGAAATGGGGAAGAATGAAAAGCAGAATCAAAGGTCAAAGATTCCAAAATGTCTAATCTCTGGACTGGTGCCATCTTGGTGATTTTTTTTTTTTATCATCTATCACAAAATGAGAAAAATAAAGACAATGTAGTATTTTACATCATAAAACACCTTTGGTAACCTTAGACCGGTGTATCAGTCTAAGGTCACCAAAGGTCTCATGTGGGAAACACTGTCATTTAGTTTAGGAATACCTTCTTTCTAATTTGAAACACCAGCTATTTCAAGATAGCAAGCCATGCAACTGGTGAAATTACAAAGTTGACAGCTCCATGAGAATCCCCACAATGCATTATCCAAGTCTGCAAAATCTACAAGTCGGGAACCACTGATTGAATGAGAAGTTAGGGCACAGTTCCTACTACCTGAGGTACTTCTGCTCTTCTGAAGACTGAGGCATTTCTCAGGGTGGAAGAAACAGCCCTGGATTCTTCAAGTAGAAAATGAAGAGGAACTGGCAGATGAGATTCTGAAACCAACTTCCTTCACAGCCTGCAAGTGTGATATGTTCAGCCCAGTAGAGATTCTAATTTCAGGGGAAGCCAGCCTGTGGGCAAAGGGTCAGACCACTGTTTATGCCTCAGAGTGGAAGAGCAGAGGAAAGGAATGGGTGAGTCAAGATACCTCATTCCCTCCCACTGGAGTTAGAAGGAATTCCTATCTTCCTCAGCAACCTCACCCACCAACCAGCTACAGGAAAGACTGGAAAACCACTCCAATAACTGGCAGGGAAAGTTGCCTTAACTTTCTAAGATGGAGTTAACATTAATTCTTCATCTCAAGTAAGGAACTCTAAATCAGTGTGCTTGCACCTCAAGACTTCTTCCTGGAGGCTGAAGAAGTGAACAGCGCTTCCCTTGGGTCACTGACAGGGGCACTGAAGAAATGCTGTTGGGCTGAGGGAGCAGATCCATGAGGCTTCTCACATTGCACTGGAGAAGACTCATGCTGCCCTCTTCTTTTTTCGTGATACGTCCAACTTAACCATAGGTTAAAAGCATCATACTGCCTTTTTCTTCAGGAGAAGACTATTGTATTAATATTGCCTTATTAATATTAATCAGTGCTATGGACTGAATCATGTTTTTCTGCCCTCCCTTCCAATTCATACATTGAGGTCCTTACCTCTGGTGTGACTTTATTTGGAGATAGGGCCTTTAAGGAGGTAATTAAATGAAGTCAAAAGGGTAGAGCCATAGATGGCCCTACTAATCCTATGGAAATCTCTGCTTCCCTGTCTCTACCATGTGAGGATACAGTGAGAAGGCTGCCATCTATAAGCCAGGGAGAGAGCCCTCCCCAGAAATGGAATCAGCTGGCACCTTGATCTTGGTCTTCCCAGCCTCCAGATATGTTAGAAACCGATTTCTGTTGTTTCAGCCACCCAGGCTGTGGTATTTTGTGATAGCAGCCCAAGCAGACCAATACAATCGATAATTATCACACAAATTGACATTTATTCTTTAGGAATAAAAATGTACCCCGAGGAAGTGGTTGAAGTCTCTGTGGCTACCACATTGCTGTTCAGAAGAAGAAGGGTACTAATACCATTCATATTTTTACCTACTTGCTAGGTATGATGCTAATAATTTTATATGCACTAGAGATAGGAAGCAGTGGGTCAGAGGGATTATGGAACTTGCCCAAGGTCACAGAGCCAATAAGTAGAAGGTTCTGACCTGCTAGGTTTGCTGGGCTCAGAAGCCAGGCTGTCCCTGTTTGCCTTGCCTCTTGTACCATCTGAGCCTGCATCCGACTGAGCTCTTTTCACCTTCCTCGTCTAAGCTCCTGCTTTTACTGTAGCAATTAATATCACCTAATAAATTTGTGAAGGTTCTTTTGAAGGTTCACTAAGATCCATTGTTTATGTGATCCCAATTTTGCAAGAGCAAAGAAAAACCAAATGAAAATATGTATTAAATAAAGCTTATGTTGCATTAAAAAATATCGTCATCAAATGGTAATTGTGGTTATTTCTGAATAGTAGGATAACTGATTTTATTTTATTTCTTATCTTTTTTGACACTTTTATTTTACACTCTTTTGTAATTATAAAAAAATTTTGTAATTATAAAAAAAATCTTCATAATGAAAAGCAAGATGCACTGTCCCCATCCCATGGCATTGTGGCCATGCCACAGCACAGGAGGATTGGATGGCTCCTCGTCTGAAAGCCTGAGCAGCAAGGTCAGGGTGCCAGAGACCCACAGAAGAAAATGGCAGGAGCTGGCCCCAGAAAGTCCCATGATAGAGGGATTGGGGCAGGGAGGAGACAATGACACTGATTCAGTTCCAAACCTGACTGGGAAAACATGAAAATTATGACCATATGGAGCCTCAGTGACTGGAGGTCAGGTGCAAGGTGATCTTTGGCCAGGTTGTCCACGGCTGTGACTCCAGCTCAGACACCACCTCCTTGGTTGCCCCCATCTTTTCTCTGTGCTGAGACATGGGAGAAAGAACCACACCTTCTCATGACCTTCAGATGACCCAGTGACTTAAGTGGGATGGCCACTGTCAAAGTGACAATTCCAAATAACAGAGAGTTCCACAGAAGCCAGCTCATATCTGTGCAGATCTGACTTTATCAAATAGTAAAGGCGTGAAAGGCAAATTCCCTGTTTGTGCTCCAGAGAGTGTGTGGCCAAGATGGGTGAAATTCTCCATGATTTTCTTGGCAACCATCAGCTGTTTTTCCCCTCTTAGATCTTCTGAAGTGCCATTTTTGGCAAAGGTGCACGAGAGAAATATTATATGTTGAGGAAAAGGAAACAGGAGGGTTCCTACTGCCCCCAGTTTCATAATGAAAAGCTGTGAACAGTCAGGGGCTACGGTTTCTTTAGAGAAAACTTGGTGAATGAAAGCTTCTTTGAAGTGCTAGAATATTCTGGACAGGATCTTGCTAATTAGGAAGTAAAAGCCCTATTGTGTTTTTTCCAGGGAAATTTTGGAGGCAGGCTGTGACCTGAAAAGAGTAGTGCTTCTAGAAGCAGTCACAGCTTTTACCAAGTCCAGGCGCTCTCCCGAGTTATTTGTTGATGTTGGAGGAGTGTTGTGAGGGAATTACATATTTTGTGAATAGTAGGATATTCTCCATAAATTTGTCTACTTTTTTTTTTGACATGGAGTCTCACTCTGTCACCCAGGCTAAAGTGCAGTGGCACGATCTCAGCTCACTGTAACCTCCACCTCCTGGGTTCAAGCAATTCTCCTACCTCAGCCTCCTGAGTAGCTGGGACTATAAGTGTGTGCCACCACACCCGGCTAATTTTGTATTTTTAGTAGAGACAGGGTTTCACCATGTTGGCCAGGCTGGTCTTGAACTCCTGGCCTTGTGATCCACCCACTTCAGGCCTCCCAAAGTGCTGGGAATACTGGCATGAGCCACTGTGCTCAACTAAATTTGTCCACTTTTGACATTAGTTTTTTTCTGATTCTTAGAAGGCAGGGACCCTGTTCTGTTTGTCTATTTGCTCCTTCAACAACAATTATTACACATTCATGATGTGAACCACTCTGTACTACACACTGAGAATACACACACACATGCGCACACACACACACATATATACTGCCTCATATATATGTATGGCTATATTAAACATATATTTGGTATGTATACTATAGATATGTATATAGTAGTGGGCTGAGTGGTGGCTCCCCAAAAGATATATCCATGTCCTAATCCCCAGAACCTCTGAATGTGACCTTAATTGGAAAAAGATTCTTGGCTTATGTAATTAAGTTAGGGATATTGAGGTGAGATCATCCTTGATTAAATTCAGTGCAATTGTCCTTATAGGAAGCACGCAGAGAAGACAGACACAGAAAAGAAGACAGTGTGACCACAGAGGCAGAGATTGGGGTTATGCAGCCACAAGGCAAGGGATGCTTGACTTGTGAACTACCAGAAGCTGGAAGGGGCAAGGAATGGGTTCTCCCCTAGAGCCTCCGGAGGGGATGTGGCCCTGCAAACATTGATTTTGGACTTCTAGTCTCCAGAAGAGTGAAGAAATAATTTTTTGTTGTTTTAAACCAGCCAGTTTGCAGTACACTAATTGGTTGCAGCAGCCACAGGAGACGAATGCACACAAATACACACACACACACACACACACACACACACACACGCATACATATGTTATATATGAGAGCACAAGGCAGACACAAAGGTTCCTGCTGTCATTGGACAATGAAACATAGTAGTTCACAGGCATCAAACACGTAATTGAAATAAAGAGCAGTGAGGGTTACGACAGAGGAAGAACAGGGATCTTGTGGGAACATATGAGAAAGCCTTACTCTTAGGTCAGGCAAGGCTTCCCCAAGGAGAGGGCATTTAAATTGAAACTAGAAGGTCAATAAGAGAATCTGCCACTTATTGAGCATGTGCTTTGCACCACATGATGTGTTCAGTGCTTTGCATAAGTTATCTCATTTAAATCTCTTAAGGTAGACACAACTATTTTATCCATGTTACAGATAGGGAAATGAAGACTTGGAGACTTGGAGAATGAATTATTCAAAATTGCACACCTAGGAAGGGTTACAGCTGGGATCTAATCCCAGGTGCTCTGACTCTGGAGCCTTGACTTTTCATCATTATTCCCTATTCTCTTTAGTCTATGGGAAGATGAAGAATAGGATTGAGCCTGGCTTTCTAAGCAAAAGCAGTGAGCAGGGGCCTTGGCACATGTGATATGTGCAATAACTACTTTTCACATGAATGACTCCATCGAAGTTCACCTCTTATTTTGGAAAAGGAGAGCTTGTAGCAAAAGGACTGATCTCTTTCACAAATGATGTCTTGGTCTGTGTCCCTCCAGAAGCAGATACTAAGATAAGGACATTAATGGAAGTGATCCCAGGAAACACTGGTAGGAGAGTGGGAAAGTGAGGCAGGGAGGAAGGGCAGCCAAGATAAGGGTTCATCATCAAGCAAGTTACTACTGGGAATCTAAAGCTTAGTCCTGCTGTGGATCTTTGGGAGCCAGCATAGAGCACACCCTGGGGTAGAAAGTACCAATACCCATCCATTTTTTTGTTGAGGGCTATTCATGGGGAGCATAATTCCCTTGTAGTTTTGGCCTACAAAGTAGCAGCAAAGGCCTTCTGTCAGAGAAACACAGGTGCATTTCTCTGGGAGCTTGTAATTTGGGCTAGGGACCCTGAGATAAGGAGGAAATGGGGCCATGGGAGAGTACTAAGAACATCAACTAAGGTGGTTGGAAGGATTCACTTTCTACCTTCCTGGTTCTAAGGTTGCACATGGAGAAAGAGGTTGGGAATTATTTCCCAGAGATGCCAAGCATATAAACTAGGCATTTTGTCTCTGGAGAGCCTGAGTCTCCCAGCTCAAACCCAAATTCAGTCAAAAGCCCTGCAACAATGAGCAGCTAGATCAATTCTATGTTTTCTTCTTTCTTCTCTCCTATATTATTGAGTTATGTTTATTGTGGCTTGAACATTGCCTCCATTTCAGGTGAAATATTATAGAGAAATAGACAAACCGTGTTAGAGGTTCATATGGTTTGGCTGTGTCCCCACCCAAATTTCATCTTGAATTCCCACATGGTGTGGGAGGGACCCGGTGGGAGGTAAATGAATCATGGGGGCAGGTCTTTCCTGTGTTGTTCTAGTGATAGTGAATAAGTTTCACAAGATCTTATGGTTATTATCAGGTGGAGTTTTCCTGCACAAGCTCTCTTTGCTTGCTGCCATCCATGTAAGATGTGACTTGCTCCTCCTTGCCTTCCACCATGATTGTGAGGCTGCCACAGCCACGTGGAACTGTACGTCCAATTAAACCTCTTTCTTTTCTAAATTGCCCAGTCTTGAGTATGTCTTTATCAGCAGCACGAAAACAGGGCTGGGGGTGGATGGGCCACAAGCTAGGGAAACATAGATAAGGGGAGGAACCCTACACATGGAAGTCACCTTAGACTCCCAAATCCTGTGATACAAGTTTAGCATTGGAAAAAAAAATCTTTCCTTGTTTCTTTTCTTTGGAGGGTAGGGGCTGAAGAGGAGCTGAAGCCAAGCATCTCCTTGCATATCTCAAGTTCAGTGACAGAAGAGATTTTGGACCCTGCATACCTTTTAAAAGCAGTTGCCTTGGCTTCCATAAAATTGAATGTGAAAGTAGGTCCTCTTTGTGTGGAGAATTTTTACCAAATCCTCCCAGAGGAGAACAAGCACATGATGAGAGCTTAAATAGAGGGAAATGGATCTCTCCGCTGTCTCACACTCGTGGCAGAGGTCTCTTTCTCAAAGGAAATAAGGCCCCAGAGAAATTAACTGTTTGGGGAAGGAAGGAGAGAAATATTTTCTTTACCAATCCAAGAACCCTCAATATCCATAGAAAGGGGGTCATTTTCAGAGGCTTCCAAGGAATTTCCAGATAGGGAGGTGTAACAACATCTCTGTAATCCCCCCTAAGGATAAAATGAAATAAACCCAAATCTTTGGCAGAAGTAATTGCAGTGGGCAGCTTCAGAGTTGTTTCTCAAATTAGGGGCCAGAGATACCTGGGAGGTGTTGAGGTTGAAGCTGTCAGAATGTCAATATATTGCCTAATGGCAGTAGCAAGTCTGACACAAACCATCCTGGTCAGGATTGGAGGCATAGGGAAAAAAGTCTATGGGGAAACAGGATGACAGGTGCTCACTGGAAGAACTGGGGAATAAAAAAACTAGAGACGTGCTGCTCTCACCTGGTGAGCAAACAAGGTGTCCAGCACTATAAAGTCTATGCTTTATAACTATGTTTTAAAATAGTTATAAATTTCTATAAAGTTAATAGAAAATTTGAGGTATGGTAACACCAGCACAGCAGGAGATGACTACTATTGAAAAGAAAGTGTGTTACTCACAGATCCCAAGAGAAGGGGTATGCCATGTCATGGAAGGTGCACAGGTCAGTGATGGGGTCAGTCAGGAGGCAGAGGTGGGACAGCACTGGGGGCAGAGGCCTTCACTGTGTTTTTGTGAAAAGGAACAGGCAAGGCAGGGTAAGCAGGCTGAGGATTGGCTGATTGGAACAATTTCAGCAGACTCTGGGGCACAAGGACTGTCCCTAGTTGTCTGGTACCTGGCCCTGGGGTGATTAGGGCAGGTAGATGGTAGCCTGGAGTGCGCGAGGCCTATAAAGGAGATGGCTGGCCCTCTGGAGTGGTTGGTTTGTATTTAAAAATGCTCTGTGCTGAGTCATTTACTATCTCTAGGAATTGGCTAACCCTGGGAGGGGTTGTCTCTTTAGGGTGAGCAAAGCCCCAGATGTCAAAGCATCAGAATACAGAAAACAAAAGACATTGTTAATACAGCAAAACAGCTGGAAGGTGGTTAGCACTATTTCTTTTTCCTTTTTCTTTTTGATCCTTTGGTAAAAGGTTAAAATACTTTGTATTTTCAGTCATGGCTTCTGTTGGCCACACAGAGCAGCCCTAGTGTATCTGCTCATGATGGGAAGTGGTGATGTTTGCCCCGAGCTTCACTGGGAACAGAATTTGAAATCTTTCTCAGCAGAAGGCCTCATATGCATACATACAAAATCTTATTCATTAATAATAAGCTCCAATGGAGACTTTTAATCATGCTTGTAAGGGCTGCCATTTCAAAACAACCCATTAGAACCAAAGCCTTCATTATTTGAGAGATGTTTTATGGGAAGTCTGTTGATATCACACTTTGAAAGTGAATTAATGATGAGCTTGGGTAAACTGAATATTCAAAAAGAAGTTAAGGAAGGCCCCCATGGGAAATATGGCATATATTGTGGTAGTAAATGGGGTTCCTGTCTCATCCTCGTAGGTTGCAGCTCTGAACTCTGGTTCCCCTCTCTCTCTCGAGTTGCTCTGCCAAGAAAAGACCAGTTGAAGAATTACTCATAACACCGTATTTCACTATATGGCATTGTTATTACTTCTATTTGCATATTAATGTTCTAGAATCAGACGGCAGTGCAACTACATACATGACACCAGGGAGTATAGGAAGAAGGAGCGGGTGGTTTACTACAGGACACAGATTCCTGTGTTTGATCTAAAAAATAAAAAG
Source organism: Pongo pygmaeus (assembly GCF_028885625.2). Classification (NCBI taxonomy): domain Eukaryota; kingdom Metazoa; phylum Chordata; class Mammalia; order Primates; family Hominidae; genus Pongo; species Pongo pygmaeus. Next base: position 52,605,638 of record NC_072379.2, on the reverse strand, counting down.
GCAGTAAATACAAAATGTTTTTAAACAAGAGAAGCTTTAAACCTCAATGGGCTTTGGTTCTTGGGCTTGTTAGAACAGTTTGGTCTTTGAAACACTGAGTGAGCTCTCAGGGAGAGCTGAGCGCTTGGAAGCAGAAGCACATGCATTGCAAAGCCAGTGCTGGCTCTGAGCGCTGAGGGTATCCTGGTGCAGTGCAGCCTCCAGAAAATGGAGCCAGCAGTTCACTTGTGTCCAAAAGTCTGATGCTCACATTGCAAAAGTTCTCTCGGGTCGTCTCATGCAAAGCAACCCTCTTCAACTCTGGGTCCTTGGACTGGGCTAATCCTACCCATTTTAGCCTCTGAGGGCTGCTGTTAGGGAGACTCTTCCTTCTCCCTCTTAAATACTGCTGCCTGGGCAGACTTCATGGGGATAGCTGGAGCTGAATCCTTCATGATGGCTTTTTGCCACCACTGCTGGTCTTGTCACGGGCTCCCACTCCTTCTTGTCAACACTACTCCTCTAAGTGCAGAGTGAACACTGGTGTGATATGGTAAGAGGGAGAACTTTCATAATTTGCAAGAGAAAACGTTCTCACTCTTACTTGTTCAAAAGCAGATATTGTGGGGTGAGGAGAGGGAGAAGAGTAAGAAGGGCTGGTCCACTCTGCTCAGAGTTTTCAGCAGCACAAAGCCACCCAACTACCCACGGCCCATCTACATAAACCCTCATCACCTGCGGGTGTTCACAGTGTCATTCTTTAACAACACAGAAAATGGGCAGAAGAGAACATGGAACTGCTAAAGTTTTCATTTTGTCATATGAAAATTAAAAAAAATTTTGTCTACTCTTCCCATCATTTCATGTAAAAATGGGCATTGTAATACCAAAAACGTTAATTCATTGTCTTACATTTTCTCATTTACTCACTGTCTGGTGAAAATGTTGACACAACAAATGTTGACAGTGTTGCTAGGCTAAACAGAAATAATGATGACATCTCTTTATTGAGCGCTTACTGGATACTAGGTGCTGTCTAAGCACTTATACATGCTATCTCATTTTTCCCTTTTAAAGTTATTTAGTGGCTCCCTTTGGTCTCTTGCAGTGATGGCAAATTCTCATTTCTGTCAACTTGGATCCACTGATAGTGCCCTGCCTGTGGCACTGTGTTAGTAAGGATCATGAGGATGAACAGAGGCTCAGCTGGAAAGAGCCTGGATTGATTAACAATGCCTGACAGGAGGTTGGGGAGAGAGGGGACAAGGTGCAGGGAGGGAAGGGGATGCAGGGGAGGGTAGGAAGTGTGGATATTTGCCACCCCACAGCCCTTTTAAAAAAGTTTAATATCAGAGGGCTTGGTGGCTCACACCTGTAATCCCAGCACTTTGGGAAGCTGAGGCGGTCTGATCACGAGGTCAGGAGATCGAGACCAACCTAGCCAACATGGTGGAACTCCGTCTCTACTAAAAATACAAAAAATTAGCCTGGCGTGGTGGCACATGCCTGTAGTCCCAGCTACTTGGGAGGCTGAGGCAGGAGAATTGCTTGAACTCAAGAGGTGGAGGTTGTGGTGAGCAGAGATCACGCCACTGCTCTCCAGCCTGGGCGACAGAGCGAGACTCCGTCTCAAAAAAAAAAAAAAAAAGTTCAAGATCCTTAGTAGGTAAGTCAGGCACTTTACTATCTGGCTTTTCTTGCCCTTCCAGACTTGCTTCCAGCCCCCTGTCTTTAAATATGGTGCCAGCACTTCTCCAAACGTAAGGTGCCCAGAAATATCCAGGGGATCTCTTAACATGCACATTCTTATTCATAGGTCTGAGGTGGGGTCTGAGATTCTGCATTTCTATCAAGCTCCCAGATGCTGCTGGTCCAAGGACCACATTTTCAGTAGCCAGGCTCTATGCCATGTCAAACCCCTTATCTTTCATTCCCTGAACCTGCTGTGTGCTTTCACCCATCAGTTAACAAGGGTTAATTAACATTCATAATTTACTAGGTGCCAGGTCCTGTGCTAAACGTTTTACATAACTCATCTTATTTGCTCCTGACAACACATCTCTTAGATAGATAATATTATTACCATTTCATTTTACAAATTAAAAAAACCAGATTCAGAGGTTAAGAAACTTTTTCAAGATTAGACAGCCAGCAAGGGGCTAGAACTCAGGCCTGCTGAACCACAAAGCATGCACTCTAGCTTCTTGCTATTCAGCCTGTGGATTGGCAATATCGATATCATCTGGTGTGTTGTTGGAAATGCCGAGTCTCAGGCCCTACCCAAACTCACTGAATCAGGATTTGCATTTTATCAAGAGCCCACATTATTCATGTACACGTTAAAATCTAAGAAGTGCTATTGTAAACATCCATGACTCTTCATGTTTTCTCATTCCATTCTTTCAAAATAAGAAGTCTAGAATCACAATTCACAAAATCAGACTATTTTGATAAGGATTTAAAAATATATATACTCTGAAGTTTTGACACTGCAAATTTAACCCAAAGGACTTTTTTACTGAGTAGCTTGAGAAAATTTTGGCTTTTCAGAAATTATCAACACAAAATAAAATTGACAATGGCTACAATCTGCATATAAATGAATACAATCTGTTATACATACATACAATCTGTTATAAATTATACATACACACAATGGAACATACATACATTGTATGCAACACACAATGTATGTTATACATGCATACAATTGGTTATAAATGAATACAATCTGTTATAAATGAAAATCATCTAAAAGATCATATCATGTTGGTCATATTGGATACTGCAAAAATTGGCTCAGGAAAAAAATAGACTTGGTAGAAATAATCAACATGAAAAAAAACTGTCCACAACTAAGATACAGATGAATAAACAAAAAAACTGATAGAAGAATCAAGTCTTCTTAACCAAAACTAAACCAGTAAAATTGGAGCAAAAACATTGAACTTGTTAGAAATAGTGACAAGAGGAAAATCCACATAGGAAGAGATTATTACTCTAAAATTATTTCTAGACAACAACAAAGCCCTGATTCATGATTCAATGTTAAATTGCATGAGTGCAGGAATCTGTATCTGTCTTATGTATTCCTATATCCCAGTATCTAGAACAGTGCCCAGCACAAAAAAGTAGCTCAGTTAAAAATGTATGGTTTGGCTCTGTGTCCCCACCCAAATCTCACCTGGAATTATAATTTCCATAATCCTTAAGTGTCCAAGGGTGGGACTGGGCGGTGGTAATTGAGTCATGGGGGCAGTTTCCCTCATGTTATTCTCATGATAATGAATGAGTCTCACGAGATCTGACGGTTTTATAAGCATCTGGCATTTCCTCTGCTGGCTCTCATTCTCTCTCCTGATGCCCTGTGAAGACGTGCCTTCCACCATGATTGTAAGTTTCCTGAGGCCTCCCCAGTCATGCAGAACTGTGAGTCAATTAAACCTTTCTTCTTTATAAATAATAAAAAAGTGTTGCACACCATCTTAAAATTTACAAGGAAAATAATCTGATAAAACTTCAGAACAAAAATGAAAATGGAAAAACTATTTTAAAAAGTTTAAATGTGTGGTATATAATTTAAAAGAAGTAAAATGATTTAATAGCATTTGATTCAGAAAATACATTTCATCCAAGAAAGATTTTATGAGAAGATGATTTGTCAGTGTTGGCAAAATTCGGATGAAAAATATATAAATATGAGTCAAAATGGGCTAGAAGGGTGGGATCAGACTACCACCTGGTCAAATGGTGGAGTCAAAATTATGGAGCAAAGTAGCTGCATGAAAACCATCTGTACTCCTTCCTTCTGGCAGCAAATCTTAATTATTCTTCCATGCCTAACTGAAATTTAACATCTTGCATTGAGCCTTTTCTAATCCAAAGCAGAACATTTTGACCCCAATGTTTGCACTCGTACCATTTTTACCCAAGGTTGTGTTGACTTTACCATAGCACCTTTCAGAATTCATAAAAGTTGAGAGATTTTGAGAGTGATAGGGTACTTTCACAAAAGAACAATCTTCCAGTATCTGAGAGGAATCACAATTTTGTGACAGTTTAATAAAATAAAAACTGTTATTCAATTCATACTATATATTACTAAAGATTCAGTGTTATATGATTAACTGCCTAAAAAGTCACTTCTTGTTTGTAAGATTAAAAATGACAAAAATTCACCAAACATGAATAACTTAGGTAAGAAATATCAAAATAAAATAAAATTGCTCATAGTTAAACTACACATGGTAACATTGGTTTTGACTAAAATCGATGGAAGAATAAAAACAAACATCTTTTAAAAGGTAAATCTGAATAATTGATCTCAGGAAATTGAACTTGATGGAAATAAATAATCACAGAATAAAATCTGTAGTAGACAGTGGCTTTAATTTGCAATGCTTAATACAGAGAAAAAAATCTTTATTGATTAATCAAAAATTGGTCATGCAATTTAAGGTCAAAGAATTGACTTTGATGAAGACAATATTGGTAAAATAAAAATAATAAGAAAAAGTGTGGAATTTAAAAAACTGCCTTGTATAGAAATTGATCAAAAAACTCAATAAAAATTCATCAGTGTTGTTTCATTTATTCAACAAATAGTTATTGAGCATCAGTTATGCACAAGGCTGTAGCGATTAAACAGTGAATAAGATAAGGGCTTCACATTCTCAAAGGAGAATGTAAATTCCTGCCTAAAATGTTGGTGTTCTTCTACATGAAGTTAAAATATCCATTGCATGAAAATGATGTGTTCTCCTTCAGTGTTAATTCTTTCAGGAAGAAATTTAGAACTGTGTATTAAAAGACTTAAAAGGGTCCATAAATTTTGATTCAGTACTTATGTTTTTAAATATGTTCCACAAATACATTAACTAAATATAAAAGAGTTATATCCTAAAATGTTGATTGGGCATGGTGGCAGGCACCTGTAATCCCAGCCACTTGGGAGGCTGAGGCAGGAGAATCGCTTGAACACGAGAGGCGGAGGTTGCAGTGAGTCGAGATCACGCCACTGCACTCGCCTGGGCAGCGAGCCTCCGTCCAAAAAAAAAAAAAAAAGTTACTTAGAGAGAAATTAGCACATACCCTAAATATGGAGTATTTGGAGGAATATTGAGGATACTATGCCACATTCCCTTGATGGTTGATGGTTATTTTCCAGAGCAGCAGCTCCACACTTATATCTGATCATTTATGTTTGTGTGGAAATGAAAATAATATCCTCAGGCTCCTTAACAATTTCGCAAGCTGGCCTGTTGTGAGTGGTTGTGTGATGTTGCTGAGTGACACAGCCTTGGAAACGCAAAGGCTGCTGCTGTTTCACCTCCAGGATACCAAACACCCAGGGCTTGAGAGGGCTGGAGTTGGGGCAGTGTCACAGGATCAGAATGTGATCTCCGTGACTGCTTAACCTGCTGAGACACAGAGGCTCAGAGGCTGGAGGATGGAGGGATGCGACAAAGAAATGTGAAACAGGCTCCATAACCTCAACTAAAAACCCAGCATTCCTTCTTTCTTGTACTCATTTACTCATTCACTCAACAAAGATTTATGGAGTGGCTGATGTTCCCCAGACATTGCTTCAGATGCTGGAGATTCGGTTGTAAGCAAGAGAGATGAAAATTCCTGCCCTTTTGGAGCCTGCATTCTGGCAGAAGCAGACAGTAATGAAACAAAATAAATAACTAAATTAAATAGTATGTTAGATGTTGAGAAGGAGGATGGAAAAAAAATGCAGCAGATAGAGGGAGCACAGGGCAATGGGTCTGTAATTCTAGACTGGGCAATCAGAGAAGGACCTGATGAAGAGATGATGTTTGAGGAGATTTGAGGGAGGAAAGAGAGCCAGCCATGCAGGCACCTGGGAAAGTGTGCACCTGACATGGGGAAGAACTCCCTCTGATATTTTCTAGCCTTGGACTTCATCTCTGCCTTGGTCTGTCTATGGTGGTAATAACCTAACCTGAAAAACTGACTCTAGGTTAATGGATTATTGGAAACTTGCAGGAGGGACCCCAAGGGAACAGAAGTATCTTAACACTTGTTAGAAATTATTTTTAAGTCTTTGGCTTTCCAACCTGTCCAGGAGTTTCTGAGGTCTCACAGACCCTCTCTCTGCCATTAGAGTTTATACTAATGTTTCCAAACTGTGATCTTCAGGGGCTTATCCTGAGAGATAGTTGCTCGGCAAAAAAAGGCCTTGTTTGTAAATAAACTGGGGAGATACAGTGTGCTGTCTTCCCAAAGTGAAGATTACCTTTGAGAATCCCTACACTAAAGAAGCCTGTTGAATTTTCTTTAACCCTGAGTGTCCCTAACTTATTCTCATGCCATGACTATTATGATACTATGGAACAGATGTTCATCAGAAGACATTGACTCACACAATAGTGTTCCATACTGGTTACAGACTGTCTGGTTCATTGTTTCTTCACTCATCCTTGATGTCAGTTTTGTTGTATTGTCAGGCAGGGCTTGGGGATAAAATTCTCCAGTACAACCACTGGGTACTGGACACAGAGGACAAATACACGAAATCATTATGGACCAAATGTAGATGGTTGCAAATGTGGTCCTACAGAAAAGGTCGCTCAGGGCTTCTTCAAAGTGAGTAGAAAAATATCTGGATAAGAGAAGGCCTTCTTTCCAGTGCAGACAAATGCAGAGACAAAATTTCATTGCACAAGTAAACATGAATTTGGAGCCAGGAGGTGGGGTGGGACTGTGAGGAATTTAGGGGGTAGACCAATTCTACATGGAAAATATCTCAAAGTATTCTCTTTGCCGTCCGTCTGCCGTGCTCACATCCACCTCTCCTTACTGTCTCTGCCCCTTTCTTATTCTGTCTGCGGCTGCTGAGCGAGTACTGGGCTCTGGTTATTCTTTTCTTCTTCAACTTTTCTGCCATCCTTTAGTCTTGTTGCCTCCTATTTTCTTCTTTCCTTCTGGCTAGACTTGTGCTTCCCATTCCTTATTTTCTGTTTCCTTTCAAACCTCCTTCTATTCCCTTCCCCCACAAATGGTTCCACACCTCGTGTATGACCCACCCACTCTGCTGCCCACTTCACAGGGTCTGTCTTTTGTCCCTGCTTCCATTTGGCCTTTTTATTCTGGGCCCTTGCCCCAGAGGAAGACACACCTTTATTTCTTTGGTGTGTGTTTTTGCATCACCCGTGTGACATCTATGTTTGTAAGGCAACTTCAGCTCGGCTTACATTTTCAGTCATGCATAGGATTTACATGATAACAAAATCTCCTGTCTGGGAATGTGAGACAGATTCCTGTAGTCACTGCATTCATCACTCCCAGGGATTTATTCAATCATTCCCTCACTGAGTAATGTTTATGTGTGAGGTACAAGGAGATAGAAGACATAATTCTGCTTGGAAGGAGCTCATGGTCTAGTGAGAGACACAGTGACCAAAGCAGATAATCTCAATAGAACGTGGCAAGTGTTGCACCAGAGGCCAGGAAGGGATGCTGTTCCAGGAGAGTCCCTGACCCAGCCTGGGAGGTTCAGGGATGGCTTCTCAGTCTCGACGGTAATTAGAATGGTGCAAATTTGAGCTTTCAACTGAAAATTGAATTTGGAAAACTTTTATCTTTTACTTTGAGCCTGAAAGTTTCTCAATACTTAAAGAGTTTTCTGATAGGATCAGTGGCATTATTTATAAATGGTATTTTAAAATACTGTAAATGAAAAGTGTCAACATTGGGAAGATTTGCATAACTCAGTGTAATATTTTCCAATATGTTATAAAATCGTGTGTGGATAAAATAATACACTCAAAATGCAAGATAGGCAATGGATTTAATGTAATTGAGTATAAAATGTTCAATTACCTGGTTTCAAATTCTATTCTGCAACTCACCTTTATTAAAACTAACGTGTAGAGTTTTGGAGTATAGTGAAAGAAAAATATCTAAAATTATTTGAAAAAATTGGAAAATATTCCTGCTTTTCTGACTATATAACTATGTGAAGCTGGATTTTCTTTCTATACTTCAACCATAACAACATATTGCAAAGTAAGGAATACAGAAGCAGAGAGGAGAATCCTGCTATCTTTATTGAGCCAGATATTAAAGAAATTTGAAAATATGTAAAACAATGCCACTATTCTCTCATTTTTCTCTGTTTTGGAAAATATAGATATTTTTCATGAAATGTGTAATTTGCTTTAACATGTAATTATTACTTTACAGTTAAGTAATTAATATTTAAAATTTTTCTCAGTTTCAGTTTCTAATATGGAAAATATTGATAGCTATACCCCACATAAACTAAGCTCTTTGGAGTCCTTAGTAATTTTTTTTTTTTTTTTTTTGAGACGGAGTCTCACTCTGTCACCCAGGCTGGAGTGCAATGGCATGATCTCGGCTCACTGCAACCTCCGCCTCCCGGGTTCAAGCGATTTTCCCGCCTCAGCCTCCTGAGTAGCTGGGACTACAGGGGCGTGCCACCACATCTGGCTAATTTTTGTATTTTTAGTAGAGACAGGGTTTCACTATGATGGCCAGGCTGGTCTCGAACTCCTGACCTGAGGTGATCCACCCGCCTCAGCCTCCCAAAGTGCTAGGATTACAGATGTGGCCACCATGCCTGATCCTATCCCCATTTTCTATAGAAGGACACTTGGACCCAGAGAAATTAGGAAGTGTGTCCATACTCACTACAGTGAACACCCTTGGCACCCCTGTCAAGTGCCCATGTGGTCATGATCACCAGTGCTCTGCACCCATTCCCCAGTTCCGTGTGCCTTGCTGCCAAGGGCTTATGGCTGGAAAATTCTTCAAAGGCTTGCCTGTGGGCTGCCATAGCCGCCTCACCTGTACCCAAGCATCCACGGGTTGATTACTGAACCTCCACCTACTAGCTGATGACCAATTGGTGAACCAAAGATCAGCTTCTTTGCCTCTGGATGAATTCTGGGGTGCAATTTACACTTCTGAGCTCCTTGAGAATCAGGTTGGGACTGGCCTTCAAAATCACACCTCTTTACTTCTCCTTCTGTAGTGGGCTTCTCAAACATTACCAGTTTCCCTTGGGAGTTCTTTGTTAATGGATCACTTGAATCTTTGCCTTGGGGTCTGCTTCTTAGAGACTCTGAAGACTGTCACTCACCTAAGTGGCAGAAGTCAGTATTTGAACCCAAGGCAGTCTGACTTGAGCACAGGTGCTTTTAGCTAGCACACTGGACTGTGTGCTCTCAGATTACTGGTGTAGGCCTGTTAACAGGTTAGTCCATCCAGTTGCAGAGTCTACAAAATTATGCTTCTTATTTTACCACACATTAAAGTGTCTCTTTCTACCGTGTGTATGGCAGATGCACCTGACAGCAATAACTTAAGCAAACCCAGAGAATGGCCGTACGATCTAGGAAGAATTTTGTTTCAGTTTCGAGCTAAGGAATATGGTAGTGGCCAACCTGGAGATTCATTCCTTCTTTATGAAGAATATCTGAACTCCTGGCCCGTTCCTTGAAATACAGGTCATCTGGGGAGGGGAAGGCCCTTCGTTTTGAGTTAAATGGAGGTTGCTAGGTGGAGGTTGCTAAGCCAAAATGCTATATACACTGCATACTTTTTACAAATGATAGTGGGTCTTCCTGCTTCATCCACTGTCCCTGGACCACCTGATAGGTAAGTCTTCAATAAAGCCTGTATTTCGTTCTCTGGCTCTAGGTCTTTTCTTTGGCCTCTCAGACACAGTGCCATCCCTACAGAAGTCAATAGGGGTCCAGCAGACACCTTGAGAATGTATGTTCTTCACCCCTTTGGAAAAAATCCTTTGCAGAGGGGAAAGTAACACTCCACTAGGTCTTCATGCTTATTTAAATCCTGTCAATCTAATATAATTGTGTGTTATAGGCACATGCCAGCTTCCCTCCACCTCTCACACCAAGTAAAAACAAATGCGATATTGATAAACTTTTCTTTCCCATGACCCTTGGTGGGTATAGATAAGTTAATGGAGAAATAGTAGGTTAGCAATAACATTCCATGGACTCCTTCCGCTGAATCAGCAGTAGCAGCTAGAATTTCATAAGCTGTCACCACTTCAAGAGAGGAGAAGCAGTAGCCTGGTGTGCTTGTGTTGGTCACACCCACACTGTGCTGAGCTCTGACTTCTGGGCAGTGTTGAATGCAGGCTGTTATTCCCCAAACCCCTCACCACTCCTGGATTTAACCTGAGTCAGGGTAAGTCTAACCACCCGTCAATCGTCTTTATAGAAAACACTTTGGGTCCTGACTATTGGTTGCCTCTTTGTTTTTTGAGGTCCTTGAGTTTGTCTTGTGCTAAACTTCATGGAAGGCACAGGAAATGTATCCCTAAAGCAGCCTGAGCATCAAAGACATTTCTGTGAAAACACTCCCTCTCCACTACCACAGAACTGTTTATTCTTTCAATTAACAAAGGATAAGGTGGTCCACTGGAGAATTTTGGCTTAGAGCCCCAGAATTTAAATATGTATGCAAAGTAGGGGGTTAAAAAGACCTTAGATTAATCCAGTTTTTACAACACCTGGGGCTGTGGTGGGGATGGGGGCGGTTAATTTAAGCACTAACTTTTGAAGGAGCAATTTTCTCCCACTTTGGCTGCCTGGGCTCAGGCCACAGAGGCAGGCTTTAAGTATTTCACCTAACTACACTCAGGCAACAAGCACAGGACCCTTTTTGGCATGCCTTGGTATCTATTCACATTCTTCTGTTTTGCTTTGTCTCTCTCCCTGGACAAATGGCACCTTATTGTCTAACTTGAGCCTTCGCATTCAGACTTCAAGACACCATCCATGTTTTGAATTAAGGAAGAATGAGCCTCAGCATGAGCCCTGGGAATCTGGGTTAGGTGATCCAAATCCCCTTGGGGTTAGACTGAATGCAATACTTTTCTTCTTTACCCTGCTAGTGGGTCTATTGAGTTTCAAAAGAGATCAAGCATATATGTAGAAATTCTCTAAATTCAATAGCTCTGCTATGCAAAATTTTCTATCAAAGAAATTCTCGAAAAGAAAGGGAAGGGGGGGTCTCATCAGGATCTACTAAGATTGTTCAGGAGGGTAGAGTAAGAGGCCACACATTGAAAACATTCCTTTTTGTTTCCTTCCTTACCTTATTTCCTCCAGTCTGAAAGTACAGATGTTTGAAACTCTTCTAGGAGTGGAGATGACCAATGACCAGTCTGACTCTGGGAGAGGCTGGACTTCTACTATCTTTGGCAGAGAGCCCCAATATGATTTTTAAAATTTACTCTCAAACCCATGGAACTGGGAAATATTTACAACACTTAGCCATTTGTTGACTTGAATATGTGAAGTCTTGCAGAGGAGCTATTTCTTTTCATTGTGATATCAATATAATTTATAGTGGATGGCATTCTGTCCCTGATTTTGTCTCCTTCTCTCCCTTCCTCCACCCCATTTACATTCACTTGAAAGAAAAGTCTCTTAAAAAGCATGTGAGTCATGACCTGAGCATCTATGAACAAACTGTGACTCTTCTTACGACACAGGACACCTCTTTCCTGGGCATTGTGCATTCATATTTACGTAATAAAACTTAAAAATATGCAGGATGCAAAAGTCTTCTGGCTTAAAGTTGTTTAGAGTTTGCACAACCCATATAATAGCAACCGCCTCCAGAAGGTGGATTTCTATCTCAGCTCAGAGAATCCACTAACATGTGGGCCAGCCTTGGGCAAAATTGAGAAGTGGGAGAAAACTTGGTTTGCTTCCTTCAGCCCCTCCACTTCTCAGCGAGTGTCTTGCTCTCTTCTCCTCTCCCTGCATCTCTTGCTGTGCGCTCAAACCCACCCATCCTGCTGTTAGGTAAGGCTGAGTTTAGTTTAACATGTTAATGTTAATGTCCCCTACATTTAAATCTTATATTTAATTATAAAAGGAAAGGGTCTGTCCTTTTAAAGGCATTGTGGGGGACCTAAGCAGGGATGGAGGACACAGAAAAGAAACTTCTCGAGGAACTTTGACCAAGAGAAACACCATCTGAAAATGCCTAAGCTAACAAAACTGAGTTTAGGACATCTGCCTTTGGCCCATTCTCATTAACCACCATGTCCCTGGAGACTGGTTTTCCTCCTAATATGGTGAAATATGCCAAAAGCAAGTAAATTCTCCTGTGGGATTTAAAGGATTTAACGGAATCACATGGAAAGTTACCAGATTTTCTGAGTGATTTATGTGGTCGAAGCATGGTTCTATTTGGATGAACTTTTTGCTGTCTCACAGAAAAAAGAAAGTAAAATATTCAATATATACTCATCAAGTGGTTCCAAGAAACTTGCCATCAAAAAAAGAAAAAAGACATAGCCTTTTTCAAAGATAAGTTTAGAAGTATTAAAAAATCATATTTTTATAGTAATAGTTATCACATTGCCAATATTTTTCCATCAGCACTGTAAATAAAGTAACTTTCTTCTTGTTAGTACACCATTTAATTGCTTGTAAGAAAAGGGTGTGTAAGTGTGGTCTTAATCTAAGTGTTAACACACTGGTTAGAAATGTGAAGTCCCTTAAATTTATACAAAAAACCTTAAACACATGAGATAAATTTTAGAAGCTGTTAACCACATGGAGATGCTGGGTTCCAGACACAAGCTCTTGCTCCCTCAGAAATCTATAGCATTTCTTCAAAGTTGAAGTTCAGTTCCACTTAGAAAGGCATTATTTCCATTCTCAACCCTGTTTTAAAATGAAACAGCAGAAGTGAATTCTACTGGGTTCTGTTCACATCGCAGTGACCCTAAAAAAGTCCACAGAAAGTACACTTCTCGATCAAATGTTTAGTTACCATTGACTGCGAAGACCCCAGAGAGAGCATATTTTTCAATGATTGCAGCAAAATGTATTGCTAGGGAATCCAGAAAAAATATACAACTAAAGTCTTGCTTTTCAAAAGCATCTTCAACCAGAGAGGCAAGAAATATTAAAGAATGTTTCATTATAATAAAGAAAAGAATGATCTGTTTTTAAAAACAATGGAATTATGGGGATCCAAATGGAATTCAAATAATCCTGGTTGTGTCCTGCACTCCAGTATTTTGGATGCATTTGGGAATGCTGTTGGATCACTCTGGATTTGCCTTTTCTCTATATTCTACCCGACAAGTTTATATTCAGCAGTATCCCTCACACTGTGTGAAAATTAGCAGTGGTTCAAAGAGGAAATTTGGGGGTTTATATAAAGTAAACGATGAATCTTCTTGGCTTAGAAATGTGGTTCTTAAAATATAAAGCTTATAGATCATTTTGAGAAACTTACTAAAGTCAAGTAAAAGAAAACATGCATACCACATGCACATTGCATTTTGCATTCAGTTCCAGGTCTAGAAAAATAAGAAGCTTCAGGTCTAGAATGTCATTATGGGAAGATTTCCATTTAGGTCTGTTTTAAAAATATCCATAGTAGGTGAGAGGAAAGAAATAGGATTCTGACCTTGGGCAGCGATATAATTCCTTTTACTAGTGACCAATTAATCCAACCCATCAGAGTAACATTTAATCTTTCTTTTAAGTGGTTTCTAAAAAGGAACAACAGAAATGGCACTGCTAAGAACTTTACAGAAATGGAAGTAGTATCAAAGTGGCTCAAAACCAAATAAATATAATGTAATATACACCAAATTCAAGTTTTAAAGCTACTCAAGCCAGGAAAGCAAAGGAGGAAATGCTGATTATTTGGGGGAGAAATGGTGGAAGGGGGGTAGAAAGGGAAGACCAGATGTTCGGTTTTCAACATCAATGTTTCTGAAGCCAAGAATATATTGCTGACCGAGGCATGATAAAATGTGCAGGGATTTCCAGCAATCCACAGTCAGCTGACCTGCTAAGGAGAAAAACAACAATTTTAAAATAATAAAGTTAGGCTGTAAATATAATTTTCTTATCTGGGGTTCTGGTTATTTATACCTCAAAGTGAATAACTGCATAAAGATCTTATTGTTTCTCACTGGAACAAGCTTGAAGCCCAGGGAATGCCTCGACTTCATGTGATTATGAAAAAAAATGTATTTTTATGTGACAGGTTGACATGGATTTATTCAATAGACAATCTGATATTTATCAAGATGCTTTCAATTACACCAAAAGAAATAGAAGTCTTCATCTTATTGCTGTTTATGTGGCAGTATTGTTCTACCATGAGTTGATGGAAATGAATTGTTTTGTTCTTCATTTTAGCCATTTTGCAAGTTTGCTATTGTTGTTGCTGTTTTTAGAATAAAATGATTTTACCAATAACATTGAGCGGCTATACCTTTTCTTAATAATGGGAAATTTTATAAATTTGACTGCTTAATGACATGATTTAGAAGTTTTCACTCTGCTCACTTTTGATTTGATCTTGCAATTACCAAGTTGAATAAAAATGACTTTTATAAAGACATGAATCCAACTGAAACTTTGCAAGCTTGGAATCTTTTAATTTTTGAAAGTTGTGTTCCATCCAAAAGCCTTCTGTGGTTTGTGTACCCCAAGAATAATTTTCTATCCAAGTCATATTTGAATAAAGTAAAGGATAACAATACATCCTATGTTTCCAAGAAACCCAATCTCGTGCAGGGGTGAGAGTCCATTATCTTCTTCTGCCATCCTTTACGATGCAGGCTCATAGGAGATTTGTTTGAGAGCTCATGTACACAAAGCTGATTTTATGGCATTACCCAAGTCACACAGCAGAAATTGTCAATTTTATGTCAGGTTTTAAAGATTACATCTTGAATAAGTATATTTTATTTCTTGTCAAAATATACTGTTTATGGTTTCCAATACCAAAGACAGAGTAGATTATTTTCAATATAAGTAATCCTGTTGTTCTTTTTTTCCTCCTCTACTCAAGATAGACAAAAATTTGAGGGCTATTTTCTTAGAAAAAATGACCTCAATGTCAACTGTCTTCTCCAGCTATAATTTTGGCAATCTCAGTAACTACCTGGTGACTTTGTATTGTCCCTTATTGTGGATTTAAACATTCTGTAATCAGAAAAAACTCAACTTTTCAAGTCTTGGGCCTATTTATTTATTTTTTTAGCTTAACCTGTTCTGCCTCTTTATAAGCCATACATGGAAATAAGGCCTGTAAAACTGGTAAGATAAAAGTAAAGATCAGGGATCATAGGAAACTCTACTGAGAAATAAAATTATTTTTAATAGAAATTTTTAAAAATATAGTTTGGTATCTTGGGCAAATAGAGTAGCAGTACTGTTATTCTGTCTGTAATTGACTTTAAAATATTTCAACATAGACTTCAAGGTGATAAATACTTGTATTAATTTGTTTCTGTACCTAAAGTAGAGGGTGGTTGGTTAACATTTGAAAGACTCTAATCAAGAGTCCATGGGAAGTTATTATAAGGTATGGTAGGCAGTCTCCCAGTGTTTCCACCCCTGTGCAGTAATCCTCTCCACTTGAGTATAGGCTGGACCAAGCAATTTGATTGAACAAATAGAATATAGCAAAAGTGTTGAGATGTTCTGAAAGATCAGGTTATAAAAGATTGTGACTTCCATCTTTCTAGCACTCTCTCTCTTACCTTCCTTGGAAGCTGATCCTTTTGCGTCGAGCGTGAGATGTTAGTGAACCCAGCTGACGCCTTGATTGCAGCTCGTGAGATACCCCAAAGCAGAGGACCCTGATAAATTGTATTTGGATTTCTGACCCACAGAAACTGAGATAACAAATGTTGTTTTAAGCCATTAGATTTAGAGGTAATTTTTTATGTGACAACAATAGATAACTAATACACAAGGGCTACAGGGATCATGTTTTGATCTATGCTAGTTGATCTGACAGTAGGTGAATTATATGGTATGCGAATTATACCTCAATAAAGCTGTTTAAAGATTTATCTCAGGGCATTTGTTAAATAGCATAAATAATATTAGAAATGCATACATCTGTGAAAGGAGTGGTATATAAAATATGTGAGTTGACTAGAAATAATGGACAGCAGAGTACCTCTGTTTTTGCACGAGAGGCATAAGAATGTGGAAAGCCCAGAGCCTTGTACTCTCCCAAGTGGTACCCTAGGCCCAGGACTCTCATTCAGTCTTAGATCTGGCCATAACATGGAGGGATCATGTGGCTTGAATGGACTCAGGTTAGCTAAGATCTACTGTTAGAGCACAGTGGCCTTTGCCCCAAGTAAAACCCTCAAGAAAGCTACTTTTCAGGGAGTCTGAAGAATGCAGTGATGCCTCCCTGAACTTATGTGAGCAGAGCTACTTTTCAGGGAGTCTGAGGAATGCAGTGATGCCTCCCTGAACTTACATGAGCAGATTCTGTGATATTTTTGTGCCTATATGTTAATAATTGCTTGTTCATGAGGCAGAATTTGGTCAGAGATTTGATTTCACTGTAACATATGATCTGCTATTGAGGGTATGAGAGACTTGCAGCTCTCAATAGAGGCTAAAGAAATCAACCAAAAAGAAGTGGACAATTGTGAATGACCAAGTTGACTCAGGCCATTCTGCAACAGAACTGATGAGACAAGAAGTCGATGCATAAGACAACTGACTGCATCCCTTGCAAGGTGAAGTAGCCTCTGTGTGTCCCCTAGTGTTTGTATTTGTTGTGGCAAAACAATTAAACTGGCCCCTCATCCCAGCCACCAGTTAATTTAAGCAGTGTTAGAGGCACAACAGTACCAGTCATTCTCTCACTCAAAGACCTTTCATGGTATCCTATTTCCCAAGAACTAAGTCCAAGTCCTTTGTCTTGAATACAAGGCTCTCACAACTTTTGTTTTCTACTATCCATCATACACTAAATTGAACAACTTCGGGAAATTGAACAGTTCTTGTATTTTCTTGCTTCCTTATCTTTGCTCATTTAATTCCATCCATCTGAATGATCTTTCCATCCATTAGCTTTGGACAAATAGTGTTTAATGTATTTCAGGCCCTTGAGTACAAAGATAAATAAGGCACAGTCTTGTCCCATAAGAATCTTATTTAGTGTGTGAGTGTGTGAGTTGGCCATATCAACAAGCAATTCCAATAAAATTTGGTGAGTGATTTGATAAGTTTCTATAGGTAGATTAACTATGGTCACCAATTCTTTGTGGCTCCTCTTATGATAAAGGGGATTCTCTCTCCCCTCCTTGGTCCTGGGCTGTCCCTGTGTCTTGCTTTGACCTATAGAATTCAGTGGAAGTGACACTTGTTGTCATTTCTGAGTCTTGGCCTCTAGAGGTCTTGCCAGCTTCTGCCCTCCCTCTTGGATCTCAGCTGCCATATCAGGACACCCAGTGAAGTGGACTGGATAATGAGAGGCCACTCGGAAGAGAATGGAGGTGGCTTAGCTGATGGCAGCACTGTATTAATCATGTTTTGTATTTTCTGTATTGTTAAGATGTTTGGACATCTTGCAGGTCTTTCAGACCTGGGGAGACACTGCCCCTTGCAGAGCTAGCTTACTCCTGCGGGTGTTGGCCTTTCATGTATAGGCTGTTTGGCCCAGTGCTGTCCCCCAACCCCCTTCACCTAACTCCCACACACCAAACCAATATCTCCCCTGTCCTAAATCAACCCAGGGCCAGGTATCAGACAACCAGGGACAGTCTTTATGTCTCCGAGCCCCCCAGAGTTATTCAAATGAGATGATTCTAAGCTTTGACTCAGTCTTGCCTTGCCTTTTTGCAAAAATCTCAATAAAATCTCAGGTCTAGGCTTCCCCCTTACTCTTGCTTCTGCCTCTAAATCAAAACCTAGTTCTTTACCATGTGGTCCTGAGTGATTTGGAGTGCCCCCTTCTCTGGGGAAATGTAAGTAACAAAAATCTTCTCTCAAGGTCGTTAACCTCTCCATGTTTTCACTCAGTCTCTTCTATCAATTAAAACCCTGTGAGTACAAATTTTAGAACCAGCACTAATTAGTAGGGGGGGCTATCCAGCCTCAGTCAAACCTTCAGATGATCATAGCCACGGGAATGATCTCAGGTGAAACCAGCAGAGCTTCCCAGCTGAATCCAGCTCAAATTGTAAAGTCACGAGAAAGTGAATGTTTGTGGTATAGGGAAGAAATTCAATGGAAAACTATGCATTGTCTACAGCATACCCTTCCAGGTTATCAGATTCTAATTCTATGGGAGCTATTTCACAGCTCTGTGAAATTGTAAACAACTGCTCTCAACCACAAATAATTCTTGTCTATACACATTTAAATGAATTCTGTCCAGTGGAGGAACAGCACTCTCTTTTCCTGCAAAAGTCAGTTTTATCCCATTTTTGCTTGCATTTCAACTTCCCTTTGCTCCATATAAATTTATGCTGCTTTGACTTCTTTGAATTACTTATAACATCTATCTGTTTCCTTCATTTTATTTAACATGTGCTCATCCTATACCTACATGAGATTATGGTTTTACCTTATTTTGAAAATTATCCTTTAACATAGCTATCTTAAACCATTAAGTTTTGTAGTGTAGCAACAGATGCAGGAAGGCAATAACGGAGAGCAGAATCAATTGCTTACATCCCATTGGCTCATACTTCTTTGCTATTTATATTACTAACAGAAAAATGTCACTTCTTTGTGGCATAGACAATAAACATGTATAAAGAAAAATATTGGAAGCACAGCCTGGAACGCTGACTAAAAGGAAGTGGCAGAATGATGAGGTTAAAGGTATGAGCTTTCCTCATTCAATATGCTTGGGTTCAAACCCAGACTCCACCATATACCAGCTGTGTAAACTTGGGCACATTTGTTGATATCTGTAAGTTTCAATTTCTTCATGAACCAAAATCATACACACTGCATAGTAAGCACTAAATAAGACCATGTAGCAGACACCTTTGATTGCCCACCCGACGTTCACTTCCTGATTTCTGAACAGAATCCCAGGTTCATCTAGGTGTCCACATTGTCTCCAGCTCCAGAGAGGTGTTCTGAGCAATGTAAACCAAGAAGCCTATGGTCCTTCCCTAACATCTGCAGTTATTTAGGAGAGGGCACATGATTGAATTGACTCAATCATGAAAACAGGAATTGTTTGCATCCCAGGTTGGGAGAAAAGTGTTCTTTTCTTGTTTTTGTCCTATTGGGTGGAATCAGGAAACAAATGAATGCTGATTGCTGCAGGCAGCCATCTCATAACCAAGAGGCAAACAGCCTTGGAACAGAGGCTCTGTTGAGAGTCAGAAGAGCAGAAGGACCAAAGCTGTGAGCCCAGAGCCTGGCCTATTGTCAGTGTTCAGTCCACGTAATCTAAGCAGCAGCCTGGGTTCTGTTGATTTGGAGAGGAAACTTCCTTTGGATTTGTACCAAAAGGATTCTGGCATGTTGGCCAGTGAGAATTGGAAGGGCTACTCTATTTCCCGTAGATTGTGTAAGAAAAGAGGATTTTTTTCATGTGACCAGCCCTAAATGATTGTTCCCCTTAAAACCAAAACTCAAATACAATCGAGACATTGGCCTTTGTATTCAATGCCTGTAGCCATAATTCATTTTCTGTCAAAATACAGGGTTTTTTCCTGCGAAACCGTTGAAATCACAATTTTCAAAAGTTTGGCAAGGAGCATTTTCCCATCAGAGATAGCATATTTTTATGGTGATTTTTGCCCATTACATGGTAAAACAATAATAGCCAAAGTCTTGCTTCTGGTCATTGAGTACTCTGAGTATTTGCTAGCACCACCACAAAGTGACACTTCTATTTCAAGCCCTCTTTTGAGGATGTGATAACAAAGTGGAAAAATTTTGCTACTGGCTATAATTTGGCAGATTAAACTTAAGCTTCCAAGGATTCTTCTCAATACAGTTTTGCCAAAATTCAGACACACACACATACACACACATAGACACACAGAGCTTGTTTTTTTTTTTTTAAGAAAATAAAACAAAAAACTGCATGAAGAAGAAAAAAGCAAACCCTTCTACAAAGTGCTGAAGTCTTGCTTTCTTCTAGTCTCTCATAAGCGATAACCTGGTTTTAAGATATGAGACAAGACAGGGAGTTCATCCAAAGTGATGCCCTCCCCCTGCCTTTTTTGATGGAGTTTTGAAATAAGGAGACTAATTGGCAAATATTTAAAGTTGAGGAAAATGGCAAAATTTGTATGCTTTTGAAATAGAGTCATAGGATTCATCATTGTGTGATCTTTATGGTGATTTGTTTTGTCTCCTAATGAGAAGAGAACCCATGCTTATTCAGGCTTGCCCATTCGGGCAGGTCTTTGCATGTCCCAGTAGTATCCAGGTGAATCTCCATGGTCCAATGTCAGCTTGGCTTCTGCACTAACATCTAGTCCCTCTATGATCATCAATGTCTGAGAAGTCTGAGTCCCAGTTAAGGTTAACTGTAAAATCCTGTCTGTTGGTACAATTCATTAAAAGACAATTTACCTATAATAGCTACTTAATGTGTCTGCAGTATATTTTCACCATAGACAAAATCAATAGAGATGATCAATAAAAAGAATTATCACAAATTTCCTGACAACCCCATGGTGGCAGCAGCTGGGAAGCCACGGCAAAGGGGCGGGCCTGTTGGTTGGGCTGCACTGGGTGAAAGTTTGTCTCTCAGCCCTCGGAAGACAGTCTAGACTGGTTATCTCGTAGTGCCAGCCTTGTGGCTCCCCAAGAGAGCTGCCCACAGTTCCTTTTCTGGTTTATCCACAAGACCCATTACGTTGATCTCCTCCTACTTCCTCCCCTGGCTCTCAGCCCTTCCCTGAGTAGAGATGGGATGGGGTGAGGCTTTGAGTCTGGTCTGTTTTGATTTTCATTCTTGTTAACCCCAACCAGGAAACTCTTCACAACAAGGGCAGCCAGCTGCCCATTCACGCACAGTGAGGTTGCCCTGTGGAGTTACAGTAGAACAAACATATGCTTTCATTCCTGAGTTCCTTATATTGTTTATTTACTCATGTTTACCTACGTTATCCATGCACAAAAGATTTGAGCCATCTTACTATCATGACAACACATACTACACAGTACAAATGGAATTGGAATTCAAGGTCCTGGACCAGGACACATGGGACTGTTTAGTGGCTACAACAGAGTTGCACAAAAGGAGATAATGATTGCAGACAGACTCCTGAAGCCTTTGAATGCTGAGTCTACCTACCATGAGACTACTCTCTTGGGACTTATGGTTATGTGAGTGAATGAATGCTTGTATTATTTTTAAATATTGGAAATTATGTTTATTGCAGCCAACCATGTTCTACTGGTACAGATAGTCCCACTGGTACAGATTATCTCTATTGTATGGGGGTGAAGGCAATTGAGGTTTGACAAGTTGACTCAGCAAATGAGTGGCAGTATCTGGGCTTTTTCCTCCTGTCTGACCCAGAGCAATTTTTTAGCTTTCCCTGGAGTCCTGATAAAAAATGCAGATTCCTCTACTTCACTCCCAAAGATTCCATTTAGGAACTGAGGTGGAGTCCCAGGAATCTCCATTCTAAGCAAGCAACACAGATCGTTCTGATGTGAGGGCTTCTTGAACCCCATTTGAAGACTCATGGCCCCATGTCATCCAAACCCTCAATCAAGCTCATTTCTTTCCGAAGCCTATTGTTTCTCCCACCATTTTGGGCTGGCATCACCATAGCATCCACACATCCACTCCTATCCCTCATCCCAGTGCCAGAGTAAATGCAGACACAGGTGTGCCTCAGTATAAAAGCAGAAGGTCCTAGTTCTCTGGGATCTGTGGTTAAAAAGTACGAACAATCAGGAAGGGTCAGAGGGTGGGGGCACTGTCTCCTCTTCCCTCCTCTTGGGAAGTATTTGTCAAAATGGACATCCTGGGTGGTCACAGATTGACACAATCAGCTTTACTTATTCAACCAACCAGGCCGCTCATTACTTGGGTGTCAGCTCCCTGGAAAACAGTGAAGTGAAATGTTCACGAGTCTTTGTTTGTGGGAAACGGGAGGGGAGGAATGGGGGAAAATTGCGCACACATTCATTTTTATTTTAAAAGAAACCCACATGGTTTGTTGTCATTCAGCTCTTTGGCTTTGCCTGAGAGACACAGAATCCAAATGCAATATTGTAGAAAGCTGTGAAACCAAAGTTTTGAATTTTTCTCAAGAATTTCATTTTTAATAATAAAAAATCACCAAGCCCATGTGTCCTATAAAAATAAATGAACGTTTTCACTCATGAACCAATAAAGTAGATGAAAGTTGGAAGCCACATAATACTTTCTGTGTAGCTCATCCAGGCCATGCAAGGCCTTGGAGAAGAATTCATTTTATGTTTTGCAGATGGGGGAAACTGAGGAAGCACCAGGTCCATGTGCCTGGGAAATTAACCTGCCAGCTGCTGTAATTTGGAAGAGCAGCTCTTTGGAGGGTTGGAGAAAAGCCCGGACCCTGTATTATGGCATGTTCCAGCTGAGCCGGGGTGTCCAGCTGCACTTCCGGCTGGGACCTTCTTGCCCCCAAGGACCTGTGGTTCTTCAGAGGGTCATGTTGCTTCACTCCTTGTCCCTGCTGCCCTTTCTTATGGAAATATTCTCCTTCTGTTTTCCAGATAGCACATACCCACTTGGCCCTCACTCACCACCAGAAGTTGTGGGTCCTCCCACGTGGCTGCATTCTCTGGCCCTGCCACAGCACTTTAACACCCACTGACATTTAAGGCCACCCCACCATCCCCCCACCAAACACACATGGAGTCTGTTGAAGGATCCTGCTTAATTTATCTTTAGGTTCCTGGGGCTGGTCACATGGTCAGGCACATAATACATGCTCATTAAGTGCTCGGTGAAAGGATAGGTGAATAAACCCATGCAGGCATGGGGTAATGTAAGAAAAAAGATGACACCTTCAACCTCTTGTTGTTCTCTAAAAGAAGCTGGAGGAAGAAACAGGAGGGAGGAAGCCCATTCAAGTTTCTGGCCAGCCTTTTCCCAGGGGCTGTGTCTCCTCGCTTGGTTTCAGGAATGTAAATACTGGAAGTATAGTTCAGATTCCTTTCACTGGTAAATAACTTCTTCCACTAAAAAAGAAAAAAAAAGGAAGACGGAAAACTGACAGTCATTGGAGGGGAGTGATTTTTGCTGGGCTGCCAGGGAACATGTTTGTGGCTGTGATGAGTATTTGGGCAAAGACCCTACACAGAGGGCTGGGATCACTTAAGGCCTACCCTATTTAGGGGGAGAATTTTTGAAAGCTTTTTTTTTCCTTGCGAGAAAGACTTACACCCCAGCAGCTGCTGTCATGCTACTGCCAGTTTAGTCCTGAGTAAGAAACCCCCAGGCTTTGACACAATTACCTCTCTTGCTCCTTCTCCACAAAGGCTAGAAATTGAGTCCCAGTCCCACAGTAAGGGGGATGTTCCTTCTAGCACGCAAGTGTCAGCTTCCCCACCAGGGGGCTGGAGCCAGCCTGGGGCTGACATATTTACCCAGGCCTCCAGGCAAGGCAGCCGACTGTGACGCGGAGCTGCCCCCTGCCTAACCTAAGCTGTCCTGCTGGCTTTCTTCTCAAGGATCAGGTAAGCCACACTATCTCCAAGCAACCTCCCCTCACAAAAGACTGAGATAGTTGAATTTTCATGGTGGGAGACTGGGAAATTGGGAATGGTTATTGATGGGAGAGGTGTATGAGATGGAGCTGGGAAGAAAGTTCTGGATCTTTAGTAGAATGAACTTTGCTCATTTCAGGGAAGCCCATGATATATGAAGGGGAATTAGGGGGTGGAACAGGACAAGGAAGGGAATTAGCCTTCACAAGAGCCTGGTGTGGTAGTGCTGCTTTATATGTATAATCTCACTTAATCTACCCCAATTCCCAAAAGACTTGCATTACTATCTGTGGTACACATATGCCAAAACTGAGCTTAAGAGGGGCCAAGAAACAGCCTCAGGCACCACAGTTATTAGGTTGGTGCAAAAGTAATTGCCGTTTTTGCTCTTAAAAGTGATGACACAATCGCAATTGCTTTTGCATCAACCTAGTAGGCATGGGGGCCAGGGTGTGAATGTGATCTGTTTGCACCAAGACTATGAACAAAGTATAAGGAGTAGGAAGATAGTTTAAAAATGAAATAAAATAGAATGGTGCTAGAACAGTTTAAAATCAGGTCAGCTTACATTTCCTAAGTGGCTTTTCTCTGCTGGGCTTCATCCCATTTAATCCCAATAAAACTACCATAGGAAATTTCAGTGGAAAACTGAGATTCAAAGAGATCACTCTACTTGTCCACAGTCAGAGGGCTCAGCATTCGCAGAGTCAAGACTTAAAATTTGGCGGCAGGAATTCTAACCACTGTGGTAAGGCAGGGAGGAACGCATGTCTGCTGTGACATACAGGAACAAGAGAAAAGGAGAATGGGACTGCACACTCTGATGAACCATTAGGAAAATAATGCCCTCTCAAAGGCGTCAAGTTAGGTGGGGCAGAATCCACAGGGTTTCAGAAAATAAGTGAGGGGAAGAGAGGAGGAGAGGAAAAGGAGCCTGGATGCCTGCTACAGTTCCTAGCACCTTCCCACTCTCCTCCCAGATCCCAGGGTAAGTGCAAGCTTCCCAAATGCCAGGATATTTTAAGCTCTGCTGTGGCAGTTTTAAACATGAACACACATTATTTGACACTTGTCTCAGTGAGAGGGGGTTTTATGTCCTTGCCCGTTGAGTCGATGTGGGCTTGCGACTTGCTTATTTATAACCAAGAAAATGCAGCAGAAATGACAGCAAGGTTTCTCAGGCTCGGTCAGAAGAGTCAATGCAGCTTCCACCTTTAGAGGCCTGAGCTTCTGTGTGAGAAATCTGACTACCACAGGGCTGCCATGCCTTGAGGAAGCCCAGGTCACATGCAGAGGTCATGCATTGGCTAACAGCCCCAAGTGAGGTCCCAACCAACAGCAACCATAAACCACTAGACATGAGTGAAGGATTTTCCAGATGATTCCAGTCCACAGCTGTCAGGCCACAACACCACCCTCAGCCCTGTCTTTGTTTCTTCTCGGTCCAGGCCCCAGACATCATGGAGCAGAGACAAGCTATACTACTGTGCCCTATTAGGATTCCCAGCACACAGAACCCACGAACATAACAAATTGGTAGTTCGATGCCACTAAGTTTTGGGGTGGCAGCAATCGTCACCAGAACACCATCTCACTTCATTTATTTTTTTGGGAGGAGCTATATTCCCTCCCTCGTCCCCCAAGGTGGGAAAGACAAGCTTTTACTTTTCAATAAACTGTGGTGGATACACATGGTGACAGTCCTCCACAGTCTACGTGGGCTGATTGCAGTGGCATTCTTTCATGAGGATGCTTTCAGCTTGGCTAAAATGAGCCAGCTGCTTTACAACTGTCCCTCCTATCTGGGTTACCAGGTCCCACTCCCAGCCTCTTGCCCATTCTTCACTTCCAGCTGACGGCTCCTCACCCCTCCCCTGCCTTTCCCATTGGGATGGCAGATGCCTTTCTTAAGTATTCAGCCCCCAGGGCGAAAGCTACCAGTCAACTCTAGAGCCATTTACGCAGTTCATGGTAGTTCACGCCTCCATTCACCACAACCCCTGGAAGCAGCTACTGGCTCCTGGAGTCTCGCCTTTTTTGAAAGTGGCTGAGTATGAAACCACTGCAGTGAGAATCTATCTGGCTTAGGTTCTATCCTACTGGCGCAATTCCACGGTGGTTAAAATTCTTCAAAGAGCTAGGTGAGCTCATTTCTCCTAAATTAGTGCCTGATAGGAAATCTTTCATTTTCCCAGCACAAAGTTCATTATGGTGCCCCAGTGCTCACTTATTATTAGCATCCCTTTCAGCTACTAAACAGAGAAGAAAGTTTAGAGTCCAAATCAGGCTTTTCTTGCTCTCTTTTATCTTCTTTTTTCTGAGTTGACGCTGAAAACTAGCATCTTCCCTGCATGATGTGCCAGTAAGATTTTGGATCTACATAGATTAACATCTTTCTACTAATAGTTAGTGCCCTCACCACATTACATTAACTGCCTGAGCCCAAGTTTCCTTATCTGAAATATGCAGATGTTAATTCTTACCCAGGGTTACTGTGAAGATGGACTGAGATAACACTGATAGCCAAGCCTGCCAGAGGTTACGCTAGTTGAAGGAGGTGGTCAAAGATCTTACTATTTTTCTTGTGGTTGCTATTGTTTGTGGTTATCTTTCAGCAAATTTGATTGGCTCTACCTTCCAAATAAACTCCAAATCTAGCCACTTCTTACCACCTCCCCTGCCAATCACCTGGTACTCTCCTGTCTGGTCTCCTGATTTCATCCTAGGTGCCTTGTACCTCTGCACACAGGAGCCAGAATAATCTTGTTAAATCTTGCCATGTCATCAATCCCAGACTACAAACCCTTCAATCACTTCCCTTCTAACAGTTTTTATAAACGCTCGTTTCAAAACTTGGCCTACAAGTTTTTAGCTGTGGCCTACGAGTCTGTGCAAGATGGGACTCTTAGTACATGTATACCTTGACCTTTTTCTCCTCTTTCTTCTTCTCTCTCCCTTTTTGCTATTCCTCAAATAGCACACACCTGCCTTAGAAACTTTACACTTTCTGTTTCTCAGCCAGAGAATGTACAGCTTGTGCCTTTACTTCCCTCCAGGCTTGCCTCAAATGCCATCCCCTCAATGAGTTCTTCCCTGACCGTCCTATTTAAAATAGTTTCCACTGCCTCTTTTCTGCTTTAATTTTCGGCAGTTGGTCACTTTTTTTTAATTTATAAGGCTTAATTTATTGTGTATTTCCCCCAACTAGAATATAAGCCCCATTAGAGCAAGGATTGTTATCTCTTTTGTTCATTGTTGTGTTTCCAGTACCTAAAACAGTACCTAGCATATAATAGAGCCTCAAGTTTAAGGTGGAATTGACCACAGAACATAGAACTAACTCACTTAGCTGTTTGCTAATGTTTTATCTTTTTTTTTTTTTTTTTTGGGGGGAGACAGTGTCTCACTTCTGTTGCCCAGGCTGGAGTGCAGTGGCACGATCACGGCTCATTGCAACCTCGACTTCCCGGGCTCAGGTGATTCTCCTGCCTCAGCCTCCTGTGTAGCTGGGACTACAGGCGTGTACAACCACACCTGGCTAATTTTTTGTATTTTTAATAGAGACAGGTTTTAGCCATGTAGCCCAGGCTGATCTCAAACTCCTAACCTCAAGCAGTCTGCCCGCCTTGGCCTCTTGAAGTGCTGGGATTACAGGCATGAGCCAGGGCCCCTGGCCCTGCTAATGTTTTATCTTAATGCAAATAACTCCTGTACAATCACTGCATCATCAACAGTTTTGTTTGACAACATTGCCACTGTGCTGCCCTTTTCTAGCTTGAGAACATGCTAGTAATAAATGCCGTGAGTAAAAATCCAGCTGAAGTCAAAGGATGCAGAAATAATAAGGCCTGGGTCTTCTACTTGTTGGTTTAGAAGGCCCCAAAGAACCAAGGGGAGACTCTCATTTTCAGGACTGGCTATATAATTTGCAGGGCCTGGTGCAAAAAGAAAATGTGGGGATGGCCTCTTGTTCAAAGTTACTAAGAATATCAACACAGCAGTGGTAAAGCAGTAAACCAAAATGAGGGCCCTGTGACAGCACAGATCACACCACCAAAACGCTGGTCCTGCTCATTTTCTACAACTGTGTACACACACACACATTTGCATCCAGTAAAAACAATCTTAGCAGATTTGCTTATTTAATGAACTTTATCCACATTATCTCTTCAAATTGCCAGGAGGCTGGAAAAATTAAGGGTTTTCACCATGCCAAAAGTCCACTGGTATTCAGGCTTCAAAATATTTTTTCTTTTTTTTTTTCATTTTTGTTTTCAAAGGGATTGTGAGACAACTGCAGTTTTAGTGCAGGAAGATTAAAAGTTATCTGAATTATTGTCCCTACCCCTTGGGACAATACATCACAATCTTACTGTGCAGACAGTGCTAAGTGCTGAAGACAGAAGTGTTCAAGGAGAGGAGCAGAGGGAAGCAGGAGTTCCTGCTTCATTTCTGGTCCACTGACTATTACCCATGGTCTCACCATCAGCATCAGCAGCAATCTTTGGCTTACTGGTTTGCAAATATAGACGAGCCTAAGAGAGTGAGGAGGAGGCTGAGGCATGGCCCAGGGTGGAGGCAGAGCCTGGGGACCAGAAGCCATCAGATAATTTAGTTAATGATGGTGATACCTACTAGACTATGCTAAGGAATTACTGGGCAAGTCAGCTCCCTTCCTTGGAATTTATTTTCTTCATCTTTCAAAGAAAGACCATACTGTTCAGAGGTTATTTTTGAATATTAACCAGACTTCAAACATTCTCTTGCATTTTGATTTTTTTGGAGTTAGGGATTATAAAAAACATAAGCCACTGGGCCCCTTTATTTACATTTCCCTGAAAAACAAAGAGAAGCCTTTTGCGTATTTTCATAACAGGTCTGTCTCAACATCTTAAATTAAAAAATGACCTGTTCTTTGGCTCTGAATATGGTTTGGATGATTAAGTCTGCTTCTAGGCTCTCCCATGAATATTTTTAAAAATGTAATTGCAAAAATCACAGTTGAATGTAAGAAATATGTAACAGAAACACATTATTTAAACCCTAAGGTTTCCAGATTTTTAGAAAATTCCGAAGATGAGATGATTTGGCTACCAAAGTTTTAAAAGTATTAAACGAAAATATTGAAACATTAGTTCAACATTTCAATGCCGATTTATCACAAAGCAAACGGATTTGAGCCTATGGAGATCTTTCTTGCAAGACTTCAAAGTCTTTTTGTAAAGTTAACTAAAATAAATCCATACACTATTTTAAAAATTCTATCTACACTTAAATCTTAAGATGAGTTGCTTTTTGTAGGTCCGAAGTAACTCATTTGTATGAGAAGACATATGACCATTTATATTTACAAGAGTAAACTTTTCTTCGCTTTCATTTTTGTCTTTGATATGGGCTGTTAACAACATTTCAAGGTAGCTTGGCTTGTAGTGATTGCTTAAATGTGTTCATTAAACTGTGGGCATCAGTTTAATATGAAGAAAAATGTCACAGAGTACTAGAGCCTGGTATTGACATAAGAATTCTGTACTCAGCTAAACATGTTTGGTTTCTCTGGTTCTACACCGGGTTCTCACAAAAGTAGAACCAACTTTCATTTTGACCATTCTGATTGTACCATTGTCAGAGGAGGAAGAAAACTTGCTCTAGGAGTGGGAAACTGGGGCAGGAATTGCCTTGTTCTGTACAACCTTAACAAAATTGCTGCACTTTTTAGGGAAGGCTAGCCGAGCACAGGAATTCCTTTCCCTGAAGAAAAATCCACAAGAGAAGCTGAGTTATCTGTGATTAAGGAATCAGGCTAAGTTGGGTTACCTTAATGGCCCCCTAGCCTGGTTCATCTATCTCTGCCAGGCCAGCTCTCCCTGCATCCCAGAGCACAAGACCAGTTTCTATCCTGGCTCAGGCTGTGATTCTCCTTTTTTAAGATTCTAGGATCTACCAAGACCCTCCTCTTCTGATCTTCATATTCTTTCTTTAAATGTGTTAATGTTCTCTCCTCAGGTCTCCACCTCTCAGTCTCCTTGAGGGGATTTTATATCTCTGCTTAGATTATGTATGGCTCCTATAGAGTTTTGAAGGCTCAGAGGGTCACCTGGTCACCCTGTTTCCAAGTTCAGATGAGGGTTGCAGGCAGAGGGTCCCACTTCTGTACCTGAGACATGCCTGACAGGGGTTTTAAAGACTTCATTCTTGAATTATGTTAAATTCGGGTCTAGACCCCAAAATAATCATTGTTTTTGAAATAAAACCTATTGGGTTGAATCATTGGATATTGCCAATATTCAACTTTCTTTTTTTTTTTTTTTTTACAAATATGGTCGATTCATATGGCTTTACCTAATATACCTAATACTGCAAAATGTTTTGAGACATCAATGTAGAAATATTGAAAGACTTTTGTTTAATCTTTTTATTGTATGTTTCATGTCCCCTAATGCTTTTCCCTGTACCCTGCATACCTGTACTAAGACTACACATCCTCACACATAAACAAGCACACACATGACTTATTCTTCTGCGACCTTCTAGAGTTAAGAAGTCAGATGACAATGAGGTGACACATTTGCATGAATGAAAGGCTCAGGAAGTTCTACTCACAACACTCTTGTCCTTTGTTCAGGATATCCACCCCTCCTCAGCTCCACACCCCCACTTCTAAGCTCTGCCAGAAATCATGTTATTAGCTTCAAAGCGATGAAGACGTCATCCAACAGGCTTGGTGGCAGGCTGCCTGCATATGGAACAAGCCCCAACTTTGAGTCACAGAGATCTGGCTTCTGCATTTGATTTGATTATTTCTTGGTGGGTGATCTTGGGCAAGTTACTTCGCCACAGTGTATTTCCATTTTCTTATATGTAAGATAGGGATAATAACATCTACTTGATAGAGTTGAGGGGGCCAAATGAGATAATGTATGTAAAGTGCCTGAAATGGTGCCTAAGACATATATAATAGGTGTTCCAAACTAATGTGAGAGCAAAGCAAGAAAATGGAATTTCCTACTTCCTGGACCTTCTAGCCTCCATACCTACCCATATTGCATGTGGCTCAGAAATCAAAGAGCTGCTTAACTTGGAGAGACACGTGGCCTGGGACAGTGGGTGCCTTAGTGGTAGGCAGTTAGGTGAGTGAGTCATGGCTGGCAGCTGCTTTGGGAAAGGAAACTTATAGCTCAAGAGGCACAGAAGTAGTGTTGTGGCATTAGTGACATTTGGACTGTTCCCTCAGGGTATTTAGGATTTAGACATCCCCTAGAGGCCAGTACAGTCTCACTAAATTTTCTGCCATGATGGAAATGTGCAAAAATCTGCACTATCCAAAATGTGGCTACTGAGCACTTAAAATGTGGCTAGTGTGGTGGAGGAGAGAATTTAAAATTTAATTTTAATGCATAAAGTCATGTGTGGCTGTTGGTTACAGTATTGGCCATCTCAAAACTAGGCAGAGGAAACCGCAAAAGTGAATCATAAGAGCAGAAAGTCTTGGAGCAGACATGGGTCATCTGCTGGTGATATAGCTTGGCTGAAGCATAGGCTGTGGGAAGGCAATGGGAGAGAGATGTGAGGCCAATTCTGCCAGCTTAAAGAGTTTAAATGTTCTTTTCTAGGCAATAGGAGCTACAGAGGGTTTGTGAGCAAGGGAGTTACACCATGTGGCTCTACTTCAGTGTGGTTAATCTAATAGGAGGTAGGGGAGTGGAGTCTCTCTGATGAGACCAGATAGAGGCTGGAAAGGGAAACACTTAGAAGTCTTACTACAAAAAACCAGGTGGAGCTCTCACAGCATGCTGGGCATTGTGCAAACAGCTCTAGCTTGTTTATTGTTGGTTAAGTTGCATGCCTTCAAGTAAGCACAAAAATAAAAATCAGAATCAAGATGTTTGTTTTTTAATGGGCAAAGCCCATTAAAAATGTATTTGCCTTCACTATACCACTGTTTTAAGTCTCCTGGGGGGAAGAAAGGAAAGCCGGCTTCCTCTGGCACCGTAATGAGATAGATGACAGAACTGACACCTAGATTGGGCCTTGATGTTAATCTGGCTGGATGTGGCTTTTCTCATGACTTGATAGGACTCTTTTTTCTTTCCACATGCATTTCTGAATGAGACCTCCTACTTTGTTTCCAGACCCAAAGCCTTCTACCGTCTTACTGCCTTGATGAAAGCCCAAATGATGCCATTGCAGAGCCCAGTAGTTTGATTATTTGTGGACCAGTAGAGTTATTGTCTGCATTTGAGGAACTCTCCAGAAAGGTAGAGATACATTTTCTCCTTGAGATCTCTTCAATTTGCAGGCAATTACATGATGGCTTCCTCTCCCCGATCCCTTTGATAATCTTCCCTTGAGGGGCACTTCAAGAATCAGGCTGCCTGGGTTGGAACCCTGGCTTACTGTTTGAGTTTGTGCAAGTTACTGACATACCACCTGCCTCACGGTCTGGTTTTAAAGACTTAGTGAGTTAAGGTACCCAAAGTGCTTAGAGCTGTGCAAGACACTTCCTGCATATAGGTTTATAATTATTATTACTAACCAACAATTATGTGTACACCTGCCTTGACCTACCAGTTTGCAGTGCGGTACGGGCAGGAGTACTCTAAGGTGGGAAGAAGCAGCAACTATCAAAAGACCATTTACAATATTTGGGTGTGAATCTAAAGGAATTGATAGCCCAGTACTGCGGCTCAAGCCTGTAATCCCAGTGCTTTGGGAGGTCGAGGTGGGAGGATTACTTGAGCCCAGGAGTTCCAGGCTGCAGTGAGCTATGATTGCACCACTGCACTCCAGTTTGGGTGACAGCTGGCAAAGAAGCCATAGAAATGCTAAAAATGCAGAGGAGTTAAGCTGGAAGGGAAGGGGAGAGGATATCTTTCCAGGAACTGGAAAGCACAGTTTTTATATGCGTGGGAGCAAAATTTGCACTTTCAGGCAGATGACCCCGGCTTAACCACTGTCAGGGGCGCAGCAGGCGCTTCTTGAATTGCTGCAACCGGGGCTGTGCACTCCGGCGGTCCCAGTGCTGCCACCTACAGGGTCTGCGAGGCAGAGCGCGCCGCCCTCGTGTCTCTCGGAGTCTGGGTGCTGGGCAGGAAGAGCAGGACCAATACGCTCTTCACCAGCCGTGCCATTAGCTCCTTTCTCTCACAGGCTTTGAATGCATCTGCCCCTAGACACAACAGTTCTGGGACACATTTCTAAACATTATTACTAAAAGGGGGGATAAAGAAAGAAAATAAGACAAAGTTCCACACCCAGAAGAGAAAGTGCACATCGACATGTCACCATGTGCTGGGTGATGAGTTGGTGGTTTGGCATACGTTATTGCATTTAGTCCACAAAATAGATATCATCAATATTGTCATCCACGCTACAAGGGAGGTTAAAGAATCCAATACACAATTGTTTGGAGCCCGGGCCACTCCAATTCTGAGGTCTGTATATGTCAGAACACACTACTTGACTTAAATTATTTTTCTATCTTTCCTAAGTATAAAAGCACACATAATTAAGTTGACCAAACACGATCTTTGCACATGGTAAATGCCTCTTACCTTGACCTCTTGCTTTAAAAGCTGAGACATTTCTAATGGAGATGTTTTAGCAGATATAGTCAGTTACATAAGTGAGTCAGCTTCTTCTATGCCAGGGCCTAAATCTTTGTCCATTAGTACATTATTTTTTATTTATTCAAGCCAACTTGAATGAATTAGTGTTGGAGATAAAAATACCAAACAAGCTGCCCTTTCTGGCTTTTACTAACTCAAACTCTCTATTAACTAATTGACATCTGGGCACACTTGTACTACAAATTAATCATCCTATGGTAGTAGCAGTGCTTCTCAAGCTTTAAAGTACACACCAATAACCCAGGAATCTTGTTAAAATGCAGGTTTGGATTCAACCAGTCTGGAATGGGGTCTGAGATTCTGCAATCTCCCCAGTGATGTAGACGCTCCTGGTTCAGGAAACACATTTTGAGTTTCAAGGAGTTAGAAGATCTTGAAGTTCTTTTGAATCAGCAAAATAAATTTTAGTTGGTTTGCATATTAATTAACTATGCATGCAATTAAATTATAATTTATTACTAATTATATTTTATTGTTTTCTAATGCTTTGAAAGTCAGTAAACTGTATATTCCACTTGCATATGTCATAATAGCAAAGACATGGAATCAACCTAAATGCCCATCAATGATAAACTAGATAAAGAAAATGTGGCACATATACACCATGGAATACTATGCAGCCATAAACAAGAATGAGATCATGTCCTTTGCAGGGACCTGGATGGAGCTGGAGGCCATTATCCTTAGCAAAGTAACAGACGAACAAAAAAGCAAATACCACATATTCTCCCTTGTAAGTGGGAGCTAAATGATGAGAACACATGGACGCATAGATGGGGACAACATACAATGGGGCCTGTCGGAGGTTGGAGGGTGGGAGGAGGGAGAGGATCAGGAAAAATAACTAATGAGTACTAGGCGTAATACCGGGGTGATGGAATAATCTGTACAACAAACCCCCATGACATAAGTTTACCTATGTAAGAAACTGCACGTGTACCCCTGAACTTAATATAAAACAACCTTTTTTAACCCATTACGACATTGAAGTTACCAGAACATTCTATTCTTTCATCTAGGCTGGATTACCATGTGTTATCTTTAAGAACTCTGTGGCTTGAAGGAATTTTGCCTTCAATCAAAGAGTAATTTAGGCACCATGAGAATTACTTTCCAAACTATAAGGGAAAGTAATGACTATACTAACAACAAGTTGTCAAAATTAAACTTCCAATTTTTCAGGTTTTTCAAGCCCACTCTTTTGCCCCTGAGGGAATTAACTGCACAGAAGACTAGATGAGGAGACACTGTGGCCCACTTTAAAACCAAGATGGCAATCCCATATCACCTAGATCTTGGGGGTTCATTAATGCTTACACTTATCAGTCTCCAGATGTTCATGGGCAAAAAGTAACACATTCACAGATGATACAGAGCAAACACTTATTATGATGCCCAAAGAACAAAAGCTATTGGTAGCAGTGAAGAATAAAGTGACCCACAAATAGGCTGCTATTTACTTGTTTGTTTTGTCTGGGGCCCATTTAATTGCATCTGTTCGCACTACAATAGCTAATGCCCAGCCATTATTTCCATCACAAACCTCACTGGGAATGAGAAATGCAACAGAATGAGATCCTTCTCATGAAATTGATTTTTTTCCTCCATCAGTTAAAATATTCAGCAAAGGTGTTGGGTTCTCCCCAACTCCTTTCCATTTACACAAATAAAAAATATATATACATTTAAATGGTTAAAGGCCATTTTAAAAACATAAATGGCTGCCTTATATGTTTTAGAGAATATAGTGTCTTAAATTAGAGAAGTGGAAACTGTGGGACTTTAATGTGAACAAAATGAATGTATGGCAAATTTAATGGGAATAAGGTACCTGCATGCATGCAGTAGTTTTCAATAAATGTGTATGTATTGAATTGAAGGGCCTTAGGATTGATTGCTAGGTTTGCCTAGCAAAGACTGACACGGACTGTGAAGATAAGGGCAGGCTCCAGCATGGAGAAAGAGGCTGCTGACATCCATGCCCTGTGATCTCAGGGATCCAGCAAGGCCAGCCTTTCCTGCTCTCTTTCTTCCTCTGCAGTTCTCGTTCTAGTGCCTAAAAAATGTCTACATATAGCCTTAGTCCTTTAAGTGGAGGCATTGCTTATAACAGATGCTATAGTACCTAGATGTTGGCTGTATTGATTTTGCAATATTATTATTATTGTCAATAATATCTATGCTGACCAACATTTACTCAGGGTCACCCATGTGGCAGACTTCAGGAAGAGAGGAAAACTCCTCAACTCAAGTTTTAAAAATCCAGGGGAAGAGCTGAGGTCACATTCCAAATCCTGGAACAATAAATGTGGTCAGAGAGATGAGAGGCTGTGATTGGCCCAGCATGGACCTTCCGACTTCTGTGTTTGCTGGAAGTGTGTTTGGGAATGGGGAGTACAATGATTGGCAGAGTTCACTAAGACCACACATTTTGAGGAATGTTTCCTAAAGAAGGTGCATGCTCTTCTGGAAAAAAATCATACACACCACAGCTTTGGGCAAGTTCTTAATTTATTTGAATTTCAGTAGGATTGTCTGTAAATGGAGAAGTTGGATTAGATGCTTTTTGAGGGTTCTTTAATATCTAAAAGTCTCTAGTTTTGTTGCCTTCTAAAATATAACATTATATAAAATAATTTCATATTCATCCCTGACAAGCAAGCAGAGGTGATACTATCTCATCATATTGGGTGGGAAAATTGAGGCTCACAAAGTTAATTAACTGGCCTGAAATCATTAGAATGTCAAGTGGCAAAATTAGGACTAGATATTAAGTCACTGGATTAGTTCCAAAGAATTCTCTTGGAATGCTTCCTACATTAGTGAAATTAGTTTTATTCATTCCTTAATGACCACTAACTGATCCAACTAGTGGTTAGCTGCTATAAAGTAAGCTAGGGTTGATGAGATAGTTTTGATAAATTAAATCTTGGGCATTTGAATTTATTATTTTGCTGCCTTCTGAGATATTCTGAAGTTGTTCATTAATGTGATGTCTTTCTAATGGGAGATACTGTAAAGCATGACTCAGGGAAGGAAAAGCTACTCAGAATTCAAGCTGAAGGAGACTGCTTTTAGGAAAACATTGAGGTAAAACATGGGAGGAACTGATTATGGTCTTCCAGCTCCCAGACACTTGATATTATACCACAAGGCTGATAGCGGTCAAATAAGTCACTGTTGTTTGTTTTAGGATTTCTCTAAATAAATATTTATAACACACGATCAATGAAATCTAGAAAGTCAATGGGATGTGTTTTATTTTTAATAGACCTACTTTAATTGTACATTCTCTCATCTACAAATATCTATTAAGGTAACTAAGAAATAGCTTAGAGGTCCTAATGGTTCGCTCTCTTTGTTATTCTACATTATATAAGTTTAGCATCAAAAACATTAAGTCCAAAAGAGAAAACAATCTTTAATTAAGAATTACAAAAATATAATTCAAAAGCCTTAATACACATGCCTTTGGTCTGCTAGTTAGTGAATTTATTCTTAGTGAAATAAATATGAGTATTAGAAAGATGTTCACTGAAGCATCTTTTATAGTAGTAAAAAGTTGGAAATGACCTAGGTGGGAGATTATTTAAGAGGATTATAGTACCTTCATCACATAGAATATGATATAGTTGTTAAAAATGATACTGTCAAAGACAAAAACATTCACAATAACTTAACCAATAAAAGCATGAGCTCAGGAATTAGCCTACCTGGTTTCTGATTCCAGCTCAACCAATTCCCCATTGTGTGAACTTGGACAATTTCTTACCTTTTGTGTTTAATTTTGCTTGTGTATTCAATGGGGCTGATGATAGTACCTACCTCATAGTACTGCTGGGTGAGATGAGGTGATGTATGTAAACTGTTCAGCAAAAATCCAGACACAACGATAAGATTATAAAACAGGAGAATGTTTTGTTTTTGCTAATCTGTATTTCCAACTTTTTGGCCAAATGATTATATGTTAATTTGGTAGCAAATAAGAAAATATGAAAGTTTTTTATTTAAACATGTTTTAAAAATTTTAATTATGGTAAAATAAATGTAACATAAAATTTACCATCTTAGCTGTTTGTTGTTGTTGTTGTTGTTTGTTTTTTGTTTTTTGAGATGGAGTTTCACTCTTGTTGCCCAAGCTGGAGTGCAATGGCGTGATCTCTGCTCACCGCAACCTCCGCCTCCTGGGTTCAAGCGATTCTCCTGCCTCAGCCTCCCGAGTAGCTGGGATTACAGGCATGTGCCACCATGCCTGGCTGATTTTTGTATTTTTTTAGTAGAGACAGGGTTTCTCCATGTTGGTCAGGCTGGTCTCGAACTCCTGACCTCAGGTGATCCACCCGCCTCAGCCTCCCAAAGTGCTGGAATTACAGGCGACAGCCACCTCACCCCGCCCATCTTAACTGTTTTTAAGCATACAATTAGTACTGTTAAATACTTTCACATATTGTGCAATCAATCTCCAGAACTCTTTTCATCTTGCAAAACTAAAACTCTGCCCATTAGACAACTCCTCATTCCTCCCTCCCTGCAGTTCCTGGCAATGACCTTTCTTCTTTTTGTCTCTGAATTTGCTACTGTAGGTGCCTCATATAAGTGGATCACGCAGTATTTGTCTTTTGGTGATTGGCTTATTTCACTTAGCATAATGTCCTTAAGTTTCATCAATGTTGTAGTATGTGTCAGGATTTCCTTCCTTTTTAAGGCTGAATAATATTTCATAGTATATCCTCACCACATGTTGTTACTCATTCATCCCTTGAGGGGGACACTTGGGTTGCTTCCACATTTTGGCTACCACGAATAATGCTGCTATGAACATGGTTGTACAGATATCTGAAAGTTTTTTTTTTTTTTAAATAAAGAACATTGGAAGTTCCCCTAAATGTTATAAGATAGATGTAAATTACATAAGATACTTATATCTTGTAAGATATTTTTCTTGGCTCTGAAAGTGCCTGAAACATTAATAAATACAAAAATATGTTAATTAATTAACACAGGTAGCTATTTACTGAGCACTTATTTCTTGTCTTTGGTATGTGCTAAATGCTTCAGACGATTTAAGGTTTAGCTGCCAAGTAACAAAACACACACACACACACACACACTAACAAGCATTAAAACAATGTAGGTGTTACTTTTCCCCTCACATTCAGGAAAGCCAGAGGCATTAGCCCAGGCTTCCATTGCACTCCATGGTGTCAGAGTCTAATCTCATTTCTTGTCTGCCATTTGCCAGAGGCATTTTTCCCAAGGTATCCCCAGGGGAACGATTTTGCTGGAGCCTTGCTTGCATTATCATGTCTGTATTCCAGCCATCAGATTGGAGGAAGAGAAGAAGAAAAAGCATGGCCTTCCTTTAGTGACATTTCTCCATTTCTATCCCATTGGCCAGAAGTTAGTCATGGGATCACTACTACCTGTATGAAAGACTAAGAAAAATGATCTTCATTGCTGAGAGCCATATACACTGCACAAACTGGGGGGTTCTATCTTGAGAAAGAAGGAAAGACTAGATGTTGGGAGACAGCTGGGAGTCTCTGCCAGAGCAGCCATACATGTTAAATATCAACCTGGTAGTATACATCCCTACGTAAGTAAAGTTGAACTGTTTCTGAGTCTATAGATAATCTTGAATGGTAATTCTGCAGTAATGTTGATTGCTCTCTCCTCTGTTGATGTTTACTCCAACGAGATCAACTTAAAGTCTTGAAGCAGGAGAGCTTAAAATAGAAGAGCTAGTGAAACCTAGAACAATAGGAGTGAGGCATTAGCTTAGTATTCTGGTACCCTGGGTTGGTCTTGAGATCTCCTTGGCCAGCCCTCACTTCGGATAGATGGGGCTGCAGCTTTGGTGCCATTGAAGCTGGTGATTAGGTAAGCTTGTTTTGGGGAGTGACTTCTGGATGGAATGTGGAGAAGAGAACTTTTTTTCAAAGATCATTATCTATGAATTGGCAACACTGGTGCCTCCCTGACAATGAAGCCAAATTTATATCTGATTTTTATAACTTCCAATATCAAAATGACTTATGTATTCAGCAAGCCCCTGAAGATGAATCAGTACATAGAAATATTTTGGAGGTTTTGATGGAAATTGTTAAAATCTTTGTTTTAACTATGTAACTTCATTTTATTTTAGTTGTATGACTAGAGAATTTGTGACACTCCAAACCAGTTAGTTTGGCTCATGGACATTGAAATGAACGAGTACTGTGTGAAACAGCAAACATTACTCCATTACTCACAGCATACCATTGTCCTTGAGGCAGGGATTGGGATGGGGTCAGGGCCAGGGAAAGAGTAAAGGGGGCTTTTGAAGGGGGCTTTATTTATTACAATATTAATTTTAAAAAAACATAGTAATTTTGTTATTTCCATGCAAGTGTGTTTAAAAATGTCACTTTCCTATCATCCTCATCAAAATGCCCTGCTTTAGAAATAAACTCTGTAATAAGTACAATTATATAAAAAGAATCTTAAGGCTACAAAGAATGAAGAAAAATGATTAAGTAAGAAAAGATCAGGCTAATGATTTAATAATTTAATTTTAATAATTATCATTTATATAAATCATACTATATCATGGGAATGATACTTTTATCATTGTCCCCACTCCCTTCTATCTCCTCCAAAAAATGTCATTTCTGAGTGTCTTATTTTTTGGAATGGCATTAAAGCCTCAGGCAGAATCTAGAGGACTTCTCACCAGCTTCAATGGTACCCACCCCTCTCTGAAACTAAGCGAACCTGTAGCAAAGCCTAGAAGAGAAGTGCAATTCTTCAACGTTTTAGCCGAGTGACTTCAGAATAAATTCAGTTTAACCAGTGAGCTAAGTTGTGGTCTGCTTTTTATGGTGTTACAACTTGTATTCTTGGTACCAGTTTAGTTCAATAAATATTTGAGTACTTATTTCACCAACTCTGTAATTTTAATTTGCATCATATCTAAAATATTCAGTGGTCCTTTCCTATAATTCTTATGACTCATAATCTAAGAAGGCAAAACATTTATAATGGTAAACATCATGATCAGGGAGCCAGAGGAACCCTGTTTAAATGGATTATGCCATTAACTAGTTGTGTGACTCTGGGCAAATCATTTACTCCTTAGCCTTTAGATTTCTCATTTTTAGAGTGAAAGGGGCAGGGAGTTGGTTTATATGATGTCTAAGATCTCCAGTGCTTTAAATAAATAGTTAAAGTGGCATTTCTACTTTCAACCCAAGAAGAATCATATAGCCATAGCTAAAGAGGTTGAGAATAATGATTCATGTAGAGAATCCACTCCATCACCTTCAAACACATGAAGGTGGAAATGGTGCTCTCCAGTATTACATTGACCACATGTTTAGATTGCTGAATACACCTGCAGAAAAAAATTCCATTCTAAAGAAATGCAGTCTGGTTGTTTCAAAGAAAAATTAGGCACTTACTCTATGGTAGATTTCCTGTTGGTCACCCTGGAGTGAATCCTTCAAGAACCACCTGTACATTTCTCCTTA
Organism: Pongo pygmaeus; assembly: GCF_028885625.2. NCBI lineage: Eukaryota > Metazoa > Chordata > Mammalia > Primates > Hominidae > Pongo > Pongo pygmaeus. Next base: position 52,565,018 of record NC_072379.2, on the reverse strand, counting down.
TCTCCAAGCCTCCCAACAGCTCCAGCTCAGTGGGCAGATAGGGCCAATGGAATTCTTGTTCCTTGTTCTCTTTGTAAACCCTGAGTCTCTCTGCTGTTACTCCCTGCTGTGCCCAGGCTGCCCTTCCCTCACTGGAGCCTGCCTCTTCATTCAAAGCTCAGTTTGGAATGCCACCTCCTCCAGGAAGCTTAATCTCCTCTTTGAAATTTCCACGGCATAGTATCTTCTCTTCTTACCTTCACTTCTACCTTTTACTGTATTCATTATAAACATAGTTTATCCCCCTTACTAGACTGTAAGATCCTTGGTAGCATAATCCTTTATCTTTATCAAGTGTAAATGCCTTTTTTAAGGTGTAACTTTCTCAAGTTTATGAAATACCTTGCACCCTGCCCTAGTGGTAGGTATCACAATCTCTTTACCCTGTTTCCTTTGGGAAGGGTCTATTGGTTTCTATTTTTAGGAAGCTGGGTTGATGTGATTTCTCTAGAAGCATCTTTCAGACTTGAATCCATGTGACTAAGTTGTATGTTCAGTTGAATTTTTCGGTGAGAATTTAGCATCATAGTTTTGAGAGGAGATGAAGAAAGTTGCTCTTACCACAGGCCTGGCCCCTTTTAATCTGATTAGGTTTCACAGTTTATTTTCCAGAGAAAGAGATGAGACAGAGTTTTGTCTAATTGAGACTGGGACAGGCCCAGAGTTAAATATTGGTCTTTGGGCCCCATCATCTCTTTCCCCTTGAAAGATGTCATAAGCAGACCCAAACACACATATTTTTTTCCTCATTTTGATTTCAGCCAAAGCCATTTTGGGATTTGGATGGTACCACTATTTATTTAGTTAAACTGTGAAGGCAGATCTATGTGCTTTTCAGTGCAGGCATTCTTTTTTCTTTTTGACCCAGGAATATCTCCGTTTTGTGTAGACAGAGACCAGTTGTTAGCTGATAGACTATCACTTGAAGGGGTGGTGGCAGCAGTAGATGCATGGGAAAACATCTTGATAAGGCCTTGGAGAAAAGGCTGCTCTTTCGGAAGCAGGGCCCATTTGCCAAGAAGGCAGCAAGGAAAATCGCTGGTGGCAGAGGCTTGTAACAAACAGGAAGAAGAGACAGGTTTGCCAAAGGCTTCTGTGCATTTTTCCCCTTCGCAAACTTTCAGACAGATGAAAATGTTTTTAAGGTGGTTTTTGGGTTTGCACCTACAGGGAGAGTTCCAGTGCATTCCAAAGCATCATGCTGCACATTATGGAAATGCCACGCACAGCTAGATTCTGTCATAAAGAAATTTGTCATGCAAATTCTGAGGATGTTTGGCTGGTGTCAGGGAGGGAAGGCATATCAAAGTAACTTAGGCACACTCTTCAAATGTCTTGCAATTTCATAGTATGCATTTATCCAAATTTATGGCTAAGGCAACAAAAGGTCTCCCAGCTTCCTTATTCTTCAGCTTTCCATAATTAAATTATGATAAACAACTTTATCTAAAAGCCTCATCCAGGGACAATCTTTTTAGATAGAGGAGATAGTGGTTTCAACTGATTGTACTTATCTGCAGCAATAAAGTTTTCTATTTATTTGATTTTTAATTTTAATTTTATTTATTTTTTAATGAGTCCCTGGGAAGTAAGGCTGGATTTAGAGATTTTTCTCTTTTTGCATATTATCTTTATGATTAGTAAATACATAAACACACTGGTTTCCGAGAAGCTGTCTGGCCATGGCTTTATTTGGGTGGGGGGAGGGAGGGAAGGAATCACACATCAGCCTTCTCTTTCAATTTAAATTTTACAGTAAGAATCTATTTTGGGAGGGAAATGGAGCATGCTAAGCTAATGACAGCTTTCCCTTCTCTTATTTTTCCCACGTCAGAGCAACGTGCTCGGATCAGCTCCTCCGTGTGTCGCGATGTTGGCAATGTTGCACTAATTAAGTGAAGTCTCCAAATCACTCGAAAAAACGAATAAAATAAACAGTCAACGAGGCAGGGAAGGGTTAAGGTGAAGCTAGATTAAACCTGTCAGCAAACAGACTCATTTATTTTCAAAGCTATAGTTTCCACAATGGAAACAACCCACTTTGCCTGGAGACCCTTAGGTCCGTTCCGTGGGGACCCGGTTTCAACTCTTGGACAGAGGAAGTCGGTGGTCCACCGTAAGCTCAAGGACAGCTAGCTGATCGTCAGGTCCCAACACTTGCCAAGCGTCCCTCACTCCCACCTCGCGCCTTCGTACTTTGGTTACAAAAATTATCTTTGCGATTGCACCCCTTTTGAGTAGAGGGTGCCACTGCGTGGGCAGGAGGCGACGATTCAGCAGGGGGATCACAGGAGCTGACTCCCGGACACCCGGTGTTCCAGAGGCGAGAGGGCGCAGCCGGGCTGAGGGAGCGACGGAGCTCCGAGCTGCAGAGGCCGCCGCGCGGCGGCCCCAGCCAGAGATTAGCGGCGGGGAGGGGGTCCCTCCCTCTTTTCGGGTGAATGAATGATTAGTCAAACACCACCTCCCCGCCCCGGTCCGCCGGAGATTGGAAGAGAAGAGTCGCGGAGCGACTGTTCATTTTTTAAGGGCGAAAGGCGTTTGCCTCGGTACGTTTTTAAATCGACCTTGTGTGTGTTTCAACTTCGGTCATCCCTAGTGTCAGGACGCGCAGACAGATAAGCACAGAACACAGATCTCTAAGGCCACTTGCCCCTCTGTCCGCTCAGCCCCCTGAGTTCGCTGTCGCGCCCCCGCCAGAGGGAAGCAAAGCAGGGCATGAAAAGTTGCGGGGGCCCTACTGCCCCGGGTGTGTCGCTCCTTCCCAAAGCTGGGGCACCTGGGAGCGAGCAGGGTGGTGGGGCGCCCCTGCGTCCCGTTTGCTGCTCCCTGGCAGGATTGGGGCACCCGGGCCTGAGCCCTAGTGATGCGGCATCCCCGGGGCTCCCCCAAGAAAGGGAGGAGGCGCCGCGCTCGCCCGACAGTGGAGACGTGCCTTCCCGGCTCTGGTCCGCGCCCCGGGGCCGTGGCCTCCCTGGAGGGACTGGGGAACTGGACGCTGGGCCGAGAGAGTTCCCGCTGCAGCTATCGCGCAGTCCCTCCTGCGCCCGGGCGCCCCCAGCGGGTTCCGGGAGGCGCCCGGTGAGCCCACGTCTCTCGCGGCGGAGCGAGCGCGCTCCGGGCGGGCCGAGAGCCGGCGGGGCTGGCAGGAGGTGGGGAGTGCGGGAGTGGAGGACGCTGCGGCAGCGACAGCGACAGCCCCCGGAGCAGTAGCGGCAGCCCGGGCGGCGGCTGAGCGGCAGTGCGCAGTCAGGAGCTCCGCAGCTCCTCTCAGTCTATCTCCGGCGGCCGCAACACCCTCTCCTTCTGGCCCCCTCTCCGGCGCGGAGGGGCTGACTGCTAAGCCATTGCAAGCAACTCCCTCAAAAAAAAAAAAAAAAAAAAAAAAGCCGCATCGGAGGAGCCTGGCCGCAGGACCCCTCCTCCCCGGGCGCCCCCCACCCCTCGCCTCTCCCCCCGCCCTCCCTCACACCCCCCCGCCCCCCAGCTCCCGGGCGCCCGCCTCCCTCCTTCGCCGACTGTCTCCCGACACGCCGGCTGAGAGCCCTTTTTGACTGCGAGCTGCGGCAGCTGAGCAGAGGCGGCGGCGCGGGACCTGCAGTCGCCAGGGATTCCCTCCAGGTGACGATGCTCTGGTTCTCCGGCGTCGGGGCTCTGGCTGAGCGTTACTGCCGGCGCTCGCCTGGGATTACCTGCTGCGTCTTGCTGCTACTCAATTGCTCGGGGGTCCCCATGTCTCTGGCTTCCTCCTTCTTGACAGGTAGGGGAGGGGGCGGGAGGGACCGGCCCTCCGGGACGCCGGTTTGGTACCTGGGAAAGGTGGCGCTGGCTTGCCCCGGGGATGGGAGGGTGGGGAGCGCGCACCTTGGCGCTTGCCCTGCGCTGGTCGATGGGGATGAAGCAAAGCCGCCGGGAGGGCTGGGAAGGCTGGGAGTAGGTGAAGAGGTTGCGGGCTGAGAGGCTGTTGCCTTCAATGTAGTAATAATAGACATTCTTCTATTTGAATTTGAGAAATTATTTTATTTATTTTTAATGTTTTCCTTAACTTTTATTTTAATCTTTATCTCTCTCTGTAGAACTCAGGAAAAAAATTTGTGCAGTTTTCCGCACATCTTCCTTTCTCATCTTTGGGGTTCCAATACATCCACTGTGCTAGGAGTGCTTTTTAAAGCACTGGCTCTCAAGACCTTGAATTTAAAGAAACTATCATTTAAAAAGGGCACTAATAGCCGGATATAATAATTATATGTTTTCAGGCAGGTGAAGACCTCAGCTGCTATCCTGAAGGACATACTTTACTGACACCTGGTGCAGAAAAGAAAATATCGAGTCAATTTCTAAGAGAAGGGAAAAGAGGATTGCGTTTCAAAAAGTGATTTAAACCTAAGACAATGCGAGACAGATCCATAGAAAGGCCTGTTCATTGTCACAGTTCTGAGTTTTGGTCAATTTAAAATCTGCCCCAATTTGAGGTTTTTTGTTTGTTTGTTTGTTTGTTTTTTGCCTATGGGGCTGTGTGCTTCGTTGAAATATCTTCATAAAGGAGGAGCGTTATTAAAAATCCAGTGAAATACTTGGAATTGTGCATAGACCATCTGAGAACAGATAATTTATCTCTATATCATAGTCTTTTCTTTTCTGAACCTGTTTAAATAAAATTATTGAAAATGGAGTTTGGGGGGAGGGGTTTTGCTTTGGTGAATTTAATAATTTAAACCACATTAAGAATTCTGAAGTTTGGGTAAAGGTTTCAAAAAGGATTAGTGTAAAAATGTTAAATGTTGAAATCATGCTACTAAGCTAACTTTAAATGAAACATTTTTTCCCTCTGAATTTCAGGTTCTGTTGCAAAATGTGAAAATGAAGGTGAAGTCCTCCAGATACCATTTATCACGGACAACCCTTGCATAATGTGTGTCTGCTTGGTAAGTGTGGAGATCAGGTAATATGAACTCAATTGCTCTCTCTGATAAGGTGAATCCATTAAATGTGGTAATATAACCAGATCTTACAAATTGTCTTTATCATTACAAAATTGCACATAACTGTACATAGTTTGTGAGTTGAATCCAGTTAATTTCTGAGTTTTATGGACTTTGGCAATTTCCATTTCATCCAGCTGGAAATTCTTATCTTTGACATCATCCTTATAGACGTAAATTTCAGATAGGCTTTGTATGACGTCTCAGTGAAAATTACAGTTTGTAATATCTGTTTCCAGTAATGATTACTACAACCAAATCCTTGGGACAACAAAACTTTCTGTGTTGGTTCAGTCATCTAAGCTCAGTGGGAAAATGATGAGATAAGATTTAAGTATGAAGGTCAGGAATAAGGTATGCGACAAAGGGAAAGAGAGGTGACAGCCACAAAAAACAAACATGAGGACAAGATGTAATTCTGGATTTCTTTCTTGGGTTTCTTTGCCTGTTATACCCTAAACTCTCAAATACTGTCTTTATTTCTTATTTGGAAGCGTCAGTGGGAAAGGACAATTCCATCCTTAACAGAGAATGACGCTTGGCTGTCAGCTGCTTAGTTAACACTATCAGTGGTTAGAAGACTTAAAAAATAATTTGTTTCCATTTATTTTAGTTTAGTAGTTAATGATAAGTCTAATAAGTAACCACTTGGGGGAGATTAAGTAATGTGAATAAGAATTTCTGAGATGAAATATAGACCTACAAGATAAACAGTTTTGCTTAGGAGTGTTTTACATGCCAATCACTTTTGGCAAAATTTGATTAGAAACTACACATGATAAAACCTTGTTGGAAATACATTAGGGCAGTCAAATGCAAAGCCCCAAAATGATAGAGGACTACTTGTTACTAGATCAGCATGCTGTGTGGAACTGGAGAAGGAATTCATTTCGGTTTAGGCAAAAGCCAAGCCATCTGAGTCTATACTACCTAAACTTTTTCATGACAAGAGTTGAGGTCAATGTTTTGAAGTGATAAATGGGTGAAGGTAAATGGCTGTATCAAATGATTATCAGGTTCGGAAGACTAAGGAAATCAACAGAAACAAGTAAAAACACACTGTGTTTGCTGACACAATAAATATTGCTGCCTAATAAAACAGAGCTGAGAGAGGGTGTATTATGATTGCATATTTATGGGTTGCCGTGTTCATTGATGATCTTTTACTAAATAACTTGTTGAAAAGAAGCTTTCAGTTTAAATTTTGACTCAGTTGTAGATTTATAAATACAGTGTGTGTGTATGTGTGTTTAATCTTCCTTTTTTATTTTTCTTACCTGTATAATGTGAGCAAATTATTTTATCTTAATCTATTAAGATTTCAGAGGAAATTACTGTGACCAAGTAATATTTAAATATGCTGAGAGCTTCGCATATAAATATATTGTTTTTCACTTCAGCAATATTACTACTTATAAAGTTTATGTATGTAGTTTGAGTTTTGTTAACTGTTCCCAAATAACATTATGAGAAATTCTCCCCATAGCATTCCCCCCTTTTCAGTACTCCTACCCCTGCTAAAAATAGTGCCTTTCTCTGAAAGTGGAGACTTAGTGATAAGAAGATAGATGTTAGAGTCCTGCAGTTTTGAAGGTAAAGAGTAAATCTGAAAAGATGCATCAGTTGGAATTCAAGTGGGAGTGATATTTATTACAGAAAAGTATCAATTAAATTCAGAAGGGCAGTAGGTTTATTTATGTCTTCAACATTTAAGTAACAGTTGTAGGTATCTGCCTTGGGTGAGTGCTGTCAGAAATCCTTTCTAAATATGTAATATTAGGACTTTGGCTATTAGCTTCACCCATTGCAGAGCTCTTTCATTGGCCGAAAGGCTCAGTGATATGTTATTATGACCTTTGCAGGGGTTTAGAATTATGGGGTCCAAGTTGTCACAGTCATTGCTGCTTCCTAAACATTTGTGATGACTTGGTAAAATGGAGTAATAATAGATGGATGATCACTTATCTCTTTGTATAACACGCTTGTACATTTCCACGAACCCACTGCAGTTCATGGATTTCAAAGCACTCCAGACAGCCAGGAAGCTACTTGGCATTTTTGTACCTAGGCTGGAAGGTAGACATATTTAGCAAATTGATAATAATAGCAATGGTAAACATTTATGTTTACTATTTTTATTTTATTTTATTTTTGCTTGTAGGGCCTCATCTAAGCCTGCATTATTTCATTTAAAACTCCTTTGGGGCTTTTACCTTTATTTTACAGATGAGGAAACTGAGGCGTAGCGGACTAAGTAGCTTGTGAAGGTTGCATTTGAGTAAATGGTGGAGCTGAAACTATCTCAGTTTTGTCTGCCTCTAGAGCACATGCCTATAACCATAAGAAACAGCCTATTTGTTGAGTTAAAGATGTGAGAAAGTAAGGAGAAAATAGAAAGAACGTCCAAATTATTTTACCTTTTGGCGTTCCTTGGGTTATTTTGTTTTTTCTTTTGAGTCTTTCGGGAGTTCAGTTAGTTGACATTTGTTAATCGCATTATATGAAGGAAAATCTCGTGACAATTTCAGTTGACCTGCAGGGAGCGTTAGTGGTTAGCTGGTTTTATGTATGTACATTAAGAGGGTATGTAATAGTCTCAACTGTACTTTGGATAAAGAAAATAGTCATATTTAGTTTGTGTTGGTCCAGCCTTTTGGCAGAAAGTTACCTAAGGCTGAGTATAAGCTCATATCTTATTTCATAACATGTACAAAAAAAAAAGAAAGAGAGAAAAAGCTAACGTCAACGTATGCTTAAAAAAGATGTAAAATGTTACAGTTGGGAGGAAATAGGTGGCACAAAGTCCTGTATATAATTACAGAGTAAAAGCTTAAAAAACCCCACAAAAATCAACTTGGCCTGATTTAAACTTTTAAGCTGTGAAATGTTTCAAAGGTTGGAGTGAGCTCATTTCTGTGGAGTTTTTGAGGATGACAGTGGGTGCAGTGGCCACTGTAAGCAGAGCCGAATAATTTTATTCTCATTTATCATCCTCTGCGTAGACCTGAGCATCTTGCCAGAACCAGTCCCAGTCCAAGAATAACTGGTTTGTTAGCTGGTGATGGAATCTCGTTTTAAAGTGTGTGGCCCAAAAAGCTTCAGTTCATCTATTTAAGGGGGTAGGTGAGAAGTTGGATCATGGTCCTAAAATCTAGGGAACTGGGTAGGCAGTTTAGATTAAACTGCATGTGCTTTATTGTTTAGTCAGAAAGCAAAGCATAACTTTTCCCCACCTTACAAAATGGTCTTTTATGGGGCTGAGGAAAGGAGGCCAACACTTATTACTGTTTTTGTATGATATTTTCCCTGCTTTTTTGCTAGAATTATTTTTCCCATAATGTCTAGGAAAACACGTTGGTGCCTGCCCTGGAGTACAGCTGAGAAGAGAGCCAGCCACACCTAGATAAATGAAATTGAAGCCATTCTCTGATCTTTGGGACATCCCTAGGTCCACCAAGCACACATGAGAAGTGGTGCTTGATCTTCTCAGCCTTTTCCACCTAACTGTAGAATAGGAGGACATGGCGGGAGCCAGTGAGTTGGGCCCAGTACTGGAAACCTGAGAAAACTTTGGAGGCTGGGACTCAGAAAACCCGAAGTCAGAGCTTAGTTTGGCATACATTTTGTTCAGCAAAAAACATTATTCTGAGGTTGAAATTTCCTCTTTAAAATCCAGAGGTGCAATGTAGAAATGGACCCTTTGCTCATAAAAAGCAGCATGAAATTCAATGTTACAAGAATCAGGGCTCCACCTGTCTTGGAGCCAACCAAATAGTGAAGACAGACAGACCTTGTCTGCTGTCTTCTACTTTTTTAATCACAAAAATCTAATATTGCCGAACAAGGAGCTCCCAGCATCTTGGATTCTTTCTGGTGCCTTATCTCCATAAAATCCTCATGTTCTTCATTGTTCAAATTAACTGGCTGGAGAATAGATATCTATTATCTAAACAAGTGTTAGGCACATGTTTGAGGATGAGGGAGATAACATTGCATGAGGATTCAATTCATGTGTGTGTGCATGTATGAAACAGAGAGAGAGAAGATATAAAGTAGGCCAGATGTGTTCAGAGAGGTACTGCACTCAGTATATGCACAAATACATAGATTGCCATGCATTTTCCAAGTTGTTTCAGGTCATTTCTAGACTTTGGATGCTCACTAAGGAAGCAATCAGATTTATTTATTTTTACTCTGTTTAGAAGGTGATGTGACCAATTACCTTTCAACAGAACAATTTTTAGGAAAGGTAACAGTTAATGTATAGGATTGTGTCGGCAAATTCACAAAGACTAGTTCTGAGAGTTATTCTTGTCCATGCTTTATTCAGGCTCAGAGAAGTACAGCAAATCTCGTGAGATCACACAGTTACTAAGAGACAGAACTGGGATGTGAAGTCAGTTCCTTCTTTGCTAAACCAGAGTTTCCCTCTGCTGGAAACGTTTACTACTTAAAAACTTCTACAGATACCTTCAGAGCTTCAGAGAGTCCTTTCAACCTGCACAGAGCTAATGTAGGCTCTCTATGGAGGCAGTTATAGTGGTTTTGATCTTGCAACCCAAACCGTCTAGAATTTGGAGAGCCCTTCCAAGAAAGACATGGGTTTTGGCTGGCATCATAACATTTTGGCAAAGAACTTTGGCCCAGACATCAGACAGTCTTGGGTTAAAATCAAACTGGTGGTGAAGTTGAGACAACTACCTCACCTTTCCAAACCTCAGTTTCTTCATCTGGAGAGTGGGATGGATGTCAACATCTAGTTCACAGAGTTGCTACGTGAATTAAATGAGATGTAGCACATAAAGTTTGACCTGGGGCTTGGCATAGAGTAAACACTCTGGAATGATTTTTTATTGCTGTTGTTGATGATGGCATTATTTTAAAAATTCTTATTTCCTCACATGGAATAGGATGCAAAGTTTCAAAAAAAATGATAAAAGGGACGACGGACGAGACATAGGGATAATGATGGCAAACCCACCCATTGTTATGCATGAACAAGGTTTGTCAGAAATGTTTAGTGAGTTTTTCTGTCCCTCCAGGCTTGGACTGGGCTGATCTAGGCTGCTTCCTTATTGGTCCAGTGATCCCAGTGATATTTGGGCCCTGGTGTAAGTTTTCCCCTCGCTTTCCATTAAACATAAAAAACAAACAAACAAACAAAAACAAACAAAAAAACCCAACTTTCTCTGGAAGAGGGGCCTGCTTTCTTGCAGAGTATTTACATCTCTATGCCTGTGGGGTCACCTTCACTTGTACTTTTATTGGCAGAGAGATTGGGTTGGGACTTGGGAGCGCTGTAATTCTGGAAAAACTGCCTAGTGGCCTGGCATCATGGGGATTTTCCTGGCCCGCTTTGTGGAAGGCTCTCGACCCCTTTCCAGACCTGAGTATGTTTTTGTTGCCTACTTACTCACTGCTCCCCTTCCCCATCCCATTTCAAACACTGTTTATTTTGTTTTGAGGCACTGGACTTGACTGTGGGTATCAACAGTAAATTGTGTTTTAAGTGTAGGAAATAATGTTGAGGAAAGAGAGCCCTTCCCCAGACTAGAATGCAAATAGGGGGAGGGCAGTAGAATAGGAGATAATGGGAAAAGTCAGGCAAGGCAAAATGATGGAAAAAGAAAACTAGTTAATATGAATTTGTTGGGTAAATAAAGGATATCAGTTTTTCACACCCTCTTCTATGGCCCTTCTGTATAAATGATGATATATTGAGTCCTTTGTGCTATAAAAGAATATGAGTAACACCACCTTTCATGGCAGTGGAAGGTCAAGTGTGCTTGTTGAATTTAGTGAAGATCAGCAAATGAGCTGGGTGTATATTTTAAGACCTGTTGATTCCCAGCTCTAATTCTATAAAACACCACTCAAGGCACTAGGGATAGCAGGTTATAAATTCAATAATGTTATTCTTTCTCCTTCTTTCCACACTTCATCCCCTCTTCCATTTTATTTTATTATTTTTAGCCCTTTCTGTGTTTGAAGCATTGTGCTGGCTGGGGACCTTTGAGGAGACAAAGACCAACAGGACAGATTCTTGCCCACAGCCTAATGGGGGAGACGAACACATATATAAATAAGAAATTTTATAGGAGTGACAGAAAAGCACTGTAATAGACTCAAACCCATGTACTAAGGGGGCTGCCAGTGAATTCTGACTAGGGTATCTGGGACCATGATGTGGGAGGAGAGATGATCCATGTAAAGCCTTGTTGGAGGAAGGACACAAAGAGAGTGTGCTTGGGACTGTGGAAATGGCAGCGTCTATTGTGCCCAAAGCTGTGATGGAGCTGCAGTTAGAAATCTCCATGGGAACCAGCATGGGGAGCATCTTAAATGTAATAATAAGGATATCGGTTCCATTCATGTAACTGGGAGGAGCCATTTAATATTTTTGTGCAAACACATGACACAATAAAATAAATTTTATATAAAGGTCTCTAGGAGCTTTTGTACGGGATATACAGAGTGTGAAGAGGCTGAAGTTTGGATAACAGACTGCAGGGATGTTGTGTGGTCAGGTGAGAGCAAGCAGCCTGGAGTAGGGGTGGGCAGTGGGAATGGAAAGAAGGTGTTGGGATAAACCAATGTTGCCCAGTCTTTTGAATTTCTTTGACTACATTCCAGTTCTAGAGTATTTACGTGAATACCAAAGGTATTGAAAAAAATAGAATATTTTGATAGAAAGACTCCAAACCATGCCCAACAAGACACAGTTGCTAAAATGCAGCAGTAATTACAGTGGAGTGATTGGTAGCACAGCCACTTTGCTTGTCACTTGGTGTCTCTAGAGCAGGGCACTGCTACTTGAATAGAGTAGTTCTCTTCCCAGAGCTCACTCTCGAAATTATATTTGGGGCACCAGCTCTCTCCTCTTACTCACAGTGACACCCTGCCTTACACTGCTGCATGATCCATTTGGTAAATTATTCAGTCTGGTAGGTATGTTCATGATAGTAACGTATGCTCAGTTTTAGCAGAATTTTTTTTTTTTTTTTTTTTTTTTGAGATGGAGTCTCGCTCAGTTGCCCAGGCTGGAGTGCAGTGGCATGATCTTGGCTCACTGCAAGCTCCGCCTCCCAGGTTCACACCATTCTCCTGCCTCAGCTTCCTGAGTAGCTGGGACTGCAGGCACCTGCCACTATGCCCGGCTAATTTTTTTGTATTTTTAGTAGAGACGGGGTTTCACCATGTTAGCCAGGATGGTCTCGATCTCCTGACCTTGTGATCCGCCCGCCTTGGCCTCCCAAAGTGCTGGGATTACAGGCGTGAGCCACCGTGCCTGGCCTTTAGCACAATTTTTATACATTAATCAGGATTGGGTGGCTCACCTTTAAAAAGTGCACCAACGTGCCATGACATTGAGAACCACTAGTCTTGCAGATGTGTTTTGGAGCCCACGTTTATAGCCTTGGCAAGAAAATAGATGGCAGAGGTGAGAGATGGGAAAAGCTGAAGGGAATTTTGAGAAGTCTAGCCAATGTCACAGACACTGTAGGAAGAGAAGGGGTCATATGGGTGAGCGGGTAGTAATCAGTTTAGATGTAATGTGTTGGGCTTGATAGACCTTCAAGGTAGAAAAGCCATGTAGGCTCTTAAAAGATTGTGAGTTCAGTATAGAGAAATCAGGACTAGAGGTTAGCAATTTGTTACCTGTCTGCATAGAAATAAACTTCAAAACTTTGAGAATAAATTATTTGCCTTGGGGAGGGGTCTAAATTGAGATTTTAAAAAAATGGGCCTATAATATTAACTAGAAGAAGGGTTATATCTAAGAGAAGGATAGAAAAGGAGAAACCTATGAAAGAGATGGAAAAATTATAGAGACAAGAGGAGAACCAGGAAGGCACATGCCAAGGCAGAAGACTTTTGAAGAAGACAAAGACTAGTGGCATTAAACATTGCAAAGAACTGGAAGATTCTAGGAGATTGTCAAAGAAGGAACTTTCTCATCTTCTTGGACTATTTGAAACAATGAACAATGGTCCCTTCCCCCCAGACCCTGCGTATTTGCACATGGGATTGAATTGATCATAGATGAGATTCAGTGGATCCCCAGCTGGCAGGAATCCAAAACTAAGATTGCTGTAGGGATTTTGAAAATTTAATGCAAAAATCACAAATTTTCCAAACTTTGACTTTAAAAGATCTTAACAAAAGTGAATAAATACCACATGAAATTTTAAAAGGTACCCAAACAAAACTAATTTCACGGATAACAGTAATATGCTTTTTGCAAACGTCATTGGAATGTTTCTATAGTTAAATGTAAAATGGACCAGGCCACATTGAGGGATTTTTTATTAGGAATAAAAGCAACAATATAAAATAGTCTGACTAATATAAAAACTTACTATTATAAACTTTTAAGTTTGCTCTATTAAACTGTTAATGATGCTTTAAAAATATTATGATATAATTTAATGTCTTAAATTCTAGGTCTTCAGGTAAGATATTTTCTTTTCTCGTGAAATGTTTAAAGCCCATTTTGTCAGTGAAGTGCAGCTGTGGTGTGGGGGCCTGAATGTATGTCTGAATGTACGGGTTTGAGTCTCACCTGGTTGCCTGGTAGCTGTGCACCACTGAGCAGACACCTTACCCTCTCTGAGCCTTCCTCGTGAAGTCCGGGACAAGTCTCAGTGGTATGTGCCCTTCAGCCAACTTAAGTGGTTGGCTGTGGGCATTAACTGGGGTGATGGGAATGGGTTAAAGGCCAAGATGCATGTGAAAGCTGTTTGTGAACAGTGTAAATGAAATTGTTATTAAGGGCAAGAACTTGAATAGAAGAAAGTGAAGTGTATGCCATAAACCACTTTTCAGCAACTACTTCAGTGAATATATTCTTTGGGAATGATAGCTTAGTGGTTCTCATTTCTACCCTTTAATAGTTGTATGGCTTTATGTAAATTGCCTAACATTTCTATATCTCAACATCTCTATCTTCATCATGAGGCTCTTGTCAGAATTGTAAGTTACAGCACGAAAAATTCTCAAAACATGGTCTGGGCTGTGGTCAGCACTTTAGAAATGATAGCTACTTCCACCATTGAAGTGTCATGGAATGACTGCCTTTGCCATACTTTAAATTAAGTGGACTGTATTTATGGCAATTTATTGTCAACACCTATGAAATGTGTTTATTCTGAATTTTTCTCAGGGTAGACAATGGAAGGTCAGAAGAGGTGACTGCTGCTTTTCTGTTAAAGATGGGAAACCCTGGTACTGTTTGGGGCTTAGGAAGATGGGTTGCTCCTCTATTTTTTCTTTTCAAAGCTTCACCTGCTTAACTCATGCCAGTTTACAAACAACGAATCACAGTGTTGTTGTCTCAGTGAGGCCCAGTTGTCCTCTGCAGTCCTTGCCATTAAATCAGGAAGTGGCAGGTAGGAGGCAAAAATGTCAAACTAGTGACCAGTGGGCCTGCTGAGCCTGAAGCTTCTGAGTCCTCTCCATTTTAAAGAGTGTGATGTGGCCAGCATCCTGCTTTCCAGCAAACCACAGGCACTAGTGCATACCTGTGGGATCGGGCCTCCTTCTAGAAAGGGCAAGCCCAGATGAACTGGTGTGACTGAATTTGGACATGTGGGCCCTGCACATTCATACAGCCTTCTGTGCTTGGGACTAGAAGTCCTGCCAACTCCTCTAAGAGCCTGCTTCTTCTTCTTCTCGGTAATAGCATGTTCTGCCTTGTAGTGTAGTGAGTTGGGCGAATTCACATCTTAAGGGATGGTGTCTTAAAGTGTAAGAACCTCGTCGTGGTCATCTCCGTCAGCTCCATAGCTTCAGCAAGAGGTCCACAACCTTGGGACTTGAGTGGGAGTTAGACTGGAGTTTCCTGTTTATAGTTGGGGTTGTTAACACTTGGGATAGCTCCCCCCCAGAATGGAACTCCAAGTTCCAAAACATGATTCTCCCAGAAAGTTTATCACAGAAGGTCAACCTCCTCTATAAAAGACATCCTAAATAATCATTACATAAACACTGTCTTTTTTTTGAAAGGAATGTAATCACATTTGAAAATATAAGATCATATTGATATTTACATCTGCTCTTATTTGTGATAAAAGGAACATTCCCTTTTATAGAAGCAGACTGTTGTCAAAAGCAGAAATGTCCCCGACAAGGCAGGAGGTATAGACAAGGAAGGTTCTGGGACGATCTGACTTCCACTTTCAAAAAGTCACAATGAAAAATGTCTCCCGATCCCTGGAGCTGGCATTCTCCAGTCACTTCCAGCCCCTTTCAGTGAGGCTAACTCTGAAATCTTGACACAAGCCTTCATGTTTATATTAGGTTTTGGATGTTAGCTCCCTTGGCTTCTGGGAGCTGACTCTGTTGAAAATTATGTTTTTCTTTTAAGGACAAAGGCTTTATTGTATGTACACGTCGTGTAGTGTAATGAGCTTTCTTTCTTTCTTTTTTTTAATGTTAGGTAATGGGTGGTACTAACCTACCTCTGCCAAATGAGAAGTTCAAAGATCTGTAAACTGACGGGCAATTATAAGGTTTCACGCAGGTAACTCAGCAAGAGAAAATGAGAGGGCGGGATGGGTGGCATCTTTACTGACCACAGCATGTCCCCCAAATGCCCTGCTTCAAGGGAATAGACATAACATGACTCTGAGTGAGGATCTGCAGATAAATGATGGTACCCAGAGACACTTCAAAGAGAAGGATAGAATACAAATAAGGAAGATAATGATCATCGCATTTTAACTTATGAAAACACACCTTTCCAAAACAACTCTTGTATTCTTGGTCACATATATAGTATTTGACCAGATGATTTTTCATGGCTGCTAATGCTGTCAGCATAGGCCAAGCACCCTATTTTTAGACCCTGTGTGGTCAGTTGGCCACTCTGGTGGCACTACTGGCCTCTTTGGCTGTGGGTGACCTCAGAAAGGCTATTTTTAGTAGGGACAGCTTGGCCCATGGAAAGGAGGTATGAAAACCCAAAGCTGCTCTTCCATTTCTTTGGGCCTCTATAAGAAACATTTTTAGCATCTTTTATTTTTATTTTTATTTTTTGTAGAGACAGGGTCTCACTATCACCAGGGCTGGTCTCAAACTCCTGGCCTCAAGTGATCCTCCTGCCTTGGCCTCCCAAAGTGCTGGGATTACATTAGTGAGCCACCACACCTGGCCAAGATCTTGATCTTAATTTCTTCCCCCTTTCTCCTTTTAAAAACCTATTTTCTGAGGTTCCTCTTTGAGGCATGTCTACGGACTGTAGCAATAACATGAATGAATGACATTTTCATTCTTCGCCGTGTTGATTGCTCCATGTCTTATTAAGAGATACTGGGGGATCCAGTTTCCATTATTTTCTAATTGAACAGCGCCATTTGTGCCAAGATACTAAAATTGCTCCCCCTTTGCTCAGAAGGCAGAGGCTGCTCTGCATCAGTGGCCTGTGGGGCTTGCAGCTTCTGCCTCCAATAAAGCCTGCCTCATTCTGTTCCTTTACTGCCCAGAAATTCATGAATTCCAGAGACACTCACAGCCTGCTGGGTCTCTCCTGCTTTGTGGATTTATGGTGTAAAAGCAGTAGCATCAAGACATTCACATAACAGTGTTTTTTTGGTCTCAGGGGAACACTATTTTCCTGAATGAGAGAACATGAAAGATGAAGCAGATATTCTCTCACTTGGGAGCCGCTATGCCAAAACAGTTAAGGTCTTGCCATGGGCTTGTGTTTATGCCCCTTGGGGAGAATGGGGCCCATTAGACTTGAGTTGTGGTAATTTCCTGTTTTCAAGCACATGTGAAACAATGATTCTGGTGCCCAGTGGGACCCACCAGAGGTCAGCTAGCTGCAGCTCCATTAGCACATAGATGAGTACCAGGATGAAATTCCTTGTCCCTTAGAGGTGACTCAAATCAGAAGTTGTGGAAGAGCTGGCTGGCAGGGAAGGGGGCAGGAATCTACCCTTTTTGTGCATCTCATTAGTCTGGGGTGGCTTCTGTTGGAGGAACCAGCCCTTTTATCTCCCTGCTGGGATGTGCTGGAAATGCATGTACCAGATGGTGTTGCTTCCTTTTCCTCCATGGGTGCATGTGTGTGTAGGGGAATTGTTAAAAACTGTGAATTTTTTTTCTGTTTCATGTAAACCATATACTGACCAAGGGCAAAAAAAGTTTTCTTAAGTTACTTTGCATGCTAATGGGTCATGTTACAGAAATCTAGAGTCCCCAGATTTTAGAGTTATGAAATTTGTGATAGTAGTCTGATGTTGACCTATAGGAGCAGCAGTTTTATGTGGTTCAACCTAATGTATGCTTTGAGGACTTTTAGACTTTTTCAAGGAAGATATTTATCCTCCAGGTTATTGCAAGGGATATATAATCCTCCAGGTTATTGCAATGTACCTGAATGAGGGGGTATTTAAATTGAGTGAATTTGCACTGGGTTCATAAACTAAAGCCGAAATGTGGTATCATAGTAAAATGCCTCTCAATCTGTGAACCTCCAACTCTGAATTAATGGGCTGTTCTGTATATCCTCAAGACCCCTCTGAGGGTGGTGGGACAGTGGGGGAGGGAGGGGAGAAGCAGCGCTTAGCTTAGGTGGGGAGCACATGGTAGGAGCTCTGCAGGAAATGTGGGAATGGCATTGCAGGACTGGAGTAGGCAAATGATTGATTGATGGTCATTAAACTCAGCACACATTTATTGAGCATTTATGTTAATAATATCCTGAGGCACTGCAAGACAGGAGCAATGCTTTTTACATGAACAGAAGGGGATTAAATTATGGTTGAGATAGTTTTGAAGTTAGATGTCTTTTATTGCTTTAAAGTTCTTTGAAAATTGATTAACTTATGCAAGCCAGAGATATTAACTCTTGTTTGGAATATTTGATTAGTCAGAGCAACCTGTTAGTCCTTGACTGTGCTAGATTTTATAAGGTTATGTATCTGTGTACATATATATATGTATTTATATAACATTTGGATAATGGTTTTAGTTTGGAAACTACCCTCTATCATTAGAATCTTAGATGAAAGTGTGAATGAATGTGTGATGAAACTAATAGTTGTGTATGTGTGCTGGGGGCCCATAAAATGGAGCCTGAACACTAGTGACAAGGGACACACAATTCTGTTGCCCGATGTATCCCCTTCCCTGAGCCTCTGCCCCTTCCTGCCTCAAGTAGCCAATTTGGCTACTTGTCTTCTCTCACACAGTTGTAGGTCGTTAACAAGCCAGTGGTTAGAATTCTGCCTTTAGTTTCTTCTGTTCTCCCACCAGGGACCCAGCAGTGGTGGCTCTCAGATTTTAATGTGTGTAAGAACCACCAGCGAAGGCTAAAAAATGTAGATTTCCTGTGTCCTGGTCCAGAGATCCTGATGGAGTAGATCTGGCTGGCTCCTGTGCAGACAAGGGAAACTCCATTTTTTTTTTTTTTTTTTTTTTTTTTTGAGACAGAGTCTTGCTCTATGGCCCAGGCTGGAATACGGTGGTGCGATCTCAGCTCACTGCAACTTCCACCTCCTGGGTTCAAGTGATTCTCCTGCCTCAGCCTCCTAAGAAGCTGGGATTACAGGTGCACACCACCATGCCCGGCTAATTTTTGTATTTTTAGTAGAGACGGGGTTCCACCATGTTGGTCAGGCTGGTCTCGAACTCCTGACCTTGTGATCTGTCCACCTCAGCCCCCCAAAGTGCTGGGATTACAGGCATGAACCACCGCATCTGGCCAGAAAGCTCCATTTTTAATAAACCCTTCCAGTGACTTTTATGCAGTGGCCAATTTTTGAAACACTCTTTCCACCTGACATGTAATGGAAAGAGAAGGGTTTATGAATATAAACATAAACATATATGTTTATATTTAAATCTTGGTTAGGTACAGTTGAAATTCTGTTATTGGTGTAAAACTTTATAATAGGTCAACTATCATTTACATAATGTTGCTTTCGTGGAACTTTTACACAATTATCTTGCACATTAGGTGTCTTTATTGAAGTGTTCTTTTCCTATTCATGTCATCTTTATCAAACCTCCTTTAGTCACCCAATCAGAATGAACTCACTTGTTCCTTGAAGACTTTATGTTGGTTACTTTTTTATTATAACCCTTACTCCTCTCTCCTCTAAATTTTTATTGATTAGTTACATGACTTTCTCTTCTACTGGACTTGAAGCTTCAGGGTAGGAATAGCATCTAATTCTCATGATCAAAATATCTAGAACAGTGCCTTGCAAACTTTAAGTCTTAATAGATATTTTGTGAACAAACACTGTATTCATAAGCTGGGGATAGTCCAAACTTCATTTTCCTCAAAGCCACCCTGTGAGGTAGGGCCGGCATTCTTAAGAAACCAGTTTCATAGTTGAGCTCACTAAGGCTCAGAAAAGAAAAAGCAAGGCGAAAGTCCTACAGCGAGAGTTGGGACTGCAATTCAAGTACCAGAATTCTGTCCAATCCCAGGCAGACTTCACAGAGCTCTCTTTCAGAGAATGCCACCTAACCACAAGGGTTGAGAGAATACCCCCCGGGGTCAGTGAGAGAGACCCAGCAAATAGCTTCCCTGCGCATTATGTTTTCAACAGTCCTTGCAGTCCAATTAGGTAGGGTCCTGCCTGGTGCCTTTGGGTGGGACAGGCTGACCTGCTGGGCTGCTGCCAGTCTCTTCATGGGATGGATTCCCACAGGGATACACTCTGTTTCCTGTGGTCTTTCTGGGATGGGTAGCAGCTGCAGGACAAAGCTGATGTGACATTATGTTTGTTGCTTCTTCAGCGTTGGCCAACTAGATGGAGCAATCTGACACAAAACCCAGGGTTTTATGACTGACCTAGTGGGCCAGCCGCATCTGGAGGAACCAGATGCAAACAACGCAGAGTTGAGGGCCAGGTCAAGCGGGATCCAGCTCCCCACTTCACCCCAACCCCTTTGACTCCTCAAAACCTCTGCAAGAAGCTGTTTCCTTCGGCTGGCAACTTACAGCCAGCAGGTTCCTTCCTTGTGCAGAATAAAGCCATTCTGGGAAATTTTAGTTTTCTGCTCTCCCTTTTGCTGCCCTGTTTCTGCCCACACCTTTCTTTCCCTGCTGAGGGAGAGTGTAAAGTCAAGCCAACCAGGCTCTGATTCCCATCACCTTCACAGAATTCCGGTCATGTTGCTGGACAGTTTCCCATACTTTAAATGGGAATCCTTTAAACTTAGTTTTTTTTAATTAGCCTGGCATTCCATTGTTCCAGGGATTCATCTCCATCCTTATTATTTTTTACCATGTTATTTTCTTTCTTTGTCATTAGTGCAGAAATTCCATGATGTCACCATTCCCCAAGTTTCATGTCTAGTTTTTCTCAGTCTCAGCTTTTAATTCTTGAGTTCAGCCTGATACTGAAATATACAAAAGGCATTACAGCAGGCTGGCTGTTCCTTCTCCACGCAGCATGGCGGTTAGACATTTGTAGGGACGAGCTAGTCCAACTCACCTTATTTTGTTGTTGTTGTTCTGTTTTGTTTTGTGTTAGGCTTTTAGAATCCTGAAGTCATGGTTTTTAGTTTCGGTCTCTAGTGATAAGCAGAAAAGAGGGATGAGGAAGGGGCTTTACTGGCCCAACCAGAAATAGAAACTAAGAACCCATGACTGTATTCTTTCCCTTGGACACCCCTCAGTGTGCCATGTGGAACTGCTGTCTAGGCAAAACTGGATGATCTGGTGGAGAGCTGGTGGAGACCCACCTGTGATCTTGATCAAAGGCTCAAGAGAAGGATTGCTGGGGTTAGCTAACGGGCTAGCTTGGAGCAGTGTCAAGTGTTCAGGTGGGTGTTAGTAAATATTTTTTTTTTACTAATGATGATGTGCTGATATAATTTAGCCTGGTGAAGATGATGCCCAGGGGAAACTTTAACAACCTTCTAATATGTGGGAAGGAAATATTATGTTGAAAGTACAGAGAGGAGTACTAATCCCAAAATTGCAACACATTGCTAGCTTGTTTCTCCATTGACCTCTGTCTCTTACTCGCTTCCAGAGTGAGTCCCAAGATGGTTGTGGGGTCTCTTGGCTTCTCTGCTTCTTGGCCAGTGCCTGCCTGTATGTGTAGACTCTTCCCTAGATCCTTGAATCTTAGTTACCCTGCTGTAGATGAATATCACGGTCCTAGCTTTGAGCCACATTTTTTGGCATGAGACATTATAAGAGGCCTCTGACTGTGGACTCTGTTCACTCCCAGGCTTTGGCTTCAGGACTCAGTATAATAGAGAAGAAAAACTTAAACTGAGAGATTTTCCCTTTCCCTTTCTTTCTATTACTCCCAAGTGTTTAATGTCCCCTCTGCCCCACATACCTATCTGTAATACTCACCCAGCCTTTGGTCACTAAGCTCTAGTGGGTCTATGCCCTCTTCTGTGGGGACATTGGTCGTACAACTTTTCCCTGGAATTCTTAGCTCTTCTAGCCAACCAGAATTTTCCTAAACTTAAGTCAAATCAGATTTCCTCTGAGACGTAGGTTGGAAGGTGTGATAATTAGTAGTAGTGGGAGTAAGGAGTGGCCAGCAGTAGTCTAGGCAGCCTCTCCTGTGAGCCTCAAATAGTGGGTAGCAACCCTCCCATCCTGGGGTATCTTGGTCCCTAAAATACCTGGCACAGTGGCAGGTGCTGATAGAAGGTGACCTCTGGTGGTCACTGAATTAATGTAATGACCGCAGCCAGGGTCACTTACAGTTGTTCATGCACATATTTATGTGTCTGTGTGGGTAAGGGCTCATACATATGGCGCTCTCTCAGCGTTTGTGTGATGGACTTATAAGAATTATGTTTTATTGGTGTATTTTTCTTTTTGGTGGATCTTCCTTATCTTTTCAAACTTTAAATATTGGAGGGTCCCAGGATTCAGCCAAGACGTTTTCTCTATTTATATTCATACCCTGAGCAATTTTATACAGATCCATTGCCTAAAACCACTGGTATGCTGATAGTTTCCACATTTATGTTCCCACACCCCCACCTCCAGTCCAGCTGCATCTGTCCACATGTCTACCTGGTGTCTCCACGTGGATGTTGAGCAGGCATCTCAAACTGAAAATGGCCTGAATGGAGATCTCCTTTGTCACCACTCCTTAAACCTAGTTTGCTCCAGCCAGTGACATAAGCTGCATGGCTCCATTTTTTCAGGCCATCCATCAACCATGGGGTCCTGGATTCGTCTTTCTCTTACATCCCATGTTCAATTCATTAGCAACTCTTGTCAGTATGGTCTTGAAAATACGTTGGATTATTTCTAACTACCTGTTACTGCTCTTGACTTCGGACAATATGTTATCAACCAGTGACCATTTGAAAGTATACAAATTATTTGACATACTTGAGCAAAATCTTCCCGTGGCTTCTCCTCTCACCCGGAATCCAGACTGAAGAATAACCACTGCCTACACGGCCCTGTGCGCTGCGGCTCCGGACGCCATCTTGGCCTCAGCTCCCAAAGCACCCTCCCCTCTCACTGTGCTCCAGCTGCGGGCTGGGCTCCTCCTCACTCCTACGGGATACCCAACCCCCTCTCCACTGGAGCTTTGCTCTTTCCAGTGCCTGGAGCACACATATCCAATATATTGACGTATTCTCCTTCCTTCACTGAGGTGTAGGAGTAAATGTCTCCTTAATAGAGCGTCTTTTCTTTCTTTTTTTTTTTTGAGGGGGGAGGACGGAGTCTTGCTCTATCGCCCAGGCTGGAGTGCAATGGCGCAATCTTGGCTCACTGCAACCTCTGCCTCCCGGGCTCAAGCGATTCTCCTGCCTCAACTTCCTGAGTAGCTGGGATTACAGGCACGCGCCACCACCTAATTTTTGTATTTTCAGTAGAGACAGGGTTTCATCATGTTGCCCAGGCTGGTCTTGAACTCCTAACCTCAGGTGATCCACCTGCTTTGGTCTCCCAAAGTGCTGGGATTACAGGCGTGAGCCACTGCGCCTGGCCTAAAGGATCTTTTTCTGATCACTGTTCCCAACAGCCTCACACCTTGTTATTCTGTTCCCCTGTCCCGCTTGATTTTCTCAGAGCCCTCCCCAGTGCCCATGAGATCATGCGTGGGTGTGTTCCCTGCAGGCGTCCCTGCTAGAACGTCAGCGCTGTAGGGACATGGCCCTCCCATGTTCATTCGTACCCTCAGTACCTGGGACAATGCTGCGCTCATTCAGTGCATATTTGTTGGGCAAATTCATCTTTGCTATTGGGTTTAATTTTTTGATTTGGTAATTTGAAGATCTAACTATTTCTCTTCCCCAAAATAAATGATGAACTTTTCTTTGTACTCTAAACTTTGCCTTTTCTGTCATGATGACTTGCCCTTTCTATAACTTACATTATTTTGGGTATCATGTTTGATGGTGGGAAAACTAAACAAATCCACAGAAAGATGAAAAGTTGTCTCCAATGAGCACTAATGTAATCATAACAAACTGTGCAATGAGCAATATAATTCTAGAATAAAATTATTTCCTATAGAAAACTGTTTTTTAAAAATAGATATTACCACTCATGGTGGACTTGGTAGCATGATAATTATTGGTTTTAGAATGTAAGTTAAAATCCAGTATGTTATGTTTTATATTTTACCTAAAACATAGATGAAAGACTAGCAAAGTGTGTTAAATATTACAATTTCATAGAGCAAGAAAATCATGGCACAAGATAAGCACCCCTTATTTTCCTGTGATATATGTGAAACAAACTGTTCTATTGCTCAAAATACCAAGTGAGGTTGCTATACTTCACTTGGAGCGCACTGGAATGTCATCAAAGAAGGAGATTCATTTGTGAATTGTCAATCCCAAAATGCTGACAGATGTAGGTCAAATTCTGTCTCAGTGAGATAATTGTATAACAGAACTTTTTAAAGGCTCATTTCAGTGGGCCACGTAGTGTCTAAAGAACAAAGAAACTTTGGATGATTTCAGGGAGTTTGTGGCAGTGGAATTTGGTCAAAACTGACAATTCCTGCCTCGCGTCTGAGCTCTGAGCTGGTAACCAGCACTTCTCGCCCCTCGTGTTGCAACATGGGAGGTGCCTGTGCTGTGTTTATGCTTTAGTCTCTCTCCCTTTTGGATTGTAAGCTCTTTTAGGGCAGAAGATGTGTCTGATTCATATTTTCTGTTCCCATCAAAACCTGGCATAGTACCTGGCCTGCCGTAGGGGCTCAAAAATATTAGTTAAACAGATTCGTGGATTTTTGGTCAGATAGATCTGAAATCTGCAGTGATTAACCTGCAGAAAAATCCAAGTTTATAGCCCCATGCCACATGTTTCTAATAGCCATTTGTTTTTCTGCAGAAACTTTTGCCTTATTTTAGATATGCTAAAGCTTCTGGAAGCCGTTTTGTGATGGAACCCTTGTTAAAATTAATGATTAAGGGTTCTAATTATGGTTGATATTTTCCTTTAAAAAATGGGGACATGTTGTGAATCCCTTCAGCAACAAGTTTATGTTGATAATATTTTGTGTGTAATTGGCCACTCTCATTTCTTTATAACACCTTAATCTCAGAAATGCATTATGTGCAAATCTGGCTTTCTTTGATGGTTTAATGAGTTTGCAAATGGACACTAGTGGATTAAAATTACATTCTAAACCAAGGAAATAAATCTGTGGCTTCTCCAGTTTTTTTCTGACATCTGCATGTGACCCTTGGGAAAGCTTTGGTGAAGAGAACACAGTGTTAATGGCCTTGGTGAATGAGTCAGACAAACCTTAGCTCACAGAATTGCCTTCACACAGGGGACGCTGTCCAAGGCTGACATTTTCAGTTCTGCGAACTTCTAGCCAGCTAGAGAGCTCCTATTCCCTTGCTTCCCTACCTGACATTACTTGGGCTAACTGGACAACCTCTGTAGTTGGTACCAATGTAAATATAGCCTGGGAGCAGAGATCGTTCCAGCAACTGAGATGGCAACCTGCTCTTACTGTTACCCAGAGGGAGGACTGCAGGATCCAGCTCTAAAGCTGATCTGCTTTTCGTCCCAGGGGTACCTTTGAAAGGCTCTGTGATTGCTGGTGGTCAGGGTCAATTGTGCAGATGTCTTTAAGAGTGTCTCACTGGTGACCAGAAAGTTACTTTGTCAAAATGACAGATGGGCTGTGAGCGGCTCCTCCGCCCTGCCTATTCCCATGGATGTCAGCTCCATTTACTTGTCAAGATCAGGTATTTTTGTAACTCCCAACAGCGCGTGGGCTTTCACGGGGCAATCCGTGAAAAATCTTCTGTTTCATTGGCTCTGTGGCTTGTTGTTGACCCACAGGAATGAGGGACACCTGAGGACCTGGTGGGTTCACGGTAGGTACGTTATCCAGGAAGGAGACATGTGCTGATGACAAGAGTGACAACCTTCCAGGGCTGGCCTCACAAAGATATGGTTTTGCAACCACCAATTGCCAAGGGAATCTAAGACATTTTGTTTCTGTGATTTGTACGTGCTCACTCTTCTTCTACCCTTGACAGAGAGTCATTTCTGTACACATTTAAAAGGTACATTGAGTCATCTTTCTTTTGATACCAGACAGCCCATCTTCCTATATTGCAGTAAGTCAAGAAAGGGACCATCAAAATAATATCTCCAGCTATCACCTTCTTTAATGTCAGGTCTCGAGCTTTCCTATGGAGTTACCTAATATTATTACCACTTTTAAACTCTTTACCCCCACTCCCTACTCCCTCCAAAATCCCTGTCAACCTGGCCAGAAGATTCTGCACTGTCACCCCAGGACTGGAAAGCCCCACTAATGCCTTCTGAGCCCCAGATCCTACAGGTAGTTGGAGTTGGACCCCCAAAATGTGGTTCATCATCTTCTACTTAGTTCAAAAGAACTCACCAGAAAGGTATAAAAATATTCATAGAATTTCATCGCCCCTTTCCTTTTTGTTTTCCTTTTGTGCAGAGGAAGAAGCAGATTTATTATTCATCATGTGCTGAAGGGCGCCCAGCAGTGTAAAATAACCAGAGGTGTTGAGGAGGCAGCCGGGCCTCCTGCGTGCGAAGCCGCATTGCTTTTCAGGGCTTCCTTCTCCCTCACCCCTGGCCTGCAAATTCTTCCCAGGAGTCTTTTGGAAGTGTTCTCTGCAGCACTGACCCCATCCCACATCCCAGCTGTTGGAGTCTCTTCTGTTAGGAAGAGAGAAGGGTTGACTGAGGCATTTGGGCCCAGTAAAGGCAGGACGCCACCATGAACCCTCTCGGTTCACACGCCTGGCAGAGTGAGATGCAACCTCCCTGTTGGTTTTTTGGTTTGCTTTTGGGAACTGAGCACGGTGGCAGAGCTGCATCTGTGGCAGGGCCCATGGGGCTCGATCCCTGGCTCTGCGTGTTCCCTCCATTCCAGTTACCCAAATGTGCTGTTGCCAGCAGACCCTTTGCTTATACGATGTGCAGTCTAATAAAAAACAGGCAGTGCTACTCTCTTTTGGGCTACTATTTTTATTTGGTGGTTGTTTTTTTTGTGTTCTGCCATCTCTAATGTTTTGGTTCTATTTCAAAATATGATTAAACAGAATGAGGAGCTGTTTGACACTGCCCTGTTTTAAATCAGACTTCTGCTTGAGCAGCCAGGACACTCTAATGGCCTGTGTTTCTTTGTTCTGTGAGTTTCTTGAAAAAGCCAAAAAAAAAAAAAAAAAAAAAAAAAAAAAAAAAAAAAAGCCAGACCTAAATCCTTAAACAGAATAGGACCCAAAACAATCCCTCCAACAAACTAAAGCCCATTAAAAAAAGTGGAAGAGTTAGGTAACGTAAATATCAGAAGGGCCTCCTTATTAATCCCCCATTGCCTCTGCTGGCACGTGTCATATTTTCAAGGTATAGGATCAGGAGAACACTGTCATTTAGTGATGTATTAGGGCCATATATCATCAGAACATCGTCTTTGTAGGGGATATGGGTACTAAAAGACACGATTCTGGCCAGACAGAACCGCAGGGGGTCTTACTTCTTTCCTCCACCCCCCTGCCTTTTTCTTTAATCTCCCTCTGTTTTGTGTTGCAGAGAAGTGAATTTCTTCATGGGATATGACTTGTTGCAAAATAATCGGGGGGCCCCAGTGGGCTTCATAAAGTCTTTTTAAATGTTTGGGCTTCAAGGGCAGCTTTGTTCAGAGTTTGCACTGTGAGCTGGGCCAGAGGAGGCGGTGTTTGCCAGGGCCTGGGTCTCTGGGGTAAAGACTCGTTGAGCCTAGACAGGAGGGAAAAAGAATAACACTCCCAGATGGAGTGCAATGAATTGCGTGATGTTCTTGCAAGACATTTTAACATTAAGTCTACAAAATTATGGCCGTGGGATGCTGCAAGCCTCCCAGGAGAGTACACCCTTCTGCTCAAATCAAAGAAGAAATGAGAGGACTTGGCAGGTTCGGGTCCAGGTTTTGGTCAGCCTTGCAAATGACCAGGCACTCAGCGACTGGGACTTGTTTTGAGTTTTTAAGTCAGAGACTTAATCTGTCTTTCCTAAAAGGCACTCTTTTTACTTCTGTGTTCAAAATGAAACCATAAAGCACCAAGGTTTATAAAGGTCTGAAAATGGGGTGCTTAACAAAGGCAAACATTTAAATTCTTAGCTGAAAGGGAAAGGTGGCTCATTTAGCCTCTAAATGAAGCTATATAGCATAGTGATGAAATCATAGGCTTTGATATCAGAGTCCTGGGTTTGAATCTCTGCCCTGGCTAGCTATGTAAACCTGGGTGAGCCGTTTAACCTCTCCATGCCTCAGTTTACTTACCTATAAGATGTGGTGGGAGGTAAATCAGTGCCTTCTTCAGGCTTGTTTGCAAAGGTTAAATGACAAAATACACAAAACATGTTCAGCATGGTGGGGCATATAATAGATTTTCTATAAATGTCAGGTGTTATTATTCTTAATAGTTCAGCAACCTGCCTGGAAAAACAGTATGTTACTTCATTGTTTGGTTAGAGATGGATCAGCTTTGTTTGTGGCCCTGACTATGGAAGGGATTTGCAAAAGCAGTGGAGGTTGGGCTTGCAGAAAGGTCTGGAAATGCCACTTTACATTAAAGGCTTGAGGTATATTGTGCAAAGGCCACAGTTGACACCTCCCATCTGTTGGACTAAACTCAGTTGGGAAAGAGGTCTTGGGTGAAACCATTTCTTTCAGCTGGGGAGTTTGGGTTCTTTTCCCTTTCAGCTTCATGTTCTTCATTGTAGAAATGGTTTTCTTCATGTTGTCTTTCTATTTTTTTTCAAGTTCTGTTGAGTTGAGAGACATGACCCAGAGCCTTGGACTTGTACACTTAGGGTTTGTGGCTGACCAAACTGCCTTTTATTTTTTTCTTCCAGATATTTCTGTGTAAGCGTTATGGGGAAGTTAATTTTACTATCAGTAATGAAGAATGAGCAAGCAAAAGCTTAATTAAAATAATAAATCATCAATCAAATTTAATACTGCCATTGGCAACCACTGGGCTATCTCAGGGCCCCCCTACCCATGCTCCATTATTATTTTCCAAGAGACTGAGAACAGACTTTGTCCAAAGGAGACAGGCTGGAGCAGGTACAAGCTTGCATTCTCTCCTGTCTGTGAGTTCATGCTCGTTTGCTCAGGATTTCCCCTGACCGAATGTTCTAGAGAGGTCATCACTTCATTTTACAATTTCCAATGATCAGAACTGCTGATAAGCAATGAAATCTCACTGGGTTCAGTGGCTCACAGCTGTAATCCCAGCACTTTGGGAGGCCGAGGTGGAGGATCACTTGAACCCAGGAGTTTGAGACCAGCCTGGGAAACATAGTGAGACCTTGTGTCTACAAAAAAATAAAAATAAAAATAAATTAGCAAGGCGGGTGGTGCATGCCTGTAGTCCCAGCTACTTCTGGAGGCTGAGATGGGAGATCGTTTGAGTTTGGGAGGTTGAGGCTGCAGTGAGCCATGATTGTGCCACTGCATTCCAGCCTGGGTGATGGAGCAAGACCCTGTCTCAAAGAAAAGCAATGAAATCTTGCCCCTTTGGGTCTTTGGTTGCTGCCAACACACTTCTTCTTTCAGCTTTTGTTTCCGTCTCTTCATTCTAGAACCTTGGCTTAAAGTCTGGTCTGCTTACCCAAGTCCTGGGTAATCCCTTCCATGGCACCTCTCATAGGTTACCTTGTACTAGGGCAGAAACGTGGCAGGAGACCTCGCCTGTTTGGCCCAGGTGGCCTGTCCAGAAAATTTGCAGACTAGCTTAACTACGTACTAGTCTATTCCTAAAGTCTTAACAGCCTATTGGAGCTAACCTAATTTGAATATGATACTTCTGTACATTTTAGTGCTGTGCCTTACAAACTAACCTTCCCAGCTGATCCCATAAGCCAGGCTGGGAACTGAGTTCTGTTCCCAGGTCCACTGCTAGCTGCCTCTTTGAGGGACCTGAGACAGCCTCATTGTGTGCCATTTCTCCATCTGCAAATCTTAAGAAACCTGTGAGGATTAATGAAATAATGTCTACAGAGATCTTTAGAAGAAAGGTGCTACGTAAACCTGAAGTATTAGTCTTCTGTTTATGAGAAGTGGTATAATATTGCCTGGGAGAAATTGTGACCTGTGTTCAAAAGGGCTAAAAAGTTCTCTTTGGCTCTTTGGGATCTGGAATTGGGTTACAATGGGGATACTTCAAGGAGAAGTTGACCTCTTTGACTTCATACATAGAGAGACTAGAAATTCCAATGAGAATATACATGCTGATGTGGGATCAGCTTCCCTTGCTCCCTCCTCCTTGGGGCACTTGAAACAAGACATCCATATTCCTAACAACAAATTCCTATTTGAGCCATCTTGAGACACTCCACATGGAACACTATTGTGTAAGTTCTCTGATAATAAAAATTTGAGTAAGCATCAAAGTGTCCTATTTGTGCTCAGCAATGGTGATGGCTTTCGAATCAAGGTGAAGTTCTCTTTCGTGCTTCTCACTGTGCCAGAAGTTACACCGCAGTGTTTGTGTGATCTACTGTTGTCTGTTGTCTTATTTTCCCCAAGAGCTTGTAGGTTTCTGGAGACTAGGAACCTTGCTGCATGATTTCTGTCTCCCTCCCGCAGCAATGAGTATAGTGATACGTGTGCCAAGGCTTTGTTTTTCAGCTTTGGAGTCTCCACTGCTAAGCAACTTTCCCTCTCAGAGTCACCAGGCTGGGGCATCTATCCCAGGAAATTGGCTATTTGGGATGAATGTGGGTCTACCCCCAGGGGTATTTGTATTTTGGCGGGGAATTCTTGAAGGCAGGAAAATCTGTAAGCTCCTCCCCAAAAAAGACTACCGGGATGGAATAATAGGGGACTCCGCCGCTTTATTCCCAGCAGTCACACTACCTGGCCCATGTGCTTCATTGACATATTGAGCATTGTTCACTTGGGCAGAAAAAAATACCACAACCTCACAGTCTTCTTGGTTTCCTGAAAAAAGATCTGTCACTTTGAATTTGCTAGTTTGCCAAATGACAGCTGTTTGCCTCCCAGGCAGGCTTTGCTGTCATCAGAGACAGGGATGGAGGGAAAATAATGCCATCGTCTAGGGGAAGGGTCTTGTGTTGATCTGCCACCTTCAACATGGCTAACCAAATGGACGATCAGCAGGCAGACACGAGGTATTTTCATTTTCACTCTTATTTCAAGAGATTTGTGATGGTGTTTCATAGTCTAAAAATGAAGGATCCGCCCGCAGACATTTCTCCTTCCACTACCCTCATCATATTAGCTGCTGCGTTTTCCTCTCCAGATTTTGATTCTATTATTTTTTATTATAAACGAAAGGTCAAGGAATACTTTTCGTATTCCATATTAGTATTGGTTCTGGAAGAATCTTTGAAAAAAAAATACGTTCAAGACATTGGGGCTTGGAATAGAACAGAAGCATCTCAAAAGCACGTTTTTCTGATTGAGGAAAGCACACAAGAAGGTTTTACAGTGGTGCTCTGCTGTCTTCTCTGTACCCCTCCGCCCTACGCTCATGGGAGAGCTCATTTCCCTCTCCACCAGACACTGGGAAATACTCCCAAGGCTCTGGCGATCTCAGGGCTGCAATTCCTGAGACCGGGGACTCTGTGCTGCCATCTCGTGGCAAATCTCAGACACAGCAAGGTGGCTGCCGGAATCCTGTTTGAACTTGGCTTGCGGCGGGAGCTGTGGTTTGGCTCAAATCCTTATAGAGCTTTGTTGCCAGTCATGTTGATTTTTAAAAAATGTTTTACTCCCTATGCCCCCCTTTTAGTTTTTCATGTTGGCACTTCATTTAATGTGCCTCCAGAGGCTACGTTTTGGGTTTGGATGTATTTGATCAATGTTAAAGAATCGGTTAACTATCTTCCTGAAAGAAGGCGGTAATGCAGACAGACGCCTTTGACCAAAGGTAGACCACTGGCTGGCAACCCTAGGAAGAGGGACACACGGGAGACTGAGAATGAAAGATGCAGTGAGGTTTATTGCTCTTATTCTTGGTTAGGTTTTTTTTTTTTTTTTTGAGTATTCTGACCTTTTCCTTGAGTGTATTTTTGCTACCATTTCTCTTGTTTAGATCTGGAGAGACTCAAACTCAAGCTGGGATTTGGGGAAATGTGTTTGAGGATGCCAGTCTGGCTTTCAGAGGCATGATAGGCACATCTCTGTTGATATCCAAATTGGGACAACTTTCCTTGTTACCAGAAAACAGCTGGTGTCTGCAGACCCTCCCATGGTTGGCCATGACACAGGCCCCTGGAGTTGCTCTGCTCACGTTAGAGAGTTCCTGTCTGGAGCTACCAGGAAGGCACCAATCTCCCCTGGGGCCTGAGGGCAGGATCATTATTTTGTTCTCTTCTGCATTCTGAATGCCTGGGAAGTCGCAAAGTAAGGCATTTAAATGACAGGCCTCTATTTGTATTCCAGATCTGTGTCTTGGGTGACCCTGGGCAAGTTTCCTAACTTTGATCCCTCCTCTGTAAGATGGCCATCATTGGGAATTTTTGGTGAAAAAAATGCACATAAGATTCTTAGCACAGAGCCTGAACACACAGAGAATGAGTTCAGTAAGTGTGAGCCAGTATTAGAAAATGTTTCTTGAACGAAGATGTGAACGGAATGAGCCCTGACCTTGAGTCACAGTGGTGACACGTAGTGCATGTGGGGATGAGGCAGCCCAGGGGGTGAGGGAGTCCTGAAGGCATGGCTTTGCGTGTGCCACTTCTCACCAGAGCCACTGGCTCAAGAACAAGTGTTTTTGTCTCTTGGCAAAATTGGGAAAGTGAATGGAGTGGTCTTAATTAACCTGTGTTTGAATTTACTCTGTAGCTGCTGGACTCAATTAAGAAAATGGAGGAATCAAGCTCTCACCAGCAATTCCCTGAGCTTTTAAATTTTTTTCTTGGAAGGCCCAGGATTCCAAAGACTACTCCACATTCACACCAATCAGACACCAGGGCAATGATCAGATATGGCAGTTCTGTACCAATGTGACCGTTGATAGAATATTTAAAAACTCCCAGTGTAATCAGAGGGGGAAGAAACCCACTAAACCTACAGCTAGGGTTTAGGTTTGTTCTATGTGTGTGTACAAAAAAAAAAAAAAAAAAAAATCCAGATGTGAATCTACAAACCATCTGGTTGGAATAACTTTTGTGCTGGACTGTAATTACAAGCTATTTATTATGAATCTTGGGATCCTGTTATGGATTTTGACTGGCTCCCAGGTTTCTAAGTCAGCAGAATTCCTATATTTAAGCGAGTGTGTGCCTTCCTATTTATCAGATCCCAGATTGTGTCATCACTTTGACTGCCCCGAGAGCTTTGAACTCTCTGTATCTGAAGATTCTTCCCTTCAGAGAGGAGATGCGCTTGGGAGTGGCCCTTGGCTAAGGCCGCAGCCAGGTTGCAGCCAGTTTTGCTGCATGCATAAAGCCATATAGTCCTGATAACAGAAGCTCTGTTAATGAAGTTCTTTCACAATTCTCCTGGGGTGGGAGAGTCGGTATAAAATATAGCTTGCAAGAACTACGCTTTTCAAAACGAAGTCACTGTCAACAATACCAGCAGCATACATACCTGGTGGCTATCTTTGATGACTTCCGTGGGAGTTGGGAGAGATTATTAATTTTTAAAAAATATGTCTCTTTATTTTGAATGGTGACCGTAACAATGTATGACCTTTGTAGTTTAAGAAAAAATTATAAAAATAAATCTAAGGGCTGTGCCTTATAGTTAGCCTTGATGCCACCATTATCATGGAGAAAAGGGGGTGAGGGAAGGAGTTCTGTGGAGCGTGAGGCCAGTATGCTTGGCTTCAGATTGTAGGTCTGCTGTTCACAAAGGGACTGTGGACAGCTCCTTAACCCAGCTCAGCCCCAGTGGCCACAGAAATACTCTCCCCTGACGGCAGTGGTTCTCAACCCTAGCTGAACATTGGAATTACCTGGGAGCTTGGACAAATACCCATGCTTGGTCCTTAGATTAACCAGATCTGAGCTTCAGGGGGTGGGAGACTGTGGCAGTCTTTGTTAAGAACTCCACAGGGGGTTCTAATGTGCAGCTAAGGATGAGGGCCACTGTCTCACAGGATTTTAAGAGTAAATGAGGTCAGTCCCTTGAGGGCACTTACCATATAACAGATCCCAAAAAAAGAAAGAGAGAAAGAGACAGAGAGAGAGAGAGAAGGAGAAAGAGAGAGAGAGAGACTGGATGACTCAGGTCACCCTCCCATCATAAGGACAACCAGTAAATGAAGAAACAAAACAGCAGCAGCAGCCCCTGCAGGTGCGGGGTGCAGGTGGCTGTGGATTGATGTCCTTTCTCTGGGTGTCAGACAAGTCCTAAGACAGTTTCAGGAGAATATTCACCACATTAATTCCAGTGTTCCTTAACAGAAATGAGTGTCGTTTTCTATATGTGCCATTCAGTGGACAAGTTTGAGCAACACCGGTCGTGGCTTATTGTTTCTGTGCCTCAGTTGGCCTTGCAAAAGCCACGAGGGCAGGGAAATAACAGGGCTGATATGGAAACAGCTGTGGGCAGGGCAAGGCCCAACCCTCCCTGTAGAACTCACTTTCAGGCAGTCGTGACTGTGAGTCAGAGGGAATGGGGTTCTGGGACTCACAGATGTTCTGATCTTTGAAAGGAGAGGGGATGGCAACGTGGATTTATTTTAGAATTAGACCCTGGGAGCATCTTAAGCTCTGGAATTCCCAGGGAATTTCAGGGCAGCATAGAAGGTGGACACATTTTATTTTGGAACTGCCTTGGGGTTGGACTGTGGTGCACGAGCTTGGCTTGGGCTCCCAGACTCCAACACACACACACACACACACACACACACACACAAGCTCGCAGGCGCATATGCACATGCACATGCACACACACATACACCTGCAGGCTCGCATGTGTCTCCTT
This sequence comes from Pongo pygmaeus, assembly GCF_028885625.2. Lineage (NCBI taxonomy): Eukaryota > Metazoa > Chordata > Mammalia > Primates > Hominidae > Pongo > Pongo pygmaeus. The sequence goes on along the minus strand of NC_072379.2, from coordinate 52,530,643 downwards.
GGTTCTGAGCAAGAAATAGTGAGATCTTCAGAGTCTCATGACATGGAGGTGTACTGGGTACACTTGAGAATCTTCTCAAATTTGTTATCAGGGCTGAGTTTGATTTTCTTCTTTATTAATACATATTCCAAGAGAGTTCTAGGTTCATTTCAAGGTGAGCAGAGCCGGCCAGTTGCTCCTCTCCAACCTGCCCCCAGATGAGGCACTGGTAGTGCTTGCTGTTATCCAGGGAAGGGCATAGGTATGCACACATTTATGTCTTCATCTTGAGTTCCATCTCTCCCTCTGGAAAGCTGGGTAATCTTGGAAAAGTCAGCTACCTTCTCTGAGCAGCAGTTTTCTTGTTTGCAAAATGGGGATAACGATACTGACCTCACAGAATTTTAGTGAGAATGAAAGCCACATCACGTGGCATGTGGTCGCCACTTGATAAATCTCACATTTTGTTGAATTTTTTGAGACAGTATTTTTGGTTCAGGTGCATACAATCCATATACAAACAGGCATATCCATCATGTTTGTATCTTCTTTAAGACATTTTAACAGCTAACCTTTCGGGAAAAAACCAAAGATGCAAATGTTCACCACACGTTCATTAGCATAAGTGCTAATATAACACAGCTGTCCCACAGCTACAAAACACTGACGTCCATGTCTCTGCTTGGTATGTAGAATATTATTTTTTCTTTTACCAAGCCGATCCAATATTCAACTTTGTCATTATTTGAGTTGGAACTTTAGATTGCTGCATTTTAATGCACTCTACTATTAAGGATTGTTGGACGGCCATGTGAAAATATTTTTGTTCTCACGATGCAGTCCTGGCCCAGGTAGCCCAATAGGCAAAATATGGTTTACACAAATATTATTGTTTCTGTAGTGTGTACTAAAAAGAAACCTTAGAATCTGAAGGAGCGGGAGAGAACTTCTCCCTTGGCAATCGGTTATCTAGGTGAAGCTGGCTTTGTAAAAGAAGGGACTTTTCATCTCCTCTCATCTGACTCTGATCTCCAAAGTCCTGTGTTCTTGGATGGGTATTTCTGTTTCAGAGATAGCAAAATCCTATTTGCTCTCACAGCGTTTTCTTGCCAAGTGAAGGCCAGATAAGAGTGGGGCTCGGAAAACCTCTGTGGTGTGTTAGGATTTGGGGAATTCTGTTTGATGTTTATTTCAAATGTCTCATGTCTCTTTTTGTCTAGAACAAGGAAGTGACATGTAAGAGAGAGAAGTGCCCCGTGCTGTCCCGAGACTGTGCCCTGGCCGTCAAGCAGAGGGGAGCCTGTTGTGAACAGTGCAAAGGTGATTGATGTCTTGGCCGTCTTCTCTCCTGGCTGCTGCTTCAGGCATTTTTATTTCTCTTTCTCTCACCTTTCTTTTCACTCAGCTCTTGGCTGGGGTGCACATAGGTGGGGAGGAGAAGTAGGGTGTGTGTGTGTGTATGTTTGTGTGTATGCGTGTGTCTGGGGCTGGAAGGAAGGGGGCTCTCCTGGAGGAGGGATGAAAGTATGTGAGCATCTTCATATTTGGTTTATTTTCTAAGGCAGGTTGTTAAAATGTCGTAGAGAAGAGTCAACCACCATGCCCCTGCATATTTGTACACATGCACATGAGCATATTTTGTCAACAAGTTTCAACACTCAGTTTTTCCAGGCTCCACACTCACCCTGCCCACCTCTGCCAGAGAACTCTTTTAGCCTGTATTTTATCATTTTGGTCCTCATTAAAATTTTCCTTTCCTTCCAAATTAGATCTAAGTCCCTCCACCTGTCTTTGAAGCATCTCTAACGTCTCCTTACTCCAGCCTCATTTTCCATCACCCTCCAGCCCCATGCTCCATCTGGAATGTGCTGTTCCCAGTCTCACCTCTCTCTTGGCCTTAGTGCGGGTCTTTTTTCCCAACCTGTCCAGGTGCTGCCTGTGCTCAAGGTGCTCAGCCCTCATCTGCCACGTTCCCCTTTAGATTTCTATGGCCTCCAGAAGCCCACATGGATACCGCAGTGGTGTGATTTTCCCCCTCTGTGGTTTCATGTAAATCGTCAGCTCCCTGGGGATTTCACACCGTGTATATGTCAATAGCGCTTCACAGTGTGGGGCCACGCAGGAGGCAACATTAGCCCAGTGTTCAGGGTGTGGGCTCTGGAGTCACCCTGCCGAGTCAGAATCCAAGTTTACTGGGTGGCAGAGTGTTCCCCAAATTTCACATCTACTTGGAAGCTCAGAATGTGACCTTGTTTGGAACTAGGCCCTTTGCAGATATAGTTAATTAAGATGGAGTCATGCTGAATTTGGATGGCCCCAAATCCAATGTGACTGGTGTCTTTATAAGAAGAGGAAGAAACAGAGACAGACAGAGACACACAAAGAGTGGCAGAAGCTGGAGTGATGCTGCCACCAGCCTAGGAGTGCCCAGGGCCGCCAGGATCTAGGAAAGGCAAGGGGTGATTCTTCCCAAGAGCCTTCGGAGGGAGCATGCCCTGCTGACACCTTAATCTTGGTCTTCTGGTTTCCAGAACTGTGAGACAATAAATGTCTATTGTCCTAAGCCTCAGGAAACTCATCCACCACATTTCCATGTGAGTAGGGGGAGACATGTACCCTTTCTTGATCTCATCACCTCATTTGTTAAGTGAGGACAGCAGGTTGGGCATGGTGGCTCACACCTGTAATACCAGCACTTTGGGAGGCCAAGGTGGGTGGATTACTTTAGGTCAGGAGTTCAAGACCAGCCTGGCCAACATGATGAAACCCTGTCTCTACTAAAAATAGAAAAATTAGCCAGGTGTGGTGGTGGGTGCCTGTATTCCCAGTACTGGGGAGGCTGAAGCAGGAGAATCACTTGAACCCAGGAGGCAGAGGTTGCAGTGAGCCAGGATTGCACCACTGCACTCCAGCCTGGGTGACGGAGCAAGACTCCATCTCAAAAAACAAAAAAACAAAAAAAAAAAAGAGAAAAAACGAGGACAATTGTGTTGGAGGGACCAACATGGAAAGATGCATTCACCATACTGCATGTCAACATCTCTCAGGTAATAGAAGCATTACTGGTGCCCTTCGCATGCTTGACAAGCTTTCGGTTTGCTTCTCCATGATTGGTTGTGCAGAAGGGAGCTTTCTTATGCTGTAGTGTGTAGCCTTCTTTCCTTCTTGACCTGCTAATTCCTTTATCACCACTCTTTCCTCCTCTTATCTTAATCTTTCAAGGGAAAGAGATACCCAAGACAAACACATTTCCTGAACATTCTTTTTGGGCTTAAGATGATAAGCCTCTTCTAACCAATCTGGACCCAAGAATAGGCCAGTGAGTGCAGTGTCCTGAGTTCTCTTTCTGATGGAAATCCCAGCGCATTTGGGGGGAGGTCAAGAATCTTGCCCTGCCCTAAGGTGGACCTTCATGACGGGGACTTTTGAATGGGTGATAGAGTTTGGCTTTGTGTCCCCACCCAAATCTCTTCTTGAATTGTAATCCCTATATGTCAAGGGAGAGACCAGGTGGAGGTAATTGAATCATGGGGGTGGTTTCCGCTATGCTGTTCTCTTGCTGTTCACAAGATCTGATGGTTTTATAAGGGTCTCTTCCCCCTTTGCTTGGCACTTCTCCTTCCTGCCACCTTGTGAAGAAGGTGTCTTGCTTGCCCTTCACCTTTTGCCAAGATTGTAAGTTTCCTGAGGCCTCCCCAGCCATGCTGAAGTGTGAGTCAATTAAACCCCTCTCCTTTATAAATTACCCAGTCTTGGGCAGTTCTATGTAGCAGTGTGAAAATGAACTAATACAGTGAGTCTGACTTTTCAGGGGCCCTGGGGTGGATGTTAATATGCACCCTTTGTTTTCTCTCTTTCTACCTCATAATACAGTGCTTGTCTCAAGGGTGTTAAGGGACACAGTCCTGTTCACTCTTAAATACTGGAGACTCCCAGTATTTTGGTGAGTTTTTTTTTTTTATTGGAATTGTAACTTATGCTCATAGGAGAAGCCTCAAAAAATAGTCTAAACTGTGAAAAAGCAGGAAAAAAATACAGTCTCACCATCCAGGAATAACAATTGCTATCATTTGATATATTTATTTCTGTATTTTCCCATGTAAAAGTGTTTACAGGGTTGATATATTGCTACCCATATTGCATTATTTATATTTTTTCCTACTTAACATTAGGGCATAACATCTCTGTTATTGGGACATATTGTTCTTAATAGATGCATAAGATTCTGTTGTAAGAGTGTACCAACATTCATTTGGTCGTTTCTCCACATTTTTGGGCAGTTAGGTTATACCTTGGTTTTTAGCTTTGAATGTGAGTAAAGGCAAGAAGCTAAAACCAAAGAGCCTTGTGTAGTAAAGGAATAAGGACTGGAGGGAGACCCTTGGGAGGGCATTCCCCGAGGCCCCTCAGATCTGAGTGTTCACCCAATCTGGGTTTGGCCTCCCAAGGAATCCCAGTAAACCTCTCTGTAACTCTTTTGCATTCTGCATTCATATAGGAGAAAACAACAACAACAAAACAACAACAGATCAGTGGGTAGCAGAAATTCTGAGACAGCAGTAGCAGCTGCATTTCTGATAAGTCCTCTAACAAGAGCCTGCATGCTCATGCTGAAGCTTTTGACTGTTCTTGCTCAATGAGAGTGATTTAGTGAGGAATCATAGTAATGCAGAAGTTTGCTGATAATACTTTACTTTAGAACTAAATAATGTCTAGGCATGACTGTCTCAGGGTCAAAGAATTTATATATATTATATATATTTATATATAATAGAATTTATATATATTATGTATTATAGATTTATATATAATAGAATTCATATGTATTATATATTATATATTTATATATAATATAATTTATGTATATTATATATTTATATATAATATAATTTTTGTATATTATATATTTATATATAATATAATTTTATATATTATATATTTATATGTAATTTATATGTAATATATTTACATATAATTTGTATATTATATATTTATATATAATATATTTACATATAATTTATATATTAAATATTTATATATAATGTAATTATATATAATATAATTTATATATGTTAGAAATAAAAATATAATTTTAATATAAATATATATTTATATTATATATATTTTTATATATGTAACATAATACGCAATGGAGTCTCCTTAGCAAAGAAATGGAGCCTTGTTTTTTCAGATCATTTAACAGTGGTTCCCAACCTTTTTGGCATCAGGGATCAGTTTCATGGAAGACCATTTTTCCATGGACCGGGGTGGGGGGATGGTTTTGGGATGATTCAAATGTATTACATTTATTTCACACTTTGTTTCTATTATTATTACATCGTAATGTGTAATATATAACTCACCATAATGTAGAATCACTGAGAGCCCTTAGCTTGTTTTCCTGTAAGTAGATGGTCCCATCTAGGGTTGATGGGAGACAGTGACAGATCTTTAGGCATTAGATTCTCATAAAGAGTGCACACTTAGATGACTCGCATGTGCAGTTCACAAAAGGTTTGCGCTTCCATGAGAATCTAATGCTGCAGCTGATCTGACAGGAGGTGGAGCTCAGGCGGTAATATGAGCGATGGGGATCAGCTGTAAATACAGATGAAGCTTCGCTCATTTGCCCACCTCTCACCTCCTGATGTGTGGCTCAGTTCCTTACAAGGTACAGACCAGTACAGGTCCGTGGCCCAGGCAGGGGTTGCGGACCCTTGACTTAACACATTGTAACAGGAGCACTGATAGACTGAATTCTCCTGTATTTTGAATGGTATCTGCATTCAGAGGTAATACCTTTTGCAATTTTTAAAGCTGCTCACCAGGCTGTGTGGTCAGGTCTCTTGTGGAGGTGCACACAGCGTGTACCTAACATAGTGCAGTGGGTGCCAGGCAGAATGGGTGCAGGGTATGACTCTATCAGCAAGCATATGGGAAGGTGAAATTTAGTATTGTTCGTGGATGACCAATAGTGAAAGCTTACTAGATGCTTCAGGTTACCCTTGAATATTGTTTCTTGTTTGTTTGTTCTTCCTTTTACTTGAGGGAATGTGTATAAACAGTGTTTCTCAAAATGTAACGGATCACAGAAGCAGCAGTTAGAATGCAGATTCCTGGGGCTTGCCCAATATAATAGTAGTCAGCAAGATGATCATCCTTTTCATCAAAACAGCAGCAGGTAGTACTCCTGGTGGTACTTGCTTGGAGCCAGGCACTGAATCCTCACAAGGTCAGCCCCATTTTACAGATGGAAAAATGGTGACACTGAGAGCCTTAGTGACTTTCCCAATATCACAGAGCTAGTAAGTGACAGAGATGGGAGACAGACCCATGTGGTCTCACCATTAGGCTTGCAGGCCTGCTGTATCAGCAGCACCTAGCCTGGGCCCCTAACTGTATATTTTTAAGCCTCCACTGAGACCCTTATGCAGACAGGCTTGAGGACCACAGCTATCAGACAAACAACGGAAAGGAAGAGAGAGGGTCGGCCTCCCTGATGGAGAAATGAGAACCACATCCCACAGCTTTTAGGGGCTGATAGTCATTACCTATCCTGGTCAATATACTTGAGAAAAATCAAGCATGAGACCATGTAGGTGTGAGAAATCTCTTTACCTTTTGTAGTGGGAGGCCATGTTTTCTCTCTGGCCCTTTGCTGTCTTCTTATTTTGAAAATCACTAGAATGATTAAAAAAGAAATAAAGGAAAACAGCAGATAATGACCAAGAAAACATCACTCTGATGTTGAAGTGCTGGGGAATGCTTATTGGAAGTCTATTCCAGTTATTCAATTGTGTAAGTAAATGGGAGTGGGGGGACTTGAACCCCAAGAACTGGCTCACTTCCTCCCATGATTTGTTGGAACTTTCTTTTCTTTTTCCCTTCTGACTTCTCTCTCTTTCTCCTTTCCTTCCTTGGCACAGTTATGTTTAATTTTAAATTTAATTAAACACTACATTAATATATTAATGTACTAAAAAAGTTAAACAAGAAAGGAGAAAGAAGTTCTTTCTGAGCCTGTGAAACCCACTCTGCTCAGAAATAACAACTGTTACCAATTTATTGTGTGTTTTCCAGACCTTTTTCAGTTTATTACATGTATATGTAATTTTGTCTGTGTACTTTTATTTTTACATAAATGGAAAGAAATGGTCTTTTGCAGTTTGCTTTGGCCAAACCACCCCCCCACCCCGCAATATCAAAAAACAAAAAACCTAAAAATCAACAACAATGTGACTTAGGAATTTTCCCAGGCCAGTTCATGCTTTTTCAACTCTTGTATGGATTCCATAGTATAGATATAGAGTAATTCATTTAACACCTCCCTATTGATAGCCGTTTAGATTTTCAGTTTTTGCAAGCTGCAGGGAACCAGCTTGTCACTCCTGTCAGGCCCATGTGTGTCTGTTTCTTAAGGACAGAGACCTAGAAATCACAGTGTTGGGAGAAAAGGTGTGCATGTGTCAAATTATGATGGACATTTTTACTAAACGTCTCCAAAAAAGACAAGGCTATTCTCTTTCCCTCTTCCCTGAGAGTTTTTAAGCCCTTTCTCCATAAAAGATGATAGGGAAAGCTGGTGTCACACGTGGCAAAATTTAGACCTGTTTGGATATCTTTGCCTTCCCTCATTTCCATTCCATCTAATGGATTCCCCCACTTCAGACTGCAACATTCACACTCCTGACCCAGTTCTCTCCTGCTCTGAATTTCCCCATATTACCAGGGATATGTTCCTCCCCCTTTTGGTGGTTTGGTGAGAAGTGGTATCAAGCTCCATTTAAAGAGCCTAACTGAGTGCCATCAATTGCTGTTGTGTTTTCTACAATAAAGTGTAGAAAACACTGACAGTTGTCAACAAGTTAACACTTAAATGGTAGTGTTTTCACAGAATTTGGTCCAGTATTGCAGAACTTCAGTGACAGAATGGACTAAATTTAGAATATAGGCTAGATGAAGAATGTGGGGAATGTTTTACTGGCCTCTTATTTTTAAGAATGATTTTTTTCTTCTATTTTTATTTATTTTTTAATTAGTTATTGTTATTATTATTATTATTGAGACAGGTCTCGCTCTGTCACCCAGGCTGGAGTGCAGTAGCGTGATCTCAACACACTGCAACCTCCGCCTCCTGTGTCCAAGTGATTCTCATGCCTCAGCCTCCCAAGTAGCTGGGATTACAGGTGTGTGCCACAATGCCCAGCAATTTTTTTGTATTTTTAGTAGAGATGAGGTTTCACTGTGTTGGCCAGGCTCATTTCCAACTCCTGGCCTCAAGTGATCCACCCACGTTGGCCTCCCAAAGTGCTGGGATTACAGGCATGAGCCACAGTGCCCAGCCTAAGAATGATTTTCTCAATGGGAAATATTGTTATCATCTTTGTTATCCTAATCATAAAACATATTCTGCATTAGAAACCTTTGAAATAGCTCAGAAATTTTTAATTTTTTTGTTTGTTTTGAAACTTCTAATACAGGGAAAGTATGAGAGAAGAAGGCATGTTATCATCTCATTTTTTTCTTGGTTAGTCTCTTAAGAAATTTGGGTTATTTAAAATTCCTCATATTCTATAGTTGAGTTTCTATTTATAGTTTATTCTATGTGTACTTATCTATGTGAGCTACTTCTATAATTAATGTGCATAGTTTATTTGTAATTACATGGAACGTCATTTTATTCCTTTGAATAATTATAGAAGTTTATATATATCATAAATTGGTCTTTACTACTATGCTCATTCTTTATGGGTCTTCATAGGTCATTCCTATTCTTTAAAGGCCAGGATGCTGATCAGAATACAGGTCCTCAGAGATGACATTGTTCCCGCAGGCAAACATAATTTTATGACAGAGTCTCGCTCTGTCACCCAGGCTGGAGTGCAGTGGCACGATCCCGGCTCACTGCAAGCCCCGCCTCCTGGGTTCACGCCATTCTCCTGCCTCAGCCTCCTGAGTAGCTGGGACTACAGACGCCTGCCAACACGCCTGGCTAATTTTTTGTATTTTTAGTAGAGACGGGGTTTCACCGTGTTAGCCAGGATGGTCTCAATCTCCTGGCCTCGTGATCCGCCCACCTTGGCCTCCCAAAGTGCTGGGATTACAGGCCTGAGCCACCGCGCCCGGACTTTTTTTTTTTGTTTTTGGTTGAGACGGAGTTCCACTCTATCACTCAGGCTGTAGTGCAGTGGTGCAATCTTGGCTCACTGAAACCTTTGACTCCTGGATTCAAGTGATTCTCTTGCCTCAGCCTCCTAAGCAGCTGGGATTACAGGTGCCTGCCACCAGGCAGGCTAATTTTTTTGTATTTTTAGTAGAGACGGGGTTTCGCCATGTTGACCAGGCTGATCTTGAACTCCTGATCTCAGGTGATCCACCCGCCTCGGCCTCCCAAAGTGCTGGGATTACAGCTGTGAGCCACCGTCCCTGGCCAGTGTTACTGCTTTTATCTACCAAGAGCTCTCATCCTGAGGCTCATGAAAGCTGTGGCATCCAACTGTCTGTCCATGTAGTATTGTTGAAGCACTGCGGATTGTGAGGTGTGATTATCTGGTTGATTTTAAGACCTTTACCTCCATCTGTTATCTTCATGAAGTACCAGAAGGACTTATGTTACCCATAGCTGGATACCAAGTTATTTGGTTTATGCTCACCACTAAGTCTTCACAACAGTGAGGTAATTTCTGTCTTATTTTGCATATGAGGAAAATGAGGGCCTGGGGAAGTTCAGTCATTCATCTGCCAAGGTGTTAGTGACCCAGGATCAAGCAGAGGGTGACCATATCCTCAAAGGCTTGCTTCATTAAGGGGACACAGAGAAGTACCATCTGGTTGGGAAGTTCTCTGGGGAAGGCATGCCTGAGTGCAGAGGGAAGGTGTTTTAGTCCATTCCCACATTGCCATAAGGAAATACCCAAGACTGGGTAACTTATAAAGAAAAGAGGTTTAGTTGATTCAGCATGGCTAGGAGGGCCTCAGGAAACTTACAATCATGGCAGAAAGCACCTCTTTGCAGGGCAGTAGGAGAGAGAATGAGAGCCAGCAGGGGAAATGCCAGACACTTATAAAACCATCAGATCTCGTGAGAACTCACTATCATGAGAACAACATGGGGGAAACTGCCTCCATGATTCAATTACTTCCCACTGGGTCTCTCCCATGACATGTGAGGATTATGGGCATTACAATTCAAGATAAGATTTGGGTAGGAACACAGCCAAACCGTATCAGAAGTGAAGGAGGATAGCTAGCAGGCAAGAAGTCAGGGATGTGCCTGGGAAGGCTTTCCAGAAAAGCAATGCGTTTTTATGAACAAGTAAAAGGTAATCACATTCAAAAAGGGCTGCTCTGCACAAAGCTCCTGGGTGAAGGTTCTGGCACACACAAAGGCATGACATAGGTCTTAGTCATTGCCTGCCACTCAAAATCACCTGGGGAACTTGTTAAGGTACCACTTTCTAGGCTTCCTTGAATTAAACAAATCTGATTTAAAACAAATCTGTAATAAGTTTTTGTTTGTTTGTTGATTGTTTGAGGAGGAGTAGAGGGGTCACACAAAAAGATAACAGAATCCTATCACGACTTTTATTTATTTTCCTCCAAAAAAGATGCTGATATTGAAAAGGCAATGGTAGGAGAGTACATCTGCTTAAGGACAGAAATATGAAAACTCGTAGTTCAAACGTATTCTTAGAAAGGCTTTGTGTGTGCATGCATTTGTGTTCCTGTTTTCTTTAATTGCATTGCTCATATGTTCCATTCGTTTATTAATTTAACAATTATTTGTGAATCCACGGGCCAGGTATTTATAGAATAGTGCTGCTTACCAAATTGTCCTTAGCTTTTATGAAGCCAGAATATTCTTTAAAACAGAAAAGTAAGTAAATTATAACTAATTTCTCTCAGGCAAATATTTCAGTGTGCTTTTGAGATTATTTTTATGCTAATAATAATTACACATTTTTATCCAAATAGCCTAACAACTGGGCAGAAGATTAATCTAATTTGAAAAAACTCAATATTGTTTGATGAAAACAAATGAGATCATCGGGAGTCAAACAGATGGTTTTGGCAGCTTTTCTGTATTTACTTGGACTGAAAATCACCCTTTAATGTAGGGTTCTTTCATGAACAATAATGTGTTTGTTATCTGAATATATGTTTGCTATTAGTAGATCATAAATGAATAAGGTGTGTTTCAGACATTTATAGGTCAAGTTCCATCTTCTTTCCTCATATGGAGCATGAAATATTAATTGTCCACAAGAGTTTGATGAAGGATTGAAAAAAAAGTCTTTCATTTGTCAAGTGGAGTTTATTTTCTGTAACCTTTTCTTTTCTTTGATTTTTCTGTGTTTTGTCTTGTTTTTCTATGGGTTATGATCCCATGGGTTGCATTTTTTAATAGTTTAACTTTTATATTTGATTTTTAAAATCCTATGATGTCTCATGAAAAGAAAAAGGCAAAATATAAATATTTGCACATCAATTTCCAAAATGAGGTAAACTGCCCTAGGTTCTGATAAATAAGAATTAAAGAGCAAAACATGCATGGTGAAATTTAAGAGAATTGAGCTCATGTCTATAGACCAATTACTGACCAATGTAAAGGGGGACTATGAATAATGGTAATAGATTAAGCATTATTAATTATAGGTTGCCTTTTCTATAGTACAAGGTCATGAATAAGGGACCTCTTCTCAGTGCTGCTTTGGAATGACCTGGAAGATGATCATGCCTTTCAGAATATTGCTATGTGGTTGTTTTGGAGGGAGCCAGCTACTTACCATATATAGAAATAAACATTAAAAAAAACTCATATATGAAAATAATGACGCTTTCTGTGTTGACAGAGTGAATTGTTTTATTGTTGAAATGTTTTAAGATGGAAAGATTGAGTTAGCCATGTGCCGATCTGGTTGCTTACTTTTAACCAAACTTAGTTTGACAATCATAACCGTGCATTGTCTGCTGCTCAAACAAAAGAATGGTTCTTTCCTCAACCTCTGCTTTCCTTTCTTTTAGACATGGCCAAATTCTCTGGTAGTTATTATATCTAATCAACCTGGATGCTGTTTGCCCCAGGTTTTGCCTCCCAAGTAAGAAATGAGTTGCCTTCCCCTAAAAGGTCTGCTAATCATGTAAACTATACTGTGAAAGAGTTTTAGAGAATACTTTGGAAGAGAAAACAATCCTCCAATCTTAGGCTTTCAGAGATAGAGTTGTATTCAGCCCTGAGGTGGTGGTGATTACTCTTCTGATTTAGCAGATGGGAAAACTTACATGATGAGAGAGATTGTACAATTGCTCAAAGGCAGAGGGGGTCTTCTGACTCCCACTGTCCCATTCTTCTTGCTTGGCATATAATATGGTTTGTCTCTGTGTCCCCACCCAAATCTCATGTTGAATTGTGATCTTCAGTGTTGGAGGAGGCACCTGGTGGGAGGTGATTGGATCATGAAGGTGGATTTCCTGCTTACTGTTCTCATGATAGTGAGTGAGTTCTCACGAGATCTGGTTGTTTAAAATTGTGTGGCACTTCTCCCTTTGTTCTGTCTCCTGCTGGCCATGTGAAGATGGTGCCTGCTTCCTCTTTGCCTTCCGCCATGATCGTAAGTTTCCTAAGGCCTTCCCAGCCATGCCTTCTGTACAACTGGAGGAACTGTAAGTGAATTAAAACTCTTTTCTTTATAAACTACCCAGTCTTAGGTATTTCTTTATAGTAATGTGGGAATGGACTAATACAGTATCATACTGCCTGTGAGATAAGCAGGAAGGAGGGGAGATGAGTTGTGATGGCTCTAGAGATAAACGAGAGAGAAAGAGAGAGAGAAAGTGAGAGAGAGAGAGAGAGAGAAATGAACTCGGCAGTTCTTCACCCAGGCACAGCCCCCTTCTCCCTCTAGGACTGATTATAGTCTGGGTGGACCAACAATTTCAAAGAAAGTATGTAGGCAGAGAGGCTTTTGGAGGTGACTGACAACATGTAGCTTAGGAACCAGTGGCTTTTCTTACTAATTGTCCTTTATCTGGGAACCCTCAACTCAATTTTTTTTTCCTCACTAGTACTCATGACTGCTTATTACTGCAGCAGTGTTCCAGTGAGACAATTGAGATGAGCTTTGCTCTTATGTGTGTGTGTGTGTGCTTGGCTGCATACAATATCTTAAATAGGTCATGCAATTACACACTTAAAAGCACCCAAAAATATCTATAGTAAAAGTAAGTTTCCCTCCCACTCTTGACCCCAGTGACTTTGTCCTGGAGACAATCTTTGTACCAGGTTCTTGGGATCCTTCCAGAGCCAGCCTCTGCATACTTTCTCTCTGTGTGTGCATATTTCATTTCTTTGTGTGTGTGTGTGTGTGTGTGTGTGTGTGTGTGTTCCATTTCTAACCAAATACAAGTCTATAGCTTTACTCTTAGCTAATTTAATGCTGAGACTCTAACCTGTCACTTAAAACATCTTTGGAGATGGCATTCCCTCCCCAGCATTGAGCTACTCACTTCCCGTGCCACTGTAGTTTTTTTCCCATGATTTTGCGCTTAAGAGAATTTCTCACATGCTTCTTGATGAAAGTTGTTAGATTCTGGAAAGCTTGCATAGACATTTTAACCTATGCAGTTTAACTAATTTTATCCACCTGGCCTCAGAAATTTGAGTGGAGGTTGTTAATGCGTTTTTCAAGACAAGAAAAAAACAAGACAAAAAAACAAGAGGGATTTCTTTCCCCTGCTCTTTTTCTCTAACCAAAAAAAGACGCATAAAATGTTACAGTTCATAGATTGGCTACCCATAATATAAACCAGGCTATTTTGGCATTTCAATAAAAATGACCCTACTTGTTTAAAAGGACCTTGTTAACATTAAAATCATACTTCACAAAAAGCTGTTTTTGTTGTTCAAATTAGTAAGGAAACTTAGAGATCAGCTTTCCTTGTCAAATTTGTCTCAACCCATTTATTCCTGGGCTTTGTTTTATAGATTTTGTAGACTTTTGGAAGGCAGTTTAAGGGGCAAGTTTGTGGTTGCCTTTAAGTTAGAAGATTAGATTTCTAAGGCTTGCTGTGGACTTCTGGTGCATCCATTTTCACTTTCTAAAGTGGGCCAAGTTGCAAATGTTCCTGGCCATGGTGGAGGAGGGTGGTAGTTCTGGTCTCCCTGATGTCTCATATGCAAAGTGCCTGACAGCCATATCAGAATGGGGGTAGTCTCAGAGGCTCCCAGACTCACAGAGCTTCCTTCTGCTGCTGATGGCCAGTGTACTAATTTTCTATTGATAGACAACAAGCTATGACAAACTTAACAGCCTAAAATAACATCATTTATTAACCCACAGTTTCTGTGGGTTGGGGCTCTAGGCACAGCTTAGCTGGGTCTCACAAGCCTGCAATTAAGATGTCATCTAGGGCTGGTCTCATCTGAGGCTCAGGGTCCTCTTCTAAGCTCGTGTGGCTGTTGGCAGAATTCAGTTCCTTGCAGCTGCACAGTGGCCTCCTTCTTCAAAGCCAGCAAGAGAGGACCTTTATGGCTTGTAGACCCTTTTTAAGGCTCACTTAGTAGGTCAGGCCCACTCAAGATAATAACTCAAGTTACACCTGCACAATTTCTGGTTACAGCCTAATCACGGGAGTGACATCCATCACATTCACAGGTTTTGCCCACACTCAAGGGAAGGATTGCACAAAGTAGGTGTATCAGGGGTTGGATACATCTTAGAATTCTACCAACCATACCTAGAGCAGCTTTGGGACACATGGTAAGTAGAAGCATCTATCGAGAATGATACTTATAGCTAGAAGATAGCTTGCCGAATCAGTGCACATAGTACAAGCTAGCAAACGCTTGCTTGCTTTTGGCCATTCCCTCTCCTCCTCTGGTTAGGTGGCCACCAAGCCCTGCAAGATCTGGGTCTTGCTCTCCCCTGTCTCCCCATCTTCTTCTGCACTTCTCCTGGTGGGATTTTTTTTTTTTTAGATGGATTCTCTCTCTGTTGCCCAGGCTGGAGTGCAATGGCAGGATCTTGGCTCACTGCAACCTCTGCCTCCCAGGTTCAGTGGATTTTCCTGCCTCAGTCTTCCAAGTAACTGGGACTACAGGCATGCACCACCACGCCAAGCTAATTTTTGTATTTTTAGTAGAGATGGGTTTTCACCATGTTGGCCAGGCTGGTCTTGAACTCCTGACCTCAAGTGATCTACCTGCCTTGGCCTCCTGAAGTGCTGGGATAACAGATGTGAGCCACTGTACCTGGACAGGAGGCTTTCTTCTGTTTCTCTCAATGTTTTGTGCTCACTTCCTGCTGTGGAATTTTGAACATACTCTAACCTTTGCTTGGAGTGCTTTTCTACCCTATGTTGTAGAGCTGACTGACCCATTTTTTAGATTTCACTTTGGACATTCCTTCCTGGCATCCATGGGTACTTGTTGTACAATTAAGTATCTTTTCTTCTTAACACTAACCTCAATTGTGATTCAGCATTTTGATTTTCTGGAACTCCTGCTAAACTGGAAGTTTTGGGAGGGTAGGGATGATAGTATTTTCAGCTCTGATCACTGTGCCTGGTACAGACTGGCTGTCCCCTGAATATATGTTGGATAAAAGGGAATAAGAGAAAGATGGGAAAATTGGAACTAAGTTTCAATCTTCCTAGTTCAGCATGTGTCTCATGATGTCATGAGCATATTTAGTGTAGTACTGTTGACTCACATTAAATGATTGCAACTGTTCCTGGCCATCGTGGATGAGGATGGTAGTTGAAGTTGAGTGAGAGTGATAGGGAGAGAATGAGAATGGATAAATAGGGATGAAAAATTACTGAATGTCTACCGAGTTCTAGGCCCTTGATATTTTATTGTTCCTTCTTTGAATTCCATAGAGGTTAAAAAAGATAATTAAAACCGCCACAGCTTAAGTATATTTTCATATGGTAGTGGCTGTAGTATAGTATAGTACTAATAAACTTACTGGTCACCTAAATGTCATTTTTAGTAGATCTTTCATTGTTTTGTGCAAAGCCACCAGTAATATTCTGCAATTAGGACTTCAGATTTCCAAGGTACCATAATTTTGATGTGATTATCTGCTTTCTTTTATAACATCATATAGAATGAACCTTTAATGTAGCTTTGGGTTTTCTGCAGCTGCTCTTAAAATGATTCTACGACTGCTTATAGCGTACCTATCATGAAGAGTAAACTGCTCAGCACTTTAAGATGATTTTTCCCCCTCCTGTCTTGTAGTATATTTCACCGTGAGAATAAAATCACAGTGATGCTTATCATCTCAAAATGTTTTGGAACCAAAACATTCTTATATCCTCTGAGGCTTCTAATGACATTGTTTCATGGAGGACCATAAGGCTGAGAGAATAAAGTGAGGTATTCTAGGTAGAAACTTGGGGTGCATCATCAGAAACCCCGGGAAAGGAATGATTTGACACCGAAGCCCCTGCAGCCTGTCTAGGTTCTCTTTTATTTGCTGCTTAAATTCAGCAACTCTGAAACTGAAAGTATGTCCATATATGTGACATGCATCTATTGAGGAAGATGCATGAGTGTGCAGGCATCTGATTGTTATCTTAAAAATGATCATGATGCTGAATGGTAAATGTTCCTACTGGACTTTGATCAGAGAATACTCTTGTAGTTTCTTCAGAAGTTGATTCCTTTTTTTTTCTTCTTAGAATTAAATGTTCTATATTTCTTTTGGAGAGGAACCTTATCTTAGAGCTAATGTGTGTTGACTTAGAAATCTGTCTGCTAGAGAGATTGATGTTTAACAAGACTAATATGATAATGAAGGTGAACAATGTACATTGGTATGTTCATGAACTTGAGTGCCTCCTTCTCTCAGTATGAGCTTATTTACACCAGAGCCAGCTAATTATGTTTCTAGTAGGTTGGTGGTTGGAGGGCTGAAGATGTTTATCTGCAGACATGCTTGGGCATTGACTGGGTGATGCTGAACACGTGAGGCAGTCCTCTATCTGAGAGTGTCCAGGCATTCTCTGAACCTGCACTGTGAGTTTTTAATATGTTGGGTTCCGGGAACTGTGGCATGGCCACCTTGATGAGGCTGTGAATGCAGAAGCAAGGCAAACATCTTCAAACCTCCAGAGGCAAGGCCACACAGAGAAGCTGAAGGCAAAAGTCTGGCCTGGTTAATATATTCAGACATCTAGACAGGGAACTTCTAAGCCTCGCAGCCTGAGGATTGTATAATAGTCATAAAGACCCTCAGTTATTTGAAGAATGAAGTGAAAAGAAGACAGGACTTGGAAGTAGATGGGGAATCAATTATTGACTCTGCCACTTCTAGTTACTTGACCTTGGCCAAGACATTTCTTTCAGAACCTTTGTTTTCCCCTTTGTATCATGCAGGGGCTGGACTAGATTAGTGGGTCCCGAACCTGCTTGTGTCTTGGAATTGCCAGGACTGCTTGTAAAATACTCAGATGCCTGAGCCCTACTCCAGACCAAATGAATCATAATTCCCAATGAGTGAGGCCCAGGCAACTGTGTTCCTTTTTATGGCAAGACACACATAACATAAAATTTACCATTTTGATCATTTTAAAATATACAATTTGATGGCATTAAGTACATTCACATTGTTGAGCAACTATTACCACTATCTATTTCTAGAACTTTTTCATCATCTCAAACTGAAACTCTGTACCCATTAAACAATATCTTCTCTTTCTCTCCTCCCCTCAGCCCTTGATAGCCTGCATTTCACTTTCTGTCTTTATGAATTTGCCTATTTTAGGTACCGCATATACGTGCAGTCAGACAATATTTGTTCTTTTGTGTCTGGCTTCTGTCACTTAGCATAATGTCTTCAAGGTTTATCCATGTTGTAGCGGGTATTAGAATTTTATTTCTTAAAAGGGTAGATAATAGCCCATTGTATGAATATACTGCATTTTGTTTATCCACTCATTTGTTGGTAGACATTTGTGTTGATTCCACTGGGCATCTATATTCTGAATTAGCCCCCTAGGTGGTTCTGATGTTCAGCAGGCTTGGGAGCCCCTGGAATGAATGTTCTCCTGGTTAAATGATGTGTTGTATATACCAAGTTTAGGAGAAGGAGAGCTGGACATAATGCCATAAACTGAAAATATGTGACTGTTAGTATGCTTAAGTATTTTTATCTAGGTATATGGGATTAACAGCATGACCTCTAATGCTAATAAAATACCCTAAACTCTACCCGAAAGTTCATGGTCTCCTGTTAGGAAGATAAAAGGTTTCACAGAGCCACTGGCATCTAATGTTAAAATATATAGTACTATAAACCATGATGTGCTGAAGTGGTTATCTTCCCAACACTGTTTTTGTTGATATCATGTTAGTTGCCAGGAATGACCACGGTGGAAGTATTCATACCTTGGAAATCAGAATGCATTTCAAAGTCAGGGCTTTTTCCTCTTAGAGAGCTGGCTGTTAAATATGGGCAGCACACCACTGACTACAAGCCAGGTGCTTGATACTTCTCTTCTTTTTAACAAGAGTTACTAACGAAAGAAATATAATTTAAAAGTATAAGCCTTTGTTGATAAACTAAAATTCAGAAATCAATGGTTGCTCTGAGGTTCAGGGAGTGCAGGAGATTCCAGTACAGCTCCCATGAGTGCCTGCTTTAGTTCCAGCTTGGATGAGGTGTGGGCTTATGGTGTGGAGGTTTCTCCTCATTCCTCTCGTGGTGTGATCCCATGGGTCAGTAGCTGCTTTTCTTGACAGATATTTGGCAGTCTCTTCCACAGTTCCTGCCCATAGGTTAAGGCCTTTATCAAAATTCTCTTTTTTTTTTGAGATGGGGTTTCACTCTTGTTGCCCAGGCTAGAGTGCAATGGCGTGATCTTGGCTCACCACAACCTCCGCCTGCTGGGTTCAAGCGATTCTCCTGCCTCAGCCTCCTGAGTAGCTGGGATTACAGGTGCCTGCTACCACACCTGTCTAATTTTGTATTTTTAGTAGAGACAGGGTTTCTCCATGTTGGTCAGGCTGGTCTCGAACTCTCGACCTCAGGTGATTCGCCCGCCTCAGACTCTCAAAGTGCTGGGATTACAGGCTTGAGCCACCGTGCCTGGCCAAGGCCTTTATCAATTTTGTCCTGTTTTTAGAATGGGCGAATTTTTCTCTTTAATGCACTTATCTACCCATGCTTCAAATGTAACAAAGAACCCCTCTGATCTCATGGCATGAAATCAGAGGCAGCCACACAGACTTCCAGAAGACTCTGTACAATGTTGCGCTGTTGAATCAGACGTTTCTTCTGCTGGCTGCACAGTTCTAAAATCATCCCAAGCAAATGAGTCTCAGCTCAGACTTTCCAGCAAAGAGCCTAGGTAAAAGAGGTGGCAGATAAGAAGAAAAATATGGGTGCAGGAATGTGTGTTTTCACAGACCCCCTAGGAATGCCCTTAGTCCTTGGACTACTCGTGGAAAAACGCTTCCCAAAAGTGTACTTGGCAAACATAGGCCGGCTTCATCCCACAGTGAAAGAGGCTTCTCAATGAGGCATAGATCAAGTCTGATATTTCCATATAAGTAATTTTTAAAATGGTCTAAAAAGCACCTAGCAGGGGTATTTTGTAGACATAGACAAGCTTATTCTAAAATTTGCATAAAAAGGCAAAGGACCTAGAATAGCTGAAACAATCTTGAAACACAAGAATACAGTGAGAGGAATCGGTCTACCCAATTTCAAAGTGTGTAGTACAGCTACAGTAATAAAGACAACATGGCATGGACAGAAGGATGGACACACAGATCGGCAGAATAGAACGGAGAACCTGGACTAAGACAGAAATATATCCACCTGATTTTTAACAAAATGCCAAAGCAATGTGATGGAAGAAGGCTAGCTTTTTAAACACATGGCGCTGGAGCAGTGAGCTGTTCATAGACAAACAAACAAACAAACAAACAAAAAACACAAAAAATCAAACACCTCAACTAAACTTTATACATCATATGATTAGGTCAAAATTAATCACAAACTTAGATGTGAAATGGAAAACTGTAAAACTCGTAGAAAACGTATGTAGGAGAATATTTTGGACCTAGAGCTAGGCAGAGTTTTCAGACTTGACACCAAAAGCACTGTTCATAAAAACGAAAAATTGATAAATTTACCTCATCAATATAACAATCATTTGTTTTGTGGAAGCTTTGTGAGGATAACAAAAAATCTAATTAGAAATAGGCAAAAGATATGAAGAGACATTTCATCAGAGTATATACAGGTGGCAATGAAGCACATAAAAAGATGTTTAACATCATTAGCTATCAGGAAAATGCAGTTAAAACTACAATAAAATATTAATTAACCTATCAATATAGCTAAAAATATAAACATCAAACCCTTGGACAACATGTGTTTGAACTCTGTGAGTCCACTCACACGCAGATCTTTTTCAATAAAAATTATACCCAAGTGTCCCTGCCTCTCCTGTTTCCCCTTCCACCTCCTCCACCTCCTCCACTTTGTCCACCTCTTCCACCCCTGAGACAGCAAGACCAACCACTCCCCTTCCTCCGCCTACGTTAATGTGATGAGGATGAAGACACGTATGATTATCCACTTCGACTTAATGAATAGTAAATACGTTTTCTCTTCCTTATGACTTTCTCAATAACATTTTCTTTTCTCTAGCTTACTTTAGTAAGAATACATGTATAATACACATAACATACAAAATATGTGTATATCAACTATGTTATTGGTAAGGCTTCTGGTCAGCAGTAGGCTATTAGTAGGTACGTTTTTGGGGAATGAAAAGTTATATTGAATTTTTGACTTCAAGAGGGTTGATCAAGGGTCAACTGTAGAGTGATAACACCAAATGGCTGGCAAAGACATGGAAAATCTCTCATACATTGCTGGTGAAAATGTCAAATGATTGTTTAGCCACCCTGGAAGTCGGTATGGCAGTTTCTTAAAGAACTAGACATACACTTACCACATGACCCAGTAATTGCACTCTTGAGCATTTTTGCCAGTGAAACAAAAACTTGTGTTCACACAAAGTCCTGCTGTGATGAATAAATGTTCATCACAGCTTTATTGGTAAAAGGTAAAAAACTGGAAACAACCCAGATGCCCTTCAGTAGGTGAGTGGTTAAACCAACTGTGGTATATCCATACCAAGGAACGGTATGGATACTCAGCAATAAAAAGGAACAAACAATTGATACATGCAACAACTTGGTTGGAGCTCAGGAGAATTATTCAGAGAGAAAAGAGTCAACCTCAAAAGGCTACATAGTAGATGATTCCTTTAATATTCTGGAATAACAAAATTATAGAAATGGAGAACTGACTAGTGGTTGCCAGGGATTAGAGACAGAGGCAAGAAGTAGACTGAGTGTTGCTATAAATGAATAGCCTGAGGGAGTCTTGTGATAAAACAATTTTGTATGTTATGTGGTTACAAGAATGTACACGTAATAAAACTGCACAGAAACACACACACACCCAGACAGACACAAATGAGTGCATGTAAAACTGGTAAAATCTGAATAAGCTTTGTGGTTTGCACAATTGTCAATTTCCTTGTTTTGCTGCTGTCCTGTAGTTATACAAGAGTTAACACTGGAGGAGGTTGAGCAAAGGGTGCATAGAACCTCCCTGTATATTTTTTTGCACCTTTCTGTGAATCTATATTTCAGAATTAAAAATAAAAGATAAAGAGTGATGGTGGAATATTTTTGACAATTTTTCCTGATGAGCCCTGAACACTCTAGTTAATCCACCAGAAAGTTTACATTAAGTAATATGTTTTCTAAAGTATAAAAATCATGCAGGATAATGCATTAGTGACACAGATGGTGTTTCATACGTGTGTGGTAGATAATGCATTTATTCTTTACACTGTCACTGATGTCTTTGAAGTTACTCTGAGGAAACAGAGGGTTCTATTCTTGATTTTTTGTCTATAGCCACCGTAATTTTCCTTATGAGGTTGTTGGTTGTTTGCTGTCTTTAAATAAATCTTATTTTCTTAGGCTGCTACTATGCACCCCAGACTAGAAACATGTTCCTATTATGAAATGCATTAAGGGAGAAAAATCCTTGTTGCAACTTTTTGTACATCACCCATCATTCTTGTATTTGCTCTCTTCTTAGCATAAACACTTCTAAATATGGGAGTGCCTATTGCTCAGGGCTGAATCCCATTGCAAAACATGTTCTTATTATGAAAAATGTATGAATTCACCTGTGGATGTTTGAAGTTGATGCTTTGAGCCCTCATCATTTGTTGCTTCCTAATGTTGAAAGGCCCAAGGCTTAGCATAGTTGGTAGCCAAATGTAAATACATTTAGAACAGAGTTCAAACATAAATCCTCAACATCAGCTCTTACCACTCCAGCCACAAAATCTGCATGTAACCTTAAATACTGGCTTTGTACCACCATTGGAACATCCTTTTAAAGTATCATTGAAAGGCAGCATGCCATCTTCCCCAGGGACAACATTTTTACTACTGAAGCTATCACTTTCTGAGCTCCTTCTTTGTGTCTAGTACAACTCAAATAGTGAATGGAACGTGGCTTTTAGAGTAAGGCAGAAGAGTGGCCATTTGTTCCCAAAGTAATTGCACTTTTTTGAAGCTTGGTTCCCTCATTTCTAAATACTGGGGGTAAAATGTTATCTGTTGTGGAGTTAGATGTGCTACCTTTGTGTTATGAGGTCCTTGTTATGTGTTCTATAGTGCTAATATGGTTTGGCTCTGTGTCCCCACCCAAATCTCACTTTGAATTGTGATAATCCCCATGTGTCAAGGGTGGGGCCAGGTGGAGATAATTGAATGGTGGGGGCAGTTTCCCTCATACTGTTCTCTTATGGTAGTGAATAAGTCTCACAAGTTACGCTGGTTTTATAAAGAGGAGTTCCCCTGGACACGCTCTCTCTCCTGCCGCCATGTGAGAAGTCCTTTTGCTCTTCCTTTATCTTCCACCATAGTTGTGAGGCCTCCCCAGCCCTGTGGAACTGTGAGTCCATTAAACTTCTTTTCATTACACATTACCCAGTCTCATGTATGTCTTTATTAGCAGTATGAGAACAGACTAATACAAGTGCTTTTATGAGAATAAAATTAAGTCCTATGTGAAAACTCTAAGTTCAATGCCTCACCTATAATAATTATGCAATTATTTAAATTTTCTTTCCTTTTTTCCCTTTTTCCTGTTGGAAGATTATTTGTATAATATTTTTCAAATTGTTTTTGGTACCTCATCTTTGGAGGTGGCTTTCAGTGACATTTTCATGCCTTATAATCTCACAGGACTGTCTCTCCTGGTGTAATATTATTTTCCTTCTTTCTCCATTTTTGTTCAGCATGAGCTCAACTTAGTTCTTCCTTCTTTGCCTGTTGAGAGGCAATGAGGGCTGACTGCTTGACAGTGGGGTGCTGAGGATAGGATGGTTTTTGCAGTGGGATTCAGCCCTGAGCAATAGGCACTCCCATATTTAGAAGTGTTTATGCTAAGAAGAGAGCAAATGCAAGAATGGTGAATGATGTATAAAAAGTTGTGGCAAGGATTTTTCTCCCTTAATGCATTGCATATTCCCTTTATTGTATTAATTATATGAAAAATTCAAAAGCATATTTTATTGACTAGAATCCCAGTTTATTTGTGGTTCATAGAATGTATTGTATTACCTTACGGTCAATGGCAGATACTGTATCTATTATGATACTATAAAGTTATGCGACTGAGCCACAATTTCATCACTTTACAGTCTCCAGTAAACTCAAAGATTAGAAATCCAAGCAAGTCATGTGGAAGTTTTTTTTTCTTCTTTTATACTGGTGAAGTCAGTTGAATTTGCAAGTGCTTCACTGTATTCATCTGAAATTTCTGCATATTTGGGGTTTATTCATTAAATCATCAAAAATTAAGTGAAATAGCTTTCTATCATTTTTTCTATGGTCAATTATTTCATTTCAATCATGTATTGAATTCCTAATTGGAAGCAAAACTAAAAAAGCAATGAAAACAATTTTGTGGTGAGGGAGCACACACTACTATTTAAGAACTCAGTTCATGGGCCTGATTCTTTCTCTTGGGACTGAGGAAATGGTTTGGCTATAAAATTCCCATTAGCCAAAAATAAGCACAATTGCCTCCAGGATTCATGGTAGGTACAGCCTTGAAGAGTAATAAAAGCCTGTTTTAAATGAAGTCTTAAGGATACTGTTTAAGCCCTAGAATGGATAGTCAGATTTTATGTTTATCCCTTTTGATTATACTTCCATATGTTTCTGGAGAACAGTGTCTGAAAAGTGGTTCATTAAAAAAATTGTATTGGGCTGGGGTAATTTGGGGCTTATTGACCAAGTCCAGGGGAGCAGGGGTGCCCTATCAGGTGGCCTGGAAGCAGCAGAGCATGGCAGACCTGTCTGCTCTGTTTCCTTGTGCCATGTGGCATGAAATGACTTCAAAGACTCCCAGTTTGGTTTAATTTAAAGAAATATGACTGTTTGTGTGCTTATTAAAAAAATAGTTGCGAATAAACCAGTAGTTAGGGAACCAAAATAGATTTTGAAAGGAAAAGGCACTCTACTGAAAGTTCACTTATCTGAATAGCTCCAAGAAAGCTTTCCTGTTTCTGGAAGAGGAGTTGAATGGGACCACATACCCAAGAGACAACAGGAGATCCAGTGAATGTCACCCTTTCTATGTTCTGTTTTTGTAGTTTGTAGGAATAGCTGTATGTTGGTGCCTACTATTTTTTACCAATGAAATTAAACATTTATCAAGTCCTTCCCACAAACAAAGGGACTTGGAATTCACATTGTGCATGGAGAAAGAACACAGGAGCATACCCTGAGTGGAGAAGTTTCATGGAAGGCTTCCTAGAGACTATGATTTTAAGCTGAGTCTTGAAAAAGGATGAGTTAGGCAAGGAAGGAAAGTTTGGGTGACCTAGGTTTCCTTGTGGGGTAATGGAGAAGGAGAAAATGGATGAGATTCAGGCTTTTCAATAAGGGACCAGCATGTGCAAAATCGCAGGTTGAGATCTTCTGGCCATGTTTTGGAGAATTCTAAGTACAGCTTCTCTGCAATGGAGGTAGTACAAGTTTGGGAACAGCAGAATAGAGGATGAAGAGGTGAGTTGAGGCCAGGACCGGGATATCTTTGATGTTTACAGTAAAGGTTCATGGTTTTCAATCCTGGCTACATGTTAGATTCCTCTTCCACTTCCTACGTTTGGAAACTCTGATCCAATTTGTCTAGAATAAAAGGGCTAGGGGTGGGTGCCTGGTCTATACCTCAGCCAGTCTGTGCACCGTTCATCATTGTGAATGACATGAGCAGGCCAGAAAGAGCACACGGTGACAGCCGTGTAGGAGGATGGCTTAAGAAAGGTCCCTACAACAGCCAGGAGAAACAGTCAGTGAGCCTGTTGCAATAGTCCAGGCAGGCGAGAAATAACCAGCAGCTTAGCTGAGGCTGGAGTAGAGAGGTTGGAGAGGTAACTGGGAGAGAGCATCTAGAAGGTGTGGGAGGGCATTGAAGAAGGAAAGCCTGGTCAGCCCTCCACAAAGACGCTCCAGACAATAACGACTGAGTGTCTTTTGCTTGGGCCCTTAGAAGGCAGCTGTAGCGCAAGAGAGTAAAGTTTTAGTGGAGGGACGGTGGGGTCAGAAGCCAGATTGCCTTAGTTGAGGAACTTGAACATGCATTCAGAAGCTTGTGAGTTCATTGTGAAGGTAACCCCAGGCAATGACATGGAGTTCTAGGGATGAAGGGAAAGAACTGGAAAGGTAGGTTGGAGGCATGTTGTGAAGGCTTTGGGTACCAGGGGGCAAGTTATTCATAATGGTAAGATCCAGTTCTTTGCCATTTGACTGATGTTAATGTGAAAAATGAGAGGATTAAGACTAAATGGGAGAAACTAGGCACAGCTAAGGCTCATTAGAAGGCCAATGCCATTTTTTATGGTCCTGATGATTTTTAACAGCTATTTTAACAACAGAATGATGAAAATGTGTGGTATTCTTTCTCCCTTGGGATAATGTGGCCACTGAAAAAGGTCAGAACTAATAGGAAAAATGAGTTTTATTGCTTAACTGTGGATTCAATTAATTTGTGCTCTTCCTGTTTTCATTGCCCTGTTTTCTCAGTTGGCTAAGCCAAGCTTCTCTACAAGAATATGAATGTTAGGACAAATACTCTGGAGTTCTTTCCCACCCTGAAAATAATTAACGTAAAAAAGCCAAAATATATACCAAAGAAAAGTGTAGCTGGTTTAGGCTCATTGTTGTATTATTTTAGATGTAAGGAGGAACCATATTGAGCTTTGTGTGATGGTTTAAATCAGGGTTTTTCAGCCTTGGCACAATCAAAATATTGAGCTGGTTAATTCTTGGTGTGTATTGTAGGATGTTTAGCATCATCCCTGGCCTCTACCCATTAGATGCCTATAGCATTCCATATCTTCCAGCTGTGATAACTCAAGATGTCTCCTAATGTTGCCCAAAGTCCCCTGGGTAGGGCTTAGGGTGAAAGGCAAAATCACCCTCACTTGAGAACTGCTGGTTTAAAGATATGGTAGTGATTTTATCAGAAAATTACCACACCTCCCACTGCAGTACTGATGGTTTTATTGAAGCTTATAAAATCTCAAATCCTTTTTGTCACTAGAAGAAAACTAATGAATGTTTATAAATCCCTTGTAGGGAGTTTCTTTTAAATATTTAAAGAAAAAAAAAAGCTACTTTACTGGTTGCTGCATATTTACCTGACCAGTCATCTAATTATTCCAGTCACTTACTCTTTTATTTAATTACTAGATCTGCTATGATTTAATTTTATATGGACAAATCCTAGTTTTATTCCTGGGCCATGAAGTCCTCAAAGCAAAGGATATTATGCTGAATTAGAAAATGCTAAAATAATACTAGCAATTTAGACCTGGATGTAAAAATGTAATTTTCACATGGCACCTGGATTCTAGTGTTAGTTTCATATCTAGTTTCTTCTAATTTGGAGTAAGCCTTTTAGCCTTTTTGTACAAATTTTCTCATCTGTAAAAAGAAGGAGATAAACTATAATATCTGTAAGTTTGCTTCTATTCTAAACGTCAACACTTGAATATATTTATATTATTTCATTGAGTTGTTCCTCCTGCTCCCATAATATACCTCTCAATGCAATTAAACCCATAATGTGTCCCAGAATGTGGTCCATGGTGCTGGTCTACAATAAGTTGTGTACAAAAATGGACAGTAAACAGAAACGTTTAATATAATTTGGTAGTGTATTCTGTGCCTATTACATGTAGTAATAAAAGTTGGGCTTATATTTTGTCTCTTTGAAATTCAGTTTTTTCTAGTAAGCCACTTTTGTTATATTTTATAAAAGTATCAGTCCACACTGGATTAAAAAACAAAAACAAAGGCTGGGCGCGGTGGCTCATGCCTGTAATCCCAGCACTTTGGGAAGCAGAGACAGGCAGATCTCTTGAGGTCAGGAGTTTGAGACCAGCCTGGCCAACATGGTGAAACCCTGTCTCTACTAAAAATACAAAAATTAGCTGGGCGTGGTGGCAGGTGCCTGTAATCCCAGCTACTCAGGAGGCTGAGGCAGGAGAATCACTTGAACCTGGGAGGTGGAGGTTGCAGTAAGCCGAGATCACGCCATCACACTCTAGCCTGGGAGACAAGAGCAAAACTCCATCTCAAAACAAAAAACAAAAAACGAAAACAAAACTGGTTTCTCACTAGAGGGAGTTTGGGAAGCAATGCCTGGATGTATGATGGAAAATTTTGTGTGCATCTCTTTCTACCATGGCCAATAAGAGATAGTATATTCCATCTCTCTGGAATTTAAATAAAAATAGGGCAAGATATTGTCTGTTTACCCTATTAGCGTAAAGTTGGTGGCAAACAGAATTAATTGTAAAGAAATTTATCTAACAGAAAATAAGAAGTCATTTATTTTTGGAGTACATATAAGGTTTTCTTTGATTGTACCTATATCTGAGTCTTCATTTAGCTCGTTAGTTTCATGAATTAAAATAACATGTTTATCTTAGAACATAAACCCAAAGAGCGATGAGAATGTCCTTTCTTTAATTATCTTTTTTTCTGAGAGTCCTTACATATGAAATCCATTCTAATGCTTGATATACTGAAGTCTCCATAAGTAGTTGATTGTAGTGAGGGTAGGTGAAGAAGGAAAAGGTGTGGATTACATATACTAAAGAGATTTTCACAGATGTTTTGGAGTCTATTCAGTCACTCAGATTCATCCATCATTTGAGAAAATCTGTTATATGGACTCAGATGTGATAGAATGACACATAAACAAGGGTGGTTAAGCAATGGAGTGCTTCACAATGTGACCTTCATCCAATTTTCCAGTATTATTGTCCAATCTTTCTTTATGTGGTAAATTACGGTGGAGGAACAAGGCTTCCCACTGACAGTTATTTGAAGCAGAAAACACTGTTGGGTTCCTTGCACTGTGGACCATTTATTCCAATACCTTTTATCCCATAAAGAGTGGAATAATCCAGACAGCCTGGTGCTCCTCCTGGGAGCCCTTTGCATATGACCTGGCATTGCTTGGGAATAGCCTCTTAACCCTGGCCCACATGGATTTTGTAGTACACTTCCTCCTCTAAAACAAAAAAGGCAAGATCTTTGCTTGCACTATTAGCAGCAAAAAATCACCCTTTCTTTCAGTTTTTTTAATTCAGATAATGAAAATATATAACATATTCAGAAACTCCACTGGCAGACTTGGCAGGCGTTTCATATTTACTTGGACTTAACATGAATTGGATTTGGTTCTCTGATTTCCCCGCCTCCATCTCTCGGAACAAGTTATTTATTATCTGAATGAGTCTGTGTTAGTGGATCAGACATTCACATGGCACGTCTCTTGTAAGTGCGTTTGTTCAGTAAGATTTATGCTAGCCCAAATTGTTTTATATTGGTTTTCATTGTTGAAAATTTACTGTATTCATTCTCGATTTGGCGTAAGTATTTGTAGTGTGCTAGGGGTTCCTGTGGTTGAACATTTTATCTCTGTAACACTTCATGCAAAGGAAATTAAAAAATATATAGTGAAAGCATTTCCCTAATGTGTTTCCAATCAGCTGTGTACTTTAGTAATTTCATTTGTAGGAACTACAGAGCAGAGTATTACTGAGCCCTTTTCAATCATTCATAATTCTTTGGGAATTCAGATCATAGTTCCAAGTTTATGAAAACATCTATTGAATTTTTTCTAAGTCCTTTGTTATTCTGCTTGAATGTATTAACAGGGATTTTTTTTTTTTTTTTAACCACAGCATTATCTAAAAGTTCTCCTGGAAGGAGTGAGTCTCTTTTCTGTCTTGGACAAGAAAAACTTGATGTGAATTGAGGTTGATTAGCTTGCCAGAAATCAGTCATTGAAACAGAGAGCCAGGTCCTTTTATTTCTGCATTATCACGTGTGTGTTCCTGCTTCTGTACTTTTTGTATTAAGCAATCCAGACTATGTATTGGTAAATCTCTTTGCCTAGTGGGCTTCTAAGGATACAGTGACTATAGGCATCGCCAAGTGCATCTTCCTAGATCATGTAACCCACAGTGTGGAAGGTTATTTGTAGAAACTGACTCAAGACCTAGGCTGTGATTTCCACACTATTGTTTCTTTGGCCTTTTTCCACAGAGACTCAAGCTAACTGGCTTATTTCTTCTTTTGAGGATCTCTGGCCTTTGACTTCTGTTTCTGCCAATGAATAAACATGTGATAATCCATACTTGGGTAGTTTCAGATTCGCTTAGTCTAATTTACTACCTAAAAGTAATATAAAAAGTAAGTATGAAATCATAGCTCTTAGAATTGGAGGTAAGAGTTGGAAGGTTTTATCTAGTGAAGACAGTAGCTCATCAACAATCTTAGATGGGTATAGAATTTTGCGTTCAAGTCCTATATTTTAATTTTCTGCTTTTATTTTCTATCATGTTTTAAGCTTCACTTTTGATCTTGAGTTAATTTAATCTCATGTAAGATCCCTTTTCATAGCGGTGTTTTTAGCTCTGTTACTCCTCATACATCATTAGGCATAAATCAAGTCACGAGGTTATACATTTTGGCCATGAGAGTTCATCAGTCTATGACTTTGCACTTGATAATATAATCCAGGAGGTTAATCTTCTCAGTAGTCAATGAATTAATGTAAGTGAATGTCAAGTGGATACTTAGAAGGCTTAGTTGTGTTTTGGGGGAAAAATAGCCAAAGAGCATGGTGGTTCCTGTGATCGCTAATCTGGGCTTAGAGAACATAACTTATTTTGCTCCAAAAGGTAAAAGAAACCCATATCCATTCTTGGCCTTTCTTCCTGCTTCTGTGTCTCCTGTCTAGGTTGCACCTATGAAGGAAATACCTATAACAGCTCCTTCAAATGGCAGAGCCCGGCTGAGCCTTGTGTTCTACTCCAGTGCCAGGTAAAGTTCAATTATTTCTCTCTCCAGTAAAAAGGAATCCATAGAGTCCTCTTTAGTCACCCCTTCACACAACATAGAACAAAACCCTAAAAAGGCCAAACAGAAATGAAAAAAACAATGAAAAAGCAACTGTATCCTTGTGTGTACTTACTGTGACATTCACCACAACGAGACAGGTGCAGCATAGATATTGTGTAGAACTTGCTTCCAGAAACACACAGCGGAATTGTCCACCATTGTTAAATTGTGCCTGGGAAAACTCCAGGAAGATGCACATGTCCTTGGGGAAAATTCATGTCTTCCTGTGAAGTCATCTTTGAGCAAAACATGAATTCCTCTTAGCAGAAAGGGGGTATTGTTAAAGGATGTATGTTTCCCTTCTTTGATTTAGAAAGATTTTGAACTGGATCCAATCTGTAAACTATTACATTGAAGCAATTAGTATACTGTAACTCGATGATTTCAACCTGACAAATTAAAAAACCACCAATTCAGCAACTAGGGAGCCCACTGTGGCTGATCCTTATTGAACTCTGAAAAGAGCAGTGATTCCACATGGCTCTAACCCCATCAGGTGTTAAACACACCAAGATAAACTAAAGCAGAAATGAAAAGCCTAAATTTTCAAACTCCTCCTTTAAAAAAACAAGCAAGCAAAAACTTTTTATAAATAATCTGTCACAAATTATGCTCATCTAATTTTGACAAAACTTAAAAATTCTTCTTTGTAGAAAAGGCGCTGTTAAATCATTTTATCCCTAACCCCATTTCGTTGTCCAAGGATATGCTTTTGCATGTAAAGGAAATTGAAAGGTTAGTATAATAATGGATATTTCTCTTCACTCTTATCTTAAGCATAGTGACATTTAGTTTACTGAAATCTAAATTTTAGGTAGTTATGTTCCTATTATATGCCATGACAGGTATGCTCATTCGTAAGACCTTCAGCTATTTATTCAGTTAAATATTCAGCTTATTTATATAGGAAATCTGTTGTTTGTTAAAATAAGTAGTAGGTAAACACATATAAATAATACATTATTAAGTCAACAAATATTTGCTGGATTTTTATTCCAGGTTGCAGGTTCAATCAGTGTCATACTGCAAAGAGATGAGAGAAATAAGTTTCCATAACATCAAAATCCCACATTTGTTTCAAAATTTATACCACTTCACCAATGCCCTGCCTCTTGACCAGCAAAATTTCTACTCTTTGGTAGAGCACTAAGAAAACCAAAGCCATGGTTACAGTGCTAAACAAGACAATCACATATCCTCTGGAGTCTAGCATAGTATTCCTATGTAACAGTCAGAGGTTTTGAAGATCCTTAAGTTGCATGGACCAGCCATGGGTGAATTTTGCTGCCTTTGGATGAAGACTTTGTTTAAATTAAGTGGAAGCTATTATATGGGAGGGACTATTTTGTTGACTGAATAACACATTAAGCCATTATCCATTGTTAACCCTGAAACTCCAATTGCCTAGCATCTCTGGTC
This sequence comes from Pongo pygmaeus, assembly GCF_028885625.2. Classification (NCBI taxonomy): domain Eukaryota; kingdom Metazoa; phylum Chordata; class Mammalia; order Primates; family Hominidae; genus Pongo; species Pongo pygmaeus. Next base: position 52,498,701 of record NC_072379.2, on the reverse strand, counting down.
AGTAGGGCCCAGAAAGAGTGATGCAGGAATCTCTAATTACTGTTGAAAGAGATCTTGAAGTCCAGCAGCCTTGGAAGTCAGGAGATGCTGACCTGTAAAATGAGGAAGAGAAAGTGGGTGTTACCTATCCAAGAGGAAGTTTGCCTTTCATTTTTTCCTCCTTTCTAAAACCTTGCCTGTACCCTGCTAGCCAGGATAATATTTTATTCAATATGCAGAAAAGCAACCTGCGGTGAAGGGACCTACCAAAGGCTGCTCCTTTGCTCAGCTGGGACCTTCCCTTTCCTGACTTGCTTCCTTCTTTAGGTATGAGACCTCATCTTGGAATGCAGGAAATTACCATTTATTGGCACCTGTCAGGGAAGTCTTCTTGCTTCTCTGCAGAATGACACAATGGCAACCTCTCTTTGCATGCTCTTCTTTTCTCAGGGCACAAAATCAGTAGCAGAGGATACAGTGTAGGGCAGTAGGTGAAATATGGATTCTGCCACTCACATAACTTGCTACTTAACCTCACTGTACCTATAAAACAGAAGTAGTTTTAACTACCTATAAAACAGAAATAGTACTCTCTTCAGGGATAGTTGTAAGCAGAAAGCCAAACTGTTAAAAATGCTTCTGGTAGAGTGCCTGCATGGACTGGATGCAACAAGGTCTCAGACAGATGACAGGAAGTCTAATGATCTGGCCTAGTTCCATTTGAATTGAATTCTACCTGTTTCTTATATCTTCCTACCAAGGGAGCTCTGATGGTGAGAAATTTACCTTTATTTTCCTGCTTTTAATTTCTTATGGGAAGAGGAAAATTTGAAGATCATGGACAGGAAATTCATGCTGGGAACTAACCTGAATCCTCCATCTGGATTGCAGATACTAAAGAAAAATCGATTTGGGGCCATGCATAGCTTTTTGCATTGCTTCAGTTATGTAACTAAAGCATGGATCTTTTTGTGATGTTATATATTGCTAGTACTTTAGTTGTTTTTTTCTTTCCCATGTGATTTAAGCCATAACCAATTCTCCAGTGAGTGGAAACCTCAGGCCTGACACGATATGAAAATATTTAGGATGTAGCCCTCCTTGTTGGGTTGAGATGATGTGGTAGCAGACACGATGTAAAAAAAATGACCTAGTTGTTAATTTGTTATATTTGTTTTCATCCTGTGCCACCCATCCCATCACAGACAACAACAAAAACCAAACCGAAAATGAAACACAAATCCATTTACAAAATGGGTAGAGAATCTGGAGAAAGCCCTTCAAAGGCCAACTCTGAAAATTAATTCTAAAAATATTTCAGTTGAAATTAAGGTGATATTAGAGTCCCAATATCAATTTGCAAATGACTCACTTAATGGTTTTTTTTTTTTTTTTTTTTTTTTTTTTTTTTTTGAGACAGAGTCTCACTCTGTCGTCCAGGCTGGAGTGCAGTGGCGCAGTCTCGGCTCACTGCGAGCTCCGCCTCCTGGGTTCACACCATTCTCCTGCCTCAGCCTCCTGAGTAGCTGGGACTACAGGCGCCTGCCACCACGCCCGGCTAATTTTTTGTATTTTTAGTAGAGACGGGGTTTCACCGTGTTAGCCAGGATCTCCTGGTTAGCCAGCCTCGATCTCCTGACCTCGTGATCCGCCCACCTCAGCCTCCCAAAGTGCTGGGATTACAGGCGTGAGCCACTGCGCCCGGCCACTTGATTTTATTATTAAGCCCTAAAGTCCCTATTTTGACATATATAATGTGAACTTAAAAATAGTTTTGTCCAATCCCTTCCTTTGATGCTTGAGGAAAACTGAGACCCAGGCTCTGTGTGAGGCAGAGTGACAGTTCTAAGATTGCAGAGCTGGCCTAGTTATTTCTAGAAGGTTGGTAAGGATTTAGGATCTCCAGGTGCTAGTCTGGGTTAAGATGCTTATACGCTGTGCCTCACCATTAATGGCTTGACGTGAATAACAATGATAGAAAGTACAGGAAGTGTGGAAAACCTAAAACAATTGTGAATGAGCAGCTAGATTCTGTTGGGTACTTACTGACAGCAAGAAGGTCTTAAAAACTAGATTTAAAAGGAAGCAAGAAATTAGGGCCAAAGAGAAAGTAAAGACAGGAGAAAATAAGAGGTGACAGATTTGCACTGAGTTCTACAGCATTGATTGGAGTGAGCCTGGATCTTACCTCGTTGGTGTCTCATACCTCTCGCCCTGACACCCACCAAGCCTTGTGGTTTTTGTGCTTGAGCACTTCTCCTACTTAGGTCACTTTCCAAAAGTAGTAACTCTGGGGGAATTCTGGGCTGACTTTGCTTGTGGTGTTCTGTGTTTCAGGAGGGCGTTGTCACAGAGTCTGAGGTGCGCTGTGTTGTTCATTGTAAAAACCCTTTGGAGCATCTGGGAATGTGCTGCCCCACATGTCCAGGTAACGTTCTCAGGAAGGGGAGGCTGGAAATCTCTGTGTGTTCTCTCAGGAATGCATGAATATCCCAACCCCTCTTGTTGGAAATTTTCCTCACTTTACATCTGTGTACCTAATGGGTTTAGAGAGAGAGCTCCTTTGCATAGAAATATCCGCTTGGCCGCCTGGGTGTGCCCAGCATGAATGCAATGTGCTGGAGGTCCTGGCATGGGGTTCTCCAGGCTCCGAGGCCTGCTTTCCACTCCACAGGGCCACAGGTAATGCTTATTTTGGAAGAAAAGGCTGTGGCTTTCTCTGGCTTCCAGAAATGTCTTTTTACTGCTTCATATTGCAAAATCCTGGCCAGAGCTCGCCGTGGTGATGAGGTGACCAGATGTTTTCTGAAAACTGAGAGCTGTGTCCCTAAGTGAATTTAGCTTAGGGTTTTGCTGGTCTCAGTTTTCCATGTGGTTCAACAAGGTGGACCCTCTGTCTTTTTTAGAGGGCCCTGCTTCCTAGCTGACAGCAAAAGGATCTTTCCTTTGCAGCGGCTGGAACCTTTCCTTTTACTTTTCTGAACAGGATTACAAAGGCCTCCTGCATCTTTTCCTGCCCTTACATACAAGCCTGGGGCTTTTGAGGTGAGAGATTTTTTTCTGATCTCTTAAGCCACTGGCCAATAGTCTCCAACAGGTGTTCTGCATTTTGGGTTTTTTTTTTTTTTTTTTCCTGAGTGCTTTTCCTCAAGAGTGGTGATACGACTACTGCTTTGCTTTTGAGGTTAATCTCCAAAGGGCCTTCTGTTCTTGGAAACTTCCTGTGAAGTGGCTAAGGTACCACTGGACGCTCTGCAGAGATGAGCTCCTGCTCCATTCTCAGGCACCTGTCACTTTCCTCCATGCAGTCTCAAAGACATGGTCCCTTTCAGAGTTCAGCCTTTTCTCACCCTTGAATGACAAGGATAGCCAGCTTCCACTTACGTCTAATCCTCCTCAGCTCCCTGGGCTGTCTTTATTCAGCCTCTTTTTCACACTGGGATTTCTGTAAAGTTTGTATTGTTCATGAGCTTACATGAAAGCCAAAAACTGGTTGAAAGTAAAATTATTTTATCCATTATCCAGTTGTTTTGTGTCTATCAAGCAGAGACTGCTTGAGTGCTTTTCCCTCTAAATGCATTGAAAGGTTTGTATTGCCTAACCGTATCCTTAAATGCCTACAGGAACTTTATTCAATGAGATCAGTAGTTGTCCAAGCTGCACACCAGAGTCACCTGAAAATCCTTAAAAAAATCGATCTTGATCAAGCTGCATCCCAGACCAATTCCATCAGAATCTCTGAGGAACACTCGGGTCTGAGATCTCCCAGATAATTTCTATACACAGCCAACCCTGACATTGATAACAGAGCATATTTTATACACCACATAGATTTAAAAATATCATAACTCTTAAATATGAGTTCAGTTGTGTTGAGTAGACTGTTGCTTTATTATTATTTTTTTTATTTTTATTTTTTGAGATGGAGTCTTGCTCTGTCGCCCAGGCTGAAGTACAGTGGTGTGATCTCGGCTTACTGCAACCTCTGCCTCCCTGGTTCACGCCGTTCTCCTGCCTCAGCCTCCTGAGTAGCTGGGACTACAGGCGCCCGCCACCATGCCCGGCTAATTTTTTTGTATTTTTAGTAGAGATGGGGTTTCACCATGTTAGTCAGGATGGTCTCGATCTCCTGACCTCATGATCCACCCACCTCAGCCTCCCAAAGTGCTGGGATTACAGGCATGAGCCACTATGCCCGGCCGACTGTTGTTTTATTGACACAGAATCAACTCAGAGCTGCCCTCTCCTCATAACCATGGGATCCGTCATGGACCAACAATAATGAAATGGAACACTTCAAGCCCAAGACCTCTCACCCTGTAGAACATTCTCCTCACTTAGGAGATAGTCATATTTTCAGGCTGCCTTTGAAACTGTGGGTACACAAACAGCAGAGCGATCTGTTTCAGCAGTTGAAGTTACATTTGAGCCATTGCTTCTTCCAGTCTCTTTTTGGTTGAGTTTCTAGGAAGGAAGGGGCTGAACTCCATGACTGCTCATATTACAGAGCTAAGTCCTCACAGCCATCCACTGTTTACACAAGAAGAAATTAGGCCCACCGAGAGTAAGCACCTGCCTGAGGTCCATGAGTGAGTAAGGGCCAAAGGTGGGGTTGGGATCCGGCCCCTCCTCTTTTCTGGCCACCATAGGGCACTACCTCCCATGCCTGCACACACCGCGAGAATTGAGAAGCTTAGGTCCAGGTGTTCTGGGAGGCAAATCTTTAAGAATTGGCATGCCAGTGCCACCCACCAGCCCCCTGACACTTGGGCAGGCTCTGTGTCCTTAGTTACGGGATCATGAATCAATTTCATTCCCTCTCCTTAATTCCAAAGGCCAACTTTTGGGATGCAAATTGGAGGATCCAGAAGGAACTGTATCCACAAGGCATTATCTTTTGTCTTGTGAGGGAGGCTTCAGGCAAATCTAGGGAGGGAGAGTCAAGAGAAGCCTTGGGTATCTTCCTTGGTCACTCAGAAGGACTGGCATTGATCAGGGAATGATATTCTGCGTAATGACAGACACGTAGTCTGTGGTCAGTTTCTTCCCGAAGCAGATTTTAGGGCATTCTTGGTCGACTGCTCCTTCCATTTCATTGGGCTCTTTGCTCAGGAATGGTGGGTTGTGATGGAAACAGTTTGCATAGAATTTTCATTTAAAATTCCCTTAAGTGGTCAAGTGTAGATTGTTGTAGTTAATCTGGCAATCTGTGTGAATATCAGTGGTGCAAACCTGTATGAAAGAATTAAAGCTGCCTTGTTGGAAGTGCACCTTAAAGAGAGATGAGTGGACATCTGCCATAGTAACAGTGCTGAGATACAGCCACTAGGAGGGCCCCACACTTACCAAGCCTTCCGGCATCACTGAGAATACCAAGGAGCTGGTTGATCGCTAACTCTGCATGTCAGTAGCACACAGATCTTATGCCTGGGGCATTTTTTAGACCACAGTTTCACTTGGTAATGCAACTTCAGGCTCAGTAGCACTTGTCTGCGTGTCTTCCATTTAACAAAGGGCTCTGTATCCAGCTTAAGATGAATAAGGTCAGTGGCCAGATCAGGTGGATGTAATGCCCATTCTTCTTTGTTAGTAACCAGCTGCTCCAAGAGCTTGGTGGGTTCTGCAGATGGCTTTAGCTGGCAGGCCTTGAACACTCATTCTCAGGGGTGTGGAGCAGTCTTTCACAAGACCCTGCTTTGGCTAAGTTTTGCCCACTGCTAGCTTTGCTCCCAGCACTGTCTTCCATGGAGAAAGTGACCTCAGTTGTCCTGGTCCAGCACCTTGTGAGGTCAGTCCTGAGGAAAGTAGCTTTGCTGTTAACTCATAGTTATCCCATGGCCTGTGTGATGTGGGGCTCCTGTCTGGTCTGTGCATCATACCATTTATGACCTCTCTTTGGAATCTGGCAGTGTCCTGGGCATCTTTCTGAATAGGGAACACCTCCTGGGTTTTGGTCCTATTATTAGCTCAAACTTGGAGGGGGCTACAGTCCCTTTAACAGAGAGCATGGGGCTGAAAACCCATGTGATACCTCCTGTCCTGCCTCTGCCCTTTCTTGCCTTTGTACCTGGCCCTCTGAACAGTGCAGCAGATGGGTCAGAACTGATTTTGAATTCTAGCTCTGCCACCTGCCAGCTGGGGTGAGTTACTTTCCCCTCTGAGCCATGTTTTCCTTATCTGTGAAAAGAGTGATGAAAGTCCCTACTTTGTAGGATCATTGGGGATGTGGAGTGAGATCGGGGTACCTAGGACGTGGTAGAGACTGTGCCATTCTTAGGTACTCATTGAATGGGGACCCTGGTGTCATCTGCTCTGAGCTCATCGTTGACTTCTCTCCCTTGGCCTTACATCTCTCTCCTCTGGCCCCCCTGGTTTTGGTCCCTCTGGCAGTGGGCAGCATGATCACCATGCAACTCCCGGACCCCATGCATGGCTCTCTATGGTGCACTGCTCCCCCTTGGGCTGACCTGGGTTCCACTGTCTTATTTGTTTTCCAGCATCTTTGGGGTTTCGGGTCCCATGCCCACCGTTTGCCTCCATTTTTTTCTTTTCACTATGCAGCAATCTTGTCCACTGATTGAAGAGGACACTCAGCTGTGTGGAGGTGGGCACTGGATGAACTGTGGATAGAAGGATTGTGTCAGGTTGAACAACAATGGCTGTTGCCCTAATTCTAAACTCTTGTCTGCTTTCCAGGGTGTGTGTTTGAAGGTGTGCAGTATCAAGAAGGGGAGGAATTTCAGCCGGAAGGAAGCAAATGTACCAAGTGTTCCTGCACTGTAAGTCCTGCTGTGGATGTTCCCAGGGTGTCCTTTGGGCAAAGCCTGCTTGTACTCACCAAGAGCACCCCTGGTCTCTACAGCCTCTCCCTCGTCTCCTCTCTGGGGAAAAGTCAGTCCCTCCTGATGTGGAGCCGAGGGAAAAGCTCATCCACCTGGCTCAGCGCTACTGACATTCTGGGCTGGGAAATTCTTCTTCATGGGCCTGTCCTGTGCATTGCAGGGTATTTAGCAAGGTCCCCTGGCTCCACCAACTGGATGCCAGTAAACCCCTCCAGCTATATCACCACCAATGTCTGCAGACCACCCAATGGGCCATGGAGGGCAAACTTGCTCCCGATTGAGGAACTCCGCTCTGAAGCATGAGGAAGAGAGGCTGCCTTTCCTCCACGTGCCTCCTTTTTAGGGGGAAAGCATGGATTTTCTGTTCCTCAGGGGCTGAGGAGCTTCTTGCTGAGGCAGCTGCTTGGTTCTTCGGTGCAGCCAAATAAGAAGCATTGGGGACAAACACAGCTTGCTTCTGTGCATCCTGAGGAGTGAGAACCTGGTTTAAGGGCTGATCATTTACAGGTTGCAGAGTGGATAGGAGGAAATCGCCTGAAATGGTGGGTTCAGGGCAGAGGAGGAATCAGTGAGACAAAGTCACAGGCTTGTCTTTCTAAGCATTGCTGAATTCTAAGCCATATACTAACGATCTCTCCAGCATGCTTAGATATAAAAAAGAACTTGGCACATGCTACAATTGTAAAGGGATCTTTTTAATTAATATATGTTAAATTTAGGGTGAAATCAGTGGTGGTGGTAGTGACAGGGAATCTAGTCTTAACCAGCTGCTCCAAGTTATTTACAGTAGGGAGTTAGTACAACCATCTATTTTTTTAAGCTTTTAATCTGTTATAATAAAGAACATACATTTTCCAAGTCACTTGTGACTCAGTATGCATCTCAGAATATTAAAAGAAAAATACATGGGGAACTCTAGCATCCTAATTTCACCAAAGCAGAATCATATTTGGATCATCATAAATCATAACATTTGTCATTTCTCTACATGTCTTTTCGAAAATCTTTCCTCCTTCCTTCAGCACACATGCACCCAACATAGAGAATACAGATTAGAGGAAATATGACCAAGTGTGATGGCTTTTGTATGGGGGAGAAGGAGGTAAAAAAGGAAGGGAGGGAGGAAGAGAGTATATATGTATATCTCTATATATCTAGATATAAAACATATGTAATATACATAATATACATCGGGTATATAATAATATATAAAAAATACAAAGTAATGTACTCACGAAAATGAGCATGAGCTTGCATATTCCAACTCAACCTCCGTGTTGTTCCTCTCCTGCTAATTGTGACTAAATAGCTTTATTTTTTATTTTTTTATTTTTTGAGACAGAGTCTTGCTCTGTCTCCCAGGCTGGAGTGCAGTGCCACTATGTCAGCTCACTGCAGCCTCTGACTCCCAGGTTCAAGTGATTCTCCTGCCTTAGCCTCCCAAGTAGCTGGGATTACAGGTGTGTGCCACCAGGCCTGGCTAATTTTTGTATTTTTAGTAGAAATGGGGTTCCACCATGTCAGCCAGGCTGGTCTCGAACTCCTGACCTCAAGTGATCTACCCACCTCAGCCTCCCAAAGTGCTGGGATTACAGGTGTGAGCCGCTATGCCTGGCCTAAATAGTTTTATTTTTATGTAAATGATTTATGTAAATAATATTTGTCATTAAATATTACCCATTTCTCAATTTTATTTCTTCCATGCTGTAAACTATAAAGCTTTCTGACAATTTTTAAAAAATAATCTTATGCTTTTGGGAGTAGACTGAGGAAAAACAAGGCATATTTCAATAGGAAATTATAAATGTGCATCTGAATGAATTGCCTTTCCAGGTAAAGGTGTGCCAAGGTCAGGCAGCTGAGCCTCCTTGGAGAGGAAATTTAGAAGGTGGTAAAGAGAATGGAAAGTTCCTACAGCTGTACCAATGACAGCCAGCCAGAGCTATCCAGTGGTGGAACTGGAAATGAGCTTAGAGATGATATGTACAGGGGTCACCAACCAAAATATACTGCAGGCATTCTGATTTCATATGTTTTTAAACACAATGAATGATGAATGAAACACCAAGTTTTTCTGCCTAGTGAGTTCTTGCCAGACCTAGAGTCTATTCCTTTCTCATATCCTTATATTCTAATTTCATATATTCCTGTATTCTGTCTAGTTTTCTGCACTGCCATCCTCAGCACTCAAAGGGCAACTAATGACTTTGATTATGTTCCCGATATCAGCCTTTAGATTAATAGAATAAATGGGAGAGACAATGGAGTTCTTGCTTGAAGGCAGGACATTTGTGTGTCAGCTTGGGTATGGGGAATGTCATAAGAGCAGTTTTTCTTTTATGAACACACACATTTGAGGTATAAGCTTTTTTGTAGCTTGTTGGTAAAATAATCTGGTTTTTAATATTCTTTCATGTTTGCTATCTTTTGATGGAGTACACTAAAAAAAAAAAAGTAATGTCTTGGCAGCAAATGGCCCTCTCTTGAGAATGGTAACTGTGGAGATGTTCACTTTAGAATGGAATATTCCAAATGCATGGCCTGGAGGCATGGAGTTTAGGAGGCATGGAGTTTGCCAGTGTTGCCCAGGCAGCCTGCTTGGAAGCTTTGGCATGTGAGGTGTGTGCAGGTGTGAGGTGCCATCTTGCATGAGAGGGCAAAGCTGGAGAAGGGCTTTAGACAGGACCTGTGCAAGGCCAAATGCCCCACTGAGGAGGCTACCAGAGGGGTGTTCATAATGTTAGGCTGCAGCTTCCCCTGTACAAATGAAGACTGCATATAATAACCTGTTGTGCTTTGGTAAAAATAGAAAGATGTATATATAGAGAAATATAAACATATTATGCATTTGAGCATGTATATAATATTTATGTGACTATATATTTGTATATCTCTATATCTATAATTGCATGTATCTATATACACATATATAAAAATATATAAAAACATGCCTATAAATACAAATGCAAACATACACATTTCTCAGATACTTCTCAACACATTTCTAACATACACATGTTTAAGATTGGATGCCCCAGAAACAGACCCTAAGATAAGTATATATGTGTAAGTAGTTTATTTGGGAGATGCAGAAGGCTCTGGCAGAAGAGTGTGGAGGGGAGACAAGGATAAAGAAGCAGCCAGTTGAGGGAATGTCACCAAGTGCTATGGTCTGAATGTCCCCCAAAATTCATGGGTTGAAACTTATTCGCCATTATGGTGGCATTAAGAGGTAGATTATTTAGGAGGTGATTAAGCCACGAAGTCTCTGCTCTCATGAATGGCCAAGTGTCCTTATATAAGGGCTTGAGGGAGGAAGTTCATCTCTCTTGCCCTTCTGTCACTCCCGCCATGTAAGGACACAGTGTTCCTCTCCTTTGGAGATTGCAGCAACAAGGCGCCATCTTGGAAGCAGAGACAGCAAGCCCTCACAGACACCAAACCAGCCAGCACCTTGATCTTGGACTTCCCGGCATTCAGAACTGTGAGAAAAAAATTCCTCTTCTTTATAAGTTACCCAGTCTCAGATATTTTGTTATAATAGTACAAATAGACTTTGACACCATGTGAGCTACCATTGTGTGTGACCAGAGCTTAGACTTGCTGGGGAAAGTCTGGAAGCCAGTGTAAAATTCATACCTCAGAATGTTTTCACTGAAGGAGTGAGAGAACTGAAATATCTACACACCAACTCCAACCAGGGTTTGGTTGAGGACTGCTCCCTGGAGATCTTGATTGGGTAGCATTTCCAGCCTGCCCCTCAAGTGGCAAAGTGGTCTTTAGCAGCAAGAGAAGAAACACAAAAACAGATACTTCTCAACTTACGGTGGAGTCATGCTCTGATAAATGCATTGTAAGTTGAAGATATCTTAAGTTAAAAATGCATTTAACACACCTAACCTACTGAACACCGTAGCTTAGCCTAGCCTGTCTTCAGCATGCTCAGAACATTTATATTAGCATATGGTTGGACAAAATCATCTAACACAAAGCCTATTTTATAATAAAGTATTGAATAGCTCATTAAACTTCTTGAAAACTATACTTAAAGTGGAAAGCAGAATGGTTGTATGAGTACTAAAAAGTACATATTCTACTGAATGCGTATCGTTTAAGTCAAAATATCATCACGGACTAACTGTACTGGCAGTTAGAAGTGTGGGCATGTGCACACACCCAAGTGGTAAGGGTGAGAGGATGTGGGTAGGGCAGCGACAGAGTCAGCTACAACATATATATGTGTGCATATGTGTCCATATATATGCATGTAAACATCTGTACATTCATATATTTGTGAATATGTATACGTATATGTGCATAAGCATATGCATACACGCACATGCATACACACGTTTGGAATACTAAACCATTAGCTTTTTCCCAAGCCTATTACTCTGTTTTGCCTCCAGTCCTTTGCTCATGCTGCTACCCTGTCTGTAATTCCTTTCTTCTGCTTGTTTACCTGGTGAATGCTTGATCTTTCCAAGTCTGTTATCGCCACCCCCTGCAACTGCCTGAGAACCTGATTCCCCCAAGGAGAAGCAACTGTTTTCTCTTTTGTATTCCTGAGGCTCCATGGCTCTCATTTGCTGTAGCTTCCCTGCCATCTTTCCCTCCCTCCTCCTCTGTGCTTAGCACCACTGGCAGGCGCTCAGCAATGTTGGCACCCTTCTTCTTTCCTATTGCTGTCTTTTGATGTAGTACATTAAGAAAGAGTAATGTTTCCTCTTCCATCCTGAGACTTCTGCCCTTCCAAGCTGGCTAGCCTATTCTCGTCTGGGACAGTAAATCTGGTCAGATATCCCCTTATCACTAGCTTACTGTTTGCCTTGGGGGCACACCCTAGGGAGTTGTGTGTGTGTGTGAAGCATCCCTCGGGGGTATTATCCAGCTCCAATGGATGAACTGCAAACTCTTCATGGTGTTCCCACTGGCAAGTGGCTTGTATACGCCATGTGGCTTGCATTTGAGGTCCAACGCACTTAGTTACACTCTCTGAATTTGTGAAAATCTGTGTACTGATGTTTTTGTGATGTGGTGATAGAGGCAGACCACCAGGAAGACACTCGTCTTATTGAGATGGATTCCTAAGATAACGAAACAAATGCCTCACACATGATTGTACATCTTGGTTTCAGCTGGTCCATCTCTATGGCATTCCAGACAGTTGAGAACACGATAACGTTTGAGGATTATCTGGAGAGGATTTCACAACCTTTTGCTCTTATCCATTCCAGAAGCAGACCTAACATTTTTAGGTGTGACTATCGTCGTGACTCACTCAGAAAACGCGGTGCTTTCTTATCATTTGTTAAACTGCATCATCCCTGTTTACCCATTATAGAAATAAAAGAGCCAAGAGAATCACTTCTTCAGAGTCCCGATATTCATCAGTGGAGTGACAGCTTGAGTTCCGTTAGCTGTTCCATATAGTGCTCTGAGTCATACCAGAGTGCATTCTTTATGAGATGTGTTCAGTGCTAATAAGCACTATATTCATGTTTAAATGGAAAGAGGATTCTTTCCTAACACCGAAGCAAAGAATAGTTTATAAAGTATACTGAGTGTTGGTTAAAGCACACCTTGGCTTCCTACCTGCTTAACTGTATGGCAAACAGCTTTGTGTGCCTTTGTTCAGTCAACTTTTCAGGAAACAGGATGGTGGCAGTTGGCACAGACATTTCTGTAAAACCTGTCTTCAATGTTGTGAGACTAAAGACCAAGGTGCCAATGAGAGATGTTTGTGTTCTTTTTACCAAACTATTTTAAGAACCCTAGGGGTTCAGTGTTCCTGGAAATTGCTTATGGGAGGGAGTATAGCCCACAGAGTGGTAGGATGCTTTTAAAAGAGCAGCAAGTCCTCTGTCTGTAAAACCAGCCAAATTAACCGGCCAAGATCAATTACTTTTGCTGACAAAGGCGTATTAAGTTCAGAGGATTTTTACCAATAAACATGGGTTGTTAATGGGCTGTCTGTGATGAAGGAGCTGTGCTTTATTGGCTCTTAGAAGCCCTGAAGTCCATAAACACCTTTGCTCTCACTTACACTTTAGATATTGCAAAGTGCTGTCTCCCAGGGAAAATGAAACTCCAAGGAAGGGTATTTGAAGAAAGCAAAGAAAATGGAGATCCTCATGGCTTCCCTGTCTCTTACACTGGATTCTTGAAGATGTTCTGAGCAGCCAGGCAGGGTCCAGCCTCTGTTAACCTCTGTGACCTCATCACTGACCCTCATCCTTGTCCTCTCTGCTCTGGCCACTCTGGCCTTCACACAGAACCTCTCCATCCTTGCTACACAAAGGGAGGACTCCCACCAGCAACGTGGGCCTCCCCTGTGAGCTCATTAGAAATGCAGCATCCCTGTCCCTCTTCCAGGCCCACTGAATTGACATCTGCAGTTCCACATGATCCCAGAGGTTCATTTGCTAAATAAAGTTTGAGAAGCGCTGGTCTCATATCTCATGGCTTTTACCTAGGCTGCCTTTTCCTTTTCTTCCCATTTCTCCTCCTTCCCATCGCTCCTATACCTAGACAGTCTCCGCCCACTCATCCAGCACTGCAAAGCCCAGACATTTCGTCTTTAGGGAAGCTTGTTCTGATTCCCAAGACCAGATCACTTCCTGTTGGGAAACTCTTTTATAGCACCCCATACTTTACACTCCAAACATCTAAAATGATTTGTAATTAGATATTTTTGTTTGTGATGGTTTTATTTAACTCCATCCATTAGGGTAAAATGGTGACTGTATCTTCTGTGCTTGGCACATAATGGGTATACATAATAATTTGCTGAATTCATGAACAAATGGATGCTGGTTTTTACTTTCCTTCTTTTCCCCCACTGCTTCTCCTCTCTCTCTGCTACTTTCCCCACCCACACCAAACATTTAGTCTTTACCAGTTCGGCAGAGAATAGAGAGATGCACGTCATCGTGGATGAGCTCAGAAAGGAAGAGGGATTCATTTCAGCTGCTGTAGAGCTTATGATAAATTGTTTGGTATGGAATGTGTATGACTTCCCTGAGAATGTCTTGTTTGAAAAGTGTTCCTAAGCCTCAAAGATCCCCACAAGTTCTGGTGGCAGGAAGCTGCGGTGGCAGGAAGCAGTCACCAACAATCAGGGCCACTCACTGTGGCAGAGCTTTTAAAAGAGGAGAATCCACTATCCTCAGAGTTGACCTTGCTCTGAAGTATATGGGAGACATGACTGACCTCCTCCTGTTCCAGTGTCTCCAGCTCAGATCGCAGTTCTCTGTAATAGAAAGCAAAGAGATGCCTCATCATTTCTGTGGTCACATGGTGCCCAACTGTGCTGTTTCTCCTTTGACATGGGGACTTGGGAACTTCGATGCCTGAACCCTCTCTCATGCCCTCTGCCTTACTTGCAATAATATGTGCAATTTGATGCATTTTAGTCATAAGCTGTCATTATATCTTCCCTGTCCACAGGGAGAAATTTGGCTACATCTGGGCAATAAATTGGAGAATTGAGCAATTATTGAGCAAATTAGATCAATGTGGGCAGTTTATCTAACTAGTGTGGGCCAAAAAGCCCCAGAGGAGTTTTCAAAACTAGTCTGAAATATTGGTGTAATTGCTGCAGTGTTCCATTTTGCACTATGGATGTACCATCACCCTGAGGACAAAAAGGTCTTGATTTTGAACAGTCAACTGAAAAAAAAAAGTTTTCTTAAAGGGCTGGATAGCACTTGGCCACTAGGAGGGGCCTTCAACTTGCTTAGAAAAGTAGCTGGTGTTCTGCTTGTTTTGTGACTGGACAATGAGCTTGTGAATCTTGGTGTTTTATGTGAGAAAGAATCTGAATAGTTGTGGTTTACCTGTCAGCCAAGGCTTCTAGCGGAAGGTCTATTGTAATGCCATTGTCATTAGATTGAATCCATAAATGCACAACTATTGTTATGGGATATCAAATTCTGGTTTCTTGAAAATACCACCAAAATGACCTGTGTATAAGGCAAAGCTGAATTAATTGCCTACCATAGTCATTGATCATTACCTAGATAAAGCTTTAGTAGCTTTTTGGAAGAAAGAGGGCAAAGGTGGGATGAGGTTTTAGAGGATCTGGCTTAAGAGGGGTCATTCAGTGTGAGGGCTTGATTTGGACTGGGAAAATTTCATAGTATGTTAGTTTAGAGTTGCAGAAAACAGTAAGGCAAGAGCTTCAAATCACATCTTAAAACATTCAAGAGCATAGTTGAGTTATCTGTGTTACTAGACTGTACTTTCAGCAAGTTGAGTACTTTTAGCAAGTTCTTGAAACCAGTAGGGGGCTCAATTTTTTTTATATTAAAAATATTGGGAATAATTGTTCTATATTTTAAATTCTACCTCATCCTGGACTTAAATGTTTTCGGGACAAATCCTAAATTTTAACCCTCATGTATGTTTTTATTTTAATGGCTTATAAGATTCCTTATGATTATTTCTTTATATAATTTGTTTGTAGCTGAAATATTCCGTAAAGCTGTTTTTCTACACAGGGAGACACTGACTTCATATTGAGCACAACAGGGAAAAAAGTTGGAAAAGAAAGTTTTTCTTTGACATTTGAGCATTTATATGAAAATGCATAGTTTGAAAAGAAATCCACAAATGATTTATTTACAGAGGAATTATTGATAATAGTTATTATTACTGAATGTGTACCCTGTGCCAGGTACATATAGTATATAATGTTAATTTTCACAATTGTTCTGCAACCTAGGAGGTCTTAGCTTCTTTTTTGTTTAAAAATAAACAAACAAACAAACAAAAACCTAAGCTGCTGAGAAGTTTAATAGCTTGCCTAAAGTCAAAAAGCTAGCAAGAACTGAAGCCCTAAACTGCCTGATTATAATGCTACATGCCATTTTTGTCTGTCTATCCTCTCCCTGTACCAACCAGTGTAATTTTGAGATATTATCTATAATTGTTGTTGGATATTTGAAACTGGGAAATGGCATTTGAGTCTATGGAGTGAAGAACGACCAGCCATTTTGAGGGAGAAATAATGGTGATGCAAACGTTGGGGAAAAAACTCCAAATCTGGTACAAGAAATATTAACACAATAAAAGAATAAATTACGCTTCCTCTCTCCAAAGTTCACACGTCTAAGCAAGTTTAAACTCATACCAGATTTCAGCCTTGGGCATTGAGGCTAAGCATTTGTCACCATAATGCCAGTGTGGATGAAGAACACATATCTGTTACCCTCAGGTAAGTTGGAAAATTGAGACATAATCTATAATGCATCTCCTTACCAAGAAAATATGCATAAACAAAGAAAATGTGATAGTTTCTGGGCAGAGCCACCCTCATTGCCTCAGTGCCCCAAAATAGATAAAAATAAATGTTTATCCAGCCGGGTTCAGTGGCTCATGCCTGTAATCCTAGCACTTTGGGAGGCTGAGGTGGGTGGATCACGAGGTCAGGAGTTCGAGACCAGCCTGACCAATATGGTGAAACCCTGTCTCTACTAAAAATACAAAAATTAGCTGGGCATGGTGGTGCGTGCCTGTAATCCCAGCTATTCAAGAGGCTGAGGCAGAAGAATCGCTTCAATCCGGAAGTGGAAGTTGCAGTGAGCCGAGATCATGCCACTGCACTCCAGCCTGAGCAACAGAGCAAGAGTCCGTCTCAAAAAAAAAGAAGTGTTTATCCAGTGGGCTTATCTCTCCCTTGCAGTGGTCCACTGAAGTTTAAGCATTAATTGTGATAGCTTTCTTGGAGATTTTATGGAGGAGTTGGGTTCACTTAGACATAGCTTTCAGTGTTCTGTGAATGTAACTTTATCCTGCTGGTAGATGGAAGGAGAAATTGTGTCATTGCTTTTGAAGTTACTTTCTCTTATCTGTCTAAGAAGCAGATGTGTTTATAGATTTGAGTGAAATTTGGAATAGGGATTAGAGTTGGTAGAAGAATTAACTCAATTGCTTAAGTCTCAGTTCGTTGTATCCTTGAAAAGATCATTCCTTTAATTTTCTTCTTCATCCTTTTATTTTCTCTAAGGTCTGTCAAATTATGAATTCCTTTTATCCCCTAAAAATCCTAGAACAGATATGGATTTTACTAAATGCTGAAGACTTTTTTTAACTATCTGTCCATTCCTCTTTCCATCTTTATCTCTGTCTTGCCTGTACAGCCAGTCAGTCCTTTGTTAGCTTAACCATGTTTGAGTGTCTGTTTTGTGTTACACACTATGTTAGGCCCTGAGCATTCAAAAATGAAGAGGAATTCACTTTTCCTTTTCAGCCAGATACAATCTATTGACTTGTGAAAATAAAACCATAATGCAGCCTTTCTTGTGCCATATATAAAGCATTGTATGATAATTTCAAAAGGCTAGATATATCGAGAAATGAAAATAGTTGTATAACTCAAGGATAACTACTGTTAATATGATTTAACACATTTCCTTCTAACTTTTTTCCTCCATATGTACATATAATTCTGTAGGTAGTTTTATATCCTTGTTATTTTCATTTAACATTATATTGTGAATATGTCTCCATTTCATGAAAAAGTTGAGAATACTTTTAATAGCTACATAATATTTCCATAAAACCATAATTTCATCATTTTCTGTTATTAAAAATTAACATTTTCAGTTTTTACTATTTTGAATAATGTGACAGATATCTTTGAAAATTAATCTTTTTTGTTTCTCTGATTATTTCTTTGGCTAAGTTCTATAATTAGTGGGTCAAAGAATCAAATATCTTAAAGGGTGTGTGTGTGTTACTGAAGTACTTCAAATCAGTGTCTTAATTCCCACTCCAATAAGCAGTATACAGGTGTATACTATATATTTCCTGTACCATAACTATTTTCCGTTTGGGAATCTTGTTTTCATGGCATTTGGCTTCTGAAACTGAGCATTTTCTATATGTTTATCAGCCATTTGTGTTTTTTTCTGTAAATTGCCTGTGTTTTTATTTCTAATGTTTCTATTGGGTAGTTAAAGTTTTATTGAAGTTTATACGTGTATGAAGGATCTTAATCCTCGGCTAGATATGTTAAAATGCATTTAAAAACACTGAAACTGCTTTGTGTGCCATTTGACCTTAGTATGCATATGGCATGGTAGATAATTACATAGTTTGCTAAAATCCCACGTCTTCTTCCAATCTTTACCCCTCAAATCTTGATCCAAATATATTAAAAAACAGAAAAGTGAGTCAGCATTGTCAGTTCCCACATTTATTTTGTCCAAGACTTTCCATTATTTAAGCTTCTCCTTTTCCATCTCTAACTCCTTCATTTTGAGATTGCAACCTTCTGTACCTGCTCCCATACTGATATGAGTCATTCTTTTGAGTTTCTATAGTGCTTCCTCTTGTACTCATGGCTCTGCAGCCTCCTAACCTCCCTAGTCTTCTCTCTTTCCTTCCTGGCTCAGAAAGAGAACTATCCAGTATCCCCCTACTCTCCAAGCCTGGTTCTTATTTGGGCTCCTCTGCCCATCTCTTTCTACTTTTCCTAGGATGTTGTTCTGGGTTTCAGATTTTAAATTCCTAGTAGACATGTATAATGTACCTCACAGCTTGAGTACAGTGTCTTACACATAGGAAACAGTGAATATTTGGCTAAATAACTAGTCTTATAGCTGTTGATTTGAGTATCCATGTTCTTGAAAATGAGTTATACAATCTAGAACTTTTCTACCTTCCTACTTGAGTCTTGATGCCCATCTTGAAGGCAGTAGGAAAATATTCATGGTTTTAATGAGCATGGTTACATGAAAGATTCATGATAAATCTGTAGAGGAAGAGGCTCCAACCACAACCATTGCAAAAAGCTGGTAAGGAGACTTAAGAGTAGCTATGTAAAGAGGATGGAACGGGGGATGAGCTCAGGGGACAGCAAGTCTAAGAATGTATCATTCTGTGTTGTGGGAGGACGAGAATGGAAATATTCATTAATGAAAATAAAAGAAATATCCTTTTTTTGTCAACAAAATAGGATAAAATATTAGTCTCAGAGTACTTTAGGACATTTCCAGAACTGTCTGATCTTTTTCTCCATTATTAGCCAGATAACTTCATTTAAACAGAGTTTGGTACCTCTGGGCCTGTGGCTTTCCTTGCTCCTTTGTTCGTTTGTGCTTCATGGCTCCCCTCCCCTCCTGTGCCCTTCCGTTCCTTCTCCTTCCCTGCCTGCTTCCACTTCCCTGTCCCTGGTCCTACTTGAGCTTCCCCTCTTCCATTCCCATCAGGCGCTCTGCACGATAGCCTGGTATTAGTAAAGTACCATGAGTCATTTTCATTGCTATCTTGGTCTCTCCTCAAATAACTATCCCAGAATTTTGCACACACTAGATATTCAGGAAATATCTTTTGAATGAATTGATTACACATTTTGGCACCTTTTAAATGTCATTCAAATGTTCGATTTGAAGGGTGGCAGTGCTCTTGTGGGCCTGTGAATGGCTTCAATTACCACCATTCCCTCAGAGTGGAATTTTAAATGGTACCACTTGTTTGGTGTGTGAGCTGTGATGTGTTTGCATCTCAGGGAGCCACAATCCTCCCTAAAGATTGGAGGGTACTGAAACACAAACACACAAGGAGAAGAGTACTTCCTCTGCACCGTCCAACATTCCCTTCTCAAGCCCATCTCTGAGCCTATACTGAGTCATACGCAGTGACTCATCCTTCTGAAATCCACCTAAGATCTCCAGCTGTGGTTTAGAAGAGCCAGCTTGAAATACTGAGCAGACTTTGTTGTTTGGAGAGGACACGGCCTCCGTGATCTGGGTGCACCTTCCATATAAGGGGCCCCATGGCAGGTATAAGTGACCAGGAGTCAGCTCCAGTGTCAAACCTATCTATCACAGAATCCTACTACTTTTTTTTTTTTCCTCTTGTGCCTCTCTTCTGTTCTCTGTGATACACAGAGTCAGACAATGTGATCATCATTAACCACATTATGTTCCAGATGTTAAATTACAAAACTATGTGAGGACTTTTTAAACCTCTGACTATTGCTAGAATTAAACAACAGGAAAAAACTTGATATTCATAATGAATAAAAAGGAAAACTATAGTTTATCCATGCCATTCTCTTTAGGCAAAAGGAGGAAGGTACCTGTTTCATTTTTGGCTTGATTAAATATAAATGTGTAATGTAGTCAAGCGTTAACAAAAGCAATTACTCACTATGAAGGAGTATCTTTTGGTCATATTTTAAGAACTAACATTTAATAATAGAAAAGTTACTTTTTAACTTCAAAATGAATATGAAAAATTACTCTCACTACATTATTCATACTGATACATATCTTAATTTTTTTCATGCTGTCATTTTATGAAACAAGTGTTTAGTATCCTTTCACATATTGGATTATAGGGCTGTGTTGACTTTAGGGATCTTTTCCCCACCAGTTGGGGTGATGAATATGATTGGCAAATGCTAGGAGTGACTCTTTTTTGACATTGATGGGAAATGCATTTCTTTTCAGTGTCAAGTTCAAGAACAGGAGAGGGAGGGGACTCTTGAGAATTTTGGGTTTTGTTATTAGGTTTTCAGCATCCATAATATTCATAAACAATAGACACAGCTGTCTTTAATAACTAAGCCCACTAACTGAATGGACAGAACATATGCCCAGAAAAACATTAGATTGTGAGAGAATTTTTTTTTCCAACACAGAAATTTTCAGAGATTGAAGCAAGATTTCATTTATAACCAAACTGTGTGTTTATCTCAAACTTCTATCATTAAGTAAAATAATTTGACCAAGGTCTAGGAAAAATGCAGTGAAGAGTTTGGTATTTTTAAAAGTTTTGCCTTTGCTGTTAGATTGTTCTGATTGGCTTTAGGGCATGATGATGGATTCTATGTGCCATGGGGGGATTGTTGTGAACAAAAGGCCACTGTCCTGGGAGTGAGGAGACCTGTGGTCCTGTCCTACCTCTACCGTTGGCTAGTTATGTCACCTGGAACCTTCCCACTTACCTCTTTGGGACTCAGTTTCCCCATCAGTAAAATAACGACTTGTTAGAATCTTTTCAGTTCTACAATTCTATAATATCCCAATTCAGAAAGGGCCTTTACTTTCCCAGGAAGCAAATTATCTGACTGACTCTAAATACCAGTTAATAGAAAACTTTTTTCTTATAGGTCACTGATACATTTTAAAATGTACATCTTAAAATTTACTTTTGAATTTTTATACTGTAAAATTTACTCTTTTTTGGGACATGGGAGTTTTTATAAATGCAGTCATATACATTTTTAAATAGTCAATATTATCATAAATTATATTTAAAGATGCAAAAAGTCTTTACTTATGATTGTGGCCATGGTACAGCTTATTGTATTAAAAAACTAAAAAGACTCTTACATAATAAAGTTTCTCTGAAATACTAAGACATGTATGGTACCTCATATGTATCTAGGATAAAGAGCAAAAGGCTCTCATCCATTTTGGAGGACATGAAGTTCTTCACTTATGAGACGGATTTGTGGGTTCTGTTTGCAGAAATACAATTAGAGGTGGAGGAAGCTTTCCTTTTCCTCCTGAAAGCAAGGAGAAGACAATAAAATAGGACAATGTTGAGAGCCAGGATGAGACCTCCTGTTGCAAGGCTCTATCACGGATGCTGCTGAATGGGTGGACCTTATATTTCTATGCTTGTTATACAATCTTATATTCCTAAACTCAGAAATGGAAAGGCATTCCAGTAGCATGATATGCCTCCACATTAGCATAAAACCAGGCCATGTAAGATTGATGATTTTTGGAGGAGCTTTGAGGTTCTCTAAGGAGACAGAGTCCCCTGCTGTTTTTGGCAGCACTGGTTCCATGAGGCCTGTGCAGATGTTAAGGTGTTGCTTCCTTCTCTGTGTTAATCCTTGTTGCTTCCCCATTTCAGGTGTTGTCCAAATGTTGTACAAAAGTGGCTTGAATTTTCTATGAGTTGGGGTCCCATGTTCAGAGTCTTACAGTCAGGGGCCGCCTCACAAGTTCCATATATTCTACCTGGGATCTGGCCCCACTGAGGCCAGGGTGCCCTGGTGGGTGGAACATGGTTTCTGGAGTTGGTCAGACAGGGATTCCATTCAGCTCTGCTCCTCGAGCAAATAAGTGTACAGCTCCAAGCTTCACTTTCCTCATTTATAAAATGGGGGTACTGCTTCTTGGCAAACAATACCCAGGAACCTTCTGTTCTCTTCCTCCATCTCTAACATGGTTGCTGCAGCAAATAGGACCTATGAAGCTATTTCATGCATAAAGAGCTTTATGCAAAACAAAAAAGTTAAGATCCCTTGCTTCTCAATGTAGAAATGACAGTCACTTTCAGTAAAACTGTAGGGCTTTGCAGCCCCAGAGAGTCCCACCCCCATTTTTTTTTTTTTTAAATAAAAGAAGTCCCAGATGGTTGTGAGGATTTTATGGAATAATACATGCTGTGCCTGCTAGCCAGCATCTACTAGGTGACTCCTTTTCCTGCATAGCTGAGTGATTTTTAGCTGTCATATTTTTTATGGTTACCTGCTTAAATTCACTCTTTAGGATACTCACTTTTATATCAAACCCAAATATTTTAAGCCTAAGTTTTCTGGTTTGGTTTACTGAGGAGAAACCTACCAAATGGCTTCTTGCTGTCAACAATTATTGCCCTTCATACAGAAGGCTATGCATAGGGAGATAGTGTTTTGCAGTCTGAATCATTTCTTCATGTAAGTAGCGAATGCACTTTATTTAATACCTGTTTATGATGGGAATGTCTACCACCATTCTAGTAATATTCTAATCTTGCACTGTCTGGTAGAAATATGGTGTGAGCCACATATGCAATTTTTAATTTTCTGGTAGCTGCATTACTGTAAGTTTTTAAAAAGTTGAATTAATTTTGCATTAAAATAAGTTTAAAAAGGTGAGTAATTTTCATAATACACCATACCTAACCCCATATACCCAAAATATTATTGTTTTAACATGTAATCATTATAAAAATATTAATGGGATATCTTACATTCTCTTTATTTTTCTACTAAGACTTTAAATTCCAGTGTGTATTTCTCACTTACAGCATTCTTATTTCAGGCTAACCACATTTCCAATGCTCAATCGCACATGTGGCTGGTGGCTACCATATTGGACAGTGCAAGTGTAACCAATCTTGAGGGATAAGGAAGGAGCAGGTCTTATGTTCATGCTCAGCGGGACCCTCCCTCCTCCCTCCCACTTAATGCCATCACATCCCATGTTGATATTCTCTACCCAGTTGGTACTGATATTGTGTGGAGAGATCAGGATGAAAGTGAAAGTGAAAGTTAATTACCCGCCAGAGTGATCTTTTCTAAGTGTCATGTCCCCCTCTGCTTCAGATTTTCTAATGGCATCATCTATTATTTTTCCAAGTTAAAGCCAGAGCTCCCCTCTGCCCTCAACCTTATCTTCCAAGACTCTCCCTCTGATATGGTTTAGCCCTGTGTCCCCACCCAAATCTCATCTTGAATTGTAATCCAAGTTGTAATCCCCACGTGTTGAAGGAGGGACCTGGTGGGAGGTGATTGAATGATGGATGCAATTTCCCCCATGATACTCTCGTGATAGTGAGTTCTTACAAGACCTGGTTGTTCGATAGTGTGTGGCACTTCCCTCTTCGTGCTCTCTGTCTCCTGCTGCCTTGTGAAGAAGGTGCTTGCTTCTCCTTCATCTTCTGCCATGATTGCAGGTTTCCTGAGGCCTCCTCAGCCATGTAGAAGTGTGAGTCAATTAAACCTCTTTCCTCTATAAATTACCCAGTCTTGGGTATTTCTTTATAGCAGTGTGAAAACGGAGTAATATACCCTCGTATACTTTTTCCAGACCCTCTGGGCTCCCTGCTGTTCCTTGAATGTGTCAGACATGTTCTCACCTCAGTTCTTTTGTATTTGAATATTTGAATGTTCTGCCTGGAAGACTCTTCCCCAGATGCCCTCGTATCTGACTTCTTCAGCTCCTTGAAGGAAATGAAGGAGCCAGATATGCTTGAATGTCACCTGCTTAGTGACGTTTTTCCTATTAAAATGGTAACCCTGCTTCGCTCCTAAATCCCCCTGCCACCAGGTACTCCCTACTAAACTGACTTGTTTATTTTTCCCCATTGCTTATTTATCACCCGCTGATGTGCTTTTTTCATTTTGTCTTTCTTTTCTTTCTCTGCCCTGGTAGAATACAAGCTCCATTAGGACTGGGACATTGTTTTGTTCATTGCTGTATCTCCATGACCTAAAATGGAACTTAGCACATTGTAGGTGCTCAACAAATATTTGCTTAGTGAATGAATGAACAAATACCAAGCATTTGATATTTATAAAGACACGAAATTCCAATCACAGTATTTATCAACAGTTGATTAACATTTGGGAAAGTCCTGAATTCCATTCTATTACCCAAGATAAATGGAGTTACCTTGCTCAGTTTGGAAAACACTATCAAACTGTCTGTGCGTTATCCTTGTTCTGGTTTGGAAAACTCTCTAATGGGCCCTTCTATGGTGTCCAGGTTAGCTAGACTTTGGTGGGAATCTGGTCATTGCCCTCAAACACCAGTACTGCTTGCTTTTAAATGGTGACTTGTTGGAATGTCAGAGCAGACTCTAATTTGTGAGTTCTTGAATGCTTTTCCTTCTTTGGAAGTGAATACTCTGGAATTCTCAAAACTTAGGCCCTCTCAAGTTGAAGATTTACTGGGGGCAGATTGGATTACCTCCTCTAACTTTACAAATCCACAAACACTTCAAACAAACCTCTCCCGTTCAGTTTCAGCAGACTCCCCGAGAACGTTGTGAACAAGAACACAGGGTCAAGGCTGAACGGTGAGCAGGGCTGTTGTTGTTGGCTGGATCTGTGTAGGGAGCAGCCCTAACCATGGCTTTGTGCAGCCAAACAGTGTGATGTGATCCCCCGGCTGCCGAAGGCCTGGCAGACAACAGAGTCTGGAGCAGTGGCTGACCTGCTCATCAGAGGAGAGGCCAGTCTAATTTAGAAGCCAAACAACTTTCTTTTGTCTTACTTGTTTTTCTTCCAAGAAGGTGAAGTTTTGAAGGCCTCAGCAGGAGAGAAGCCTCTAGTGTTGGGAAGGCTGTCTCAGGATTTCATGACTTGCAGTATGGAGGTGAGCAAGGAGCTCTCAACATCTCTTTCTTCCCTGCCCGCCTGCTCTGAGCCCCTGAACCTAAAGCTGGCAATGACCGTAAAGAGATTTCATGCGAAGTCATTCTTTCTAGCAGTGCGGTGCTTCGCACCATTCTCTTACATGTTCCCAGAGAGGAAATTAAACCCTTGTACACAGCTTTAGAGTCAAAATTCAAAATGGCAGTTTCTAGGTGCTGGTTCCCTTTTGACTTCACTTTACCTTCCTGGGCACTGAGGACTCCATGAGCTTTGTCTTCAGAGATGTGCAACTTGGTGAATGAGAACTTAGAATTCTAAGTCAAGAAGATCTTGCAGCTAGTTTAAAAAAATGGTAAGGTAGCTTTGAATTAAACCCAACAATTTCAAGCTTTAAAAAGATGTTTTCTACCCATAAAAATAATCAGATATAGGAAGACTTGTTTGTGAACTTTATTTTTAGTAGGAAATAATTTTTGTATGTTCAAATTTTGATTAATGTGGAACAGGCTTTACGTTATTTACTGGTTTGTACTGTTATAGCATTTATAGAAGATATAGTTTGACCACAACTTCTGAATTCATTCAGATAAAGTATATTTTGCCTCATATCAGTTTCTCCTTTCTCTCAGAGCCTTTCCTTCTGGGACCTTCAGTCCAGAGCTGATAATCTAAATAAGAGGGTATCCATACTGTTGGCTGCTCAGTTTCTGACCTTCCCACGATCCTAGTTGAATGAGTCCAAATGAGTTTGAAAGGCTGGAGTTGAATTCTGCATAAACCTGAGGCTTGGGAATGATGACAAGGCTTGAGGGAGGGCAGGGAGGCCATAGAGAGCACATCTTATCCTCCAGGCTTTTCTTTCTTACCTTCCCTCAATTCCTTCTTCTAAATACCTCTTTGATTTCTCCCCCTCCTCAGAACTTAAAAGGCCACCATACTCAGAAATGAGGTGGAGACCTCATCAAACCCTCTAGGGGAGAGTGCTGTAACCAGAGCCTAATGATCAAAATAGAGTTTTATATTTGTTTGTCACAATTTGGCTAACATCTGTGTTCATTTTTCTGACCTACTAAATGGCACATCTGTAATTCTTTTCTCCAACAAACTCATGAATCACGTAATAATCACATGTTGAGTGCACAGGCTGGAGAAGAGAAGGTGAAAAGAAGGGTTAGGAACAGTGTGACCAAATTATGTTCAAAAAGGAGCTATGTGGTTCAACCATCCCAAGTCTCTAGTGTCCTTGTGACTCTGGCATGTTTTAGTGTGGGAGTGCAACCATTCATTCATTCATTCATTCATTCATTCAATGTTATAAAAGAAAAAAAAGAAATTTGGACGGTGGTTTTAGATGAAGATAAATGAAAGAGATGATCCTGGATTGAAAAAAAATACTATAAAAGATATTAGGACAGTTGGGGAAATTTGAAGGTTGACTATACATTAGATGATAGTACTACATTAATATTAAATTTCCTGAGTGTGTATTATGTTGTGGTTATAAAAGAAAAGAAAAATATTTTTAACCCTAAGAGATACAGTCTTAATTAGGGGTAAGGTATCTACAAAGGAGTCTTAAATGGTTCAAGAAAAAGTCACTCTTTCTCTCTTCCTCTCTTTCTGTCTCTCTCTCCCAGCAGAGAGAGGGAAAAGTATTAAAGTATTAAAAAATATTAAAAACTGCTGATTCTAGGTGAAGGACATTTGGGTGTGCATGGTACCATATTTTAAGTTTCTGAAGGTTTGAAACTTTTCAAAATTAAATGTTAGTGAAAAAATAGAAAGTTGTTGCAAAGGTATTTCTTGTCATCTTATCGGCCAATGGGATATAGCCCATTTCACCATTAAGTATGATGCTAGTTGTGGATTTTTTTGTAGATGCCTTTATCATGTCGCGAAAGTTCCTCTTATTTTTAGTTAGTTGAGTAGTTTGAACATGAACAGGTGCTGGATTTTGTCAAATGCATTTTCTGCATCTATTGAGATGATCATGTGGTTTTTGTCCTTTTTTGTATTAACATGATGCTTTATATTAATTTATTTTCATATTTTAAACCAATCTTACATTTCTGCAATAACTCTCACATACTATATCTTTTTTATATATTGTTGCACTCAATTTGCTAGTATTTTGTTGAAGACTTTTGTATCTATATTCATAAAGTGTTTGATCTGTAGGGTTTTTTGTGATATCTTTTTTTTTTTTTGTATCAGGTTAATAATGGCTTCATAGAACAGGGTGGGAAGTGTTCTCTTATTTTTTGGAAAACTTTGTGAAGGATTTGTGTTAATTGTTTAAACATTTGATAGAATTCAACAGTAAAGCTACCTGGGCCTGGGCTTTTCTTCATGGGAAGTTTTTTGAATACTTATTAAATTTCTTCATATGGCATGAGTATGAGTCTATTCAGATATTTAAAATTTTTCTTCTTGAGTCAGATTCAGTAGTTTGTGTGTTTCTAGGAATTTGTCCATTTCATGTAGGTTTTCTAATTTGTTGGCATACAATTGTTCATAATAGTCCCTCATAATCTTTCACTTTTCTACAGTCAGCAGCAATATTCTTGCTTCAATTCTGATTTTAGTAATTTGAATCTGCTTTCTGTTTTTTTTTTTTTCTGTTCAGTCTAGTTAATGGTTTGTCAATTTTGTTGAAATTTTAAAAGAAACTACTTTTGGTTTCATCGAATTCTGTTTTTCTATTCTCGATTTCACATATTTCCATTCTAGTCTTCATCATTTTCTTTCTTCTGATGACTTTAAGGTTTAGTTACTATTCTTTTACTAATTTCTTAAGTGGAAGGTTAAGTCATTGAGTTGAGATTGTTTGCGTTTTTAAAATATAAGTGTTTACAGGTACGCATTTCTCTCTAAGTACTATTTTGGTTATATCCCATAAGTGTTTTTATTTTCATTCATCTAAAAGAATTTTCTAATTTCTTTTGTCATGTCTTTTTTTACTTACCAGTTTTGGGAATGTGTTGTTTGATTTCTATGTATTTTTGAATTTCCCAAATTTCCTTCTTTTATTGACTTTCAATTTTATTCTTTTGAAATTAGAGAACATATTTTTATTATTTAAATCTTTAAAAATTTATTAAGACTTGTTTTATGGCCAAATATATGGTGTATTGTGGAGAATGTTTTATGTGTATTTGAGAAGAGTGTGTATTTTGTTGTTTTAGAGTGGAGTGTTCTCTGTAGACAGATGACCTCTGACTTAATGACTGTTCAACTTATGATTTTAGGACTTTATGATGGTAAGAAAATGATACACATTTTGTAGAAACTGTACTTCTAATACCTATACAATCATTCTGTTTTTTACTTTCAGTATAGTATTCAATAAGTTACATGAGATATTTAATATTTTATTATAAAATAGGCTTTGGGTTATATGATTTTTCCCAACTGTAGGCTAATGTAAATGTTCTTAGTATGATTAAGGTAGGCTCAGGCTAAGCTATGAAGTTTGGTAGGTTGTATTAAATGCATTTTTAATGATTTTCAACTTATGATTGCTTTATTGGGATATAATCCCATCATAAGTTGAGAAGCATCTTTGTATCTGTTAGGCCTACTTGATTAACAGTGTTTTTCAAGTCTTCTATTTCCTTGTTAATATTCTGCTTAGTTGTTCTATCCATTATTGAAAGTACAGTATTGAATTCTCAAATTATTTTTGTTGTTTCTTTCTTCAATTCTTTCAGTTTTTGCTTCATATATGTTAGGCCTCTTTTAAGTGCATATATGTTTATAATTATTATGTCTTCCTGATGGCCTTTTATTATAGTAAAATGTCTTTCTTTGTCTCTAGCAACAATTTTTGTCTTAAAGACTTTTTTGTTTGATGATACTATAGTCCTTACTGCTCTCTTTCAGTTACTTTGCATAGTATATCTTTCTTCTATCCTTTTACTTTCAACTTACTTGTTTCTTTGAATCTAAAGTGTGTCTCTTATGGACAGTATATAGTTTTATCCTGCTTTAAAAAAAACCAATTCTGCCAGTCTCTGCTTTTTGATTGGAATATTTGGTCCATTTACATTTAATGTAATTTTTGATAAGATAGGATTTTTATCTGATGTTTTGCTGGTTTTTGTGTGTCTTATGTCTTTTTTGTTCTGCATTTCCTCCATTACTATCATATTTTGTGTTAAGTAGAAATTTTCTAGTATACTATTTTAATTCTAATATAAATTTCTAGTATAAATGTGTGTACACACACACATATACACACACACACGTATATACACACATACATATATGTAAACAAAAAGAGAATGTTATTTTTTAGTGGTTGACCTGGAAATTCTGGTTAACATCCTAATTTAAGATAATCCAGTTCAGATTTATACCAATTTAATTTTAACAATACAGAAAAACTTTGTTCCAATATATCTCTATTTCTCACTTCCTTTCTACTATTACTGTTATACAAATCACATCTCTATGTATTATAAACCATCAACACAGTTTTATAGTTTTGTATTATGCAGTTTCCTTTAAATCCTGTAGAAAAAAAATTAAACACTCTCTTTTATATTTACCTATGTAGTCACCTCTAATGGCATTCTTTATTTGATTAATGTCTGCTTATTTCAGCCTAGAGGAGTCCCTTTAGTATTTTTATGTAGGGCATATCTGCTAGTAATGAATTCTGTTAATTTTTATTTACTTGGTAATGTCTTAATTTCTCCTTTGTTTTGCAACAACAGTTTTGTTGCATGTAGTTAACATACATGTTGATTTATAGTTTATTCTTTCACCAGTTTGAATATGCTCTGTCCTTAGTGGTTTTGATGATGGATCAGCTATTTTATTGATGCTCTCTTGTATATAATGAGTTAGTTTTCTCTTGCTGCTTTCAACATTTTCTGTCTTTCCACATTTCGCTATGATGTGTCCACATATGAATTTCTTTCACTTTATTCTGCTTGAAGTTTATTGAATTTCTTGGATGTACAGATTAATGTTTTCATTAAATTTGGAAATGTTTTGGCTATTATTCTTCAAATATTCATTCAGCCCCTTTTTCCTGTTTCCTTCCAGGATATAATCTTTGGCATGTTAGTACACTTAGTAGCGTTCCACACATCTCTGAGGCTCATTTTTCTCCACTCTTTTTCCTTTCTGTTCCTTGGACTAAATAATGTCAAATGTTTTGTCCTCAAATTCATTTATTCTTTCTTCTGCCAATTCGATCTGCTGTTGAACTCCTGCAGGGAGTTTTCATTACAGTTATTCTATTTCTCAATTCTAGTATTCTAGTTACTTCTTTTTGATACCTTTTTATTGGTATTCTTTAATTAGATGTGATTCTTATACTTTTATTTTTCTTTAGACTTTCTTTATTTAGTTCTTTGAACATTTATAATAGCTGGTTTAAAGTCTTTCTCTAATAAGTCCAACCTCAGGGCTTTCACAAAGACAATTTATATTGCTTACTTTATGTGTCGTCAAGTAAACTTCCCTGTTTTTTTGCATATCTCATTTTTTGTTTTTGCTGTTGTTTTTGTTGAAAACTGGATGCATTTATAATAACGTAATATAGCAAGTCTGAAAAATCGTATTTTCTCATTACCCCAGTTTGTTATTGCTGTTTGTTTCTGTGGTTATCATTGTTGCTGTTCATCAAGTGACTTTCTTAAACTTATTCTGTAAAGTCTGTATTCTCTGTCTTGTGTGGCCAGTGACTCTGCTTGGTTAGTTCAATGGTCAGCTATTGACTGGATAGAGATTTCCGTAAATGTCTTGAACCAGTACGACTCCCAACCTTTGCTAAAGGGCTCTGTATGAGGGGCATGTTTTCAAAATTCCAGTGGCAAGTTTACAACCCTGCTTATCCTTCACTTTTGGATTGCACAGAGCCTCAAGATTAGCCAGCAATAAGAGTTTTGAGCCTTCTTAGGTGTTTCTTGGGCATGCATGGTGCCTTGCACAGTTATGTGACCTTCTGGATCCCAGGGTTACGTAGGAGCTTCTCAAAGCCCCCTATAGACATCCTTAAATATTTTAGTCAGTATCTTGTTAACTCCTGCTTTAATGCTGCTTCAGGTAGCTGCAATATTAAACAATTATCACTGATAGTTTTTAACAAATGCACTGGGGTTAGGACAGAGTGACTCTGAGTGAGAGATAAATAATGACAAGTTCTGAGAGTGGAGCTTTTCAGCAAGCTGACAGGTAAAACAGTGACAGTACCCTGGGGATGGGACTTTTAGGGAGCTCTGAATCCATTCTTCTTTCTCTAGTGGCTTCTAGGTTGGTGGATTTCAAAGCTACTATGATTGTTAAGCTATTGCTTTTTAAATCTATTGTAACACTGGGTAGAGAGGGACAAGATTAATGTAAGTTAAAATATCTCAAAGCTTGTTATTCTCATTGAGATTCTCTTATTTTTTCTCAATACACACCTCAGATTTTTGCCTTCTTTTAACTTTGAGAGCTCTGAGAATGTTGACTTTTTAAATTTCTTTTATTTTTATTTTTAGAGATGACGTCCCACTCTGTCATGCAGGCTGGAGTACAATGGTGGGATCATAGCTCAATGCAGCCTTGAACTTCTGGACTCAAGCAACCCTTCTGCCTCAGCCTATTTTATTTTTTGCAGAGATGGGAGTCTCACTTTGTTGCCCAGTCTTGTCTCAAACTCCTGGCTTCAAGTGATTCTCCCACTTTGGCCTCCCAAAGTGCTGGGATTACAGGTGTGAGCCACTGCTCTTGGCCTGACAATGTTGATTTTGATAATTGTTGACAGTGTTCTTAATGCTTTATGGAGGAATGGCTTTTTGGAAGTCTTTACTCTACTGTTCTAGAAATTATAAGTCCTTCAAAATCACTTTATGTTATTTTTGCACTTATTTTATCAATTATTTAAGTGCTAGGAAAGCCCTTGAGGTTAAATCTTTCCTTGTGTTCTTAAATTTTTTCCTAAGATAATACATTTAAAAAATATACTTGCTAGCTCAATGGATATTAATATTCTTGAATTTTTTGTAATGCCTTGGCAATTTGCTTTCCACAAAGATTCTCTTCATTTACATTGTAGCCATTATTTGTAAAGGGGTATTCCTCTGCATGCTTGACAACTCTAGATATTATAATATGTATTACTTTACTATTATGAATTAGAAAATATCGAGTTCTAATTCCACCCTTTGTAAAAAAAAATTAAATAAACTGCTCTAACAACTAAGATAATGGCCAAAAATATGATCGAAATAGGAATTTTTTTTCTAAAATAATTATTGTATCTTTTTTCATTTAGAAATCTATACACAATGCTAATTTCACTTTAAAAGCCTTAGAAAAATAAAGATAAACTATGAAGAGTTTTTAAATTCTGAGAGAGATTTTGGTTTATGTCTTCTTAAGGACTAGGTTTTACTGTGTATTACTGAATCCCTAAAATTATCTTGCATTTTTGGCTAGGTTTTAGTGGAAAGGAAACACCTTCCTAAACTCTATCATTTGCCAAAAAAGAGGAATAATAATGATAAAACCAGAAAGCAAAGCCTATGCAAGCAATCAGAGCAAAATTTGATGTGTACTCCAGAAGTCAAAATTGCTAATTTGTGATATTCTCTCTTGAGTGAAGCTGCTGCTTCCAGGAGCAGGAGGTGCTTTTTAGGAAGCATATTGTGCTTAACTAGCAATAGGCCAGTGGTTTGACAGTTGAGCTTTGCTTAGTCACCAGGAACCCTCAGGAGATAATGCTATTTTACTTGCAAACAGAGATGTTTCAGTTATGGACGTCTGTGTATTGTAGTTTATCTCTTTCTCTTTGCGATGCAATTTGAGAGAAGTTCATGAATTTGGTGGCCATAGTTTGATCTGTAGTGCAAATTAGCATAGCTATCAAAGTAATCAATCTGTGTTTTCGTGTGACTGTTTTTCTCTACCAGAAATGGAGAACAGGACAGAATGAAGGAGATTTGAGGAGCACGTCAGGCTAAATGTCTCTCATTCATCTATTTCAAAGTGGATCAGCCCCTCTCTGCCAATGCACCTTCCTAGTATAATTTTCTGAGAATCTTTTTCCAGGTTAGGTTAGAATTCAGTGAATGGCAGAATTCAATGAGTGAATGAGGGCAGTAAACCTTGCCTTCCCATAACTAATTCAATGGATTCCTTAACATCACTAAAATAAGATAAAATCATAGGACCTTAGCATTGAAAAGGACATTGAGATAATCTTAGTGATCTTGGGCAAGTTGCTTAATCGTAGATGAATTTTCTTATTTATGAAATGAGGGGATTGCGATAGTCAATGATTCTCAACTTTTCCTATACTTTGCTCTTAAGGGGCTTTGAATCTTTAGGCATATTGTATTAAAATCAAAATTTTAATTTTATTTTTAAAGGGATTTCACATGCACATGTACATTCCTAATCTGCCAGATAATAAATGGTGAAAATACAGGCTTCTACCCACCAGTATTGCTTAGTCTCTTAAATTTCTCTGGAGGTAATCACAATTGACAGATTTTTCTGTATTCTCCCACAGATCGTCCATGCATTTACAGCCATAAGCATGCTCATTCCTTTTACCTATCCTTACAAATGGTAGTATTCTATATGTTCTGTTCTGTGTCATTTTTTCACTTAATTATACATCTTGGATGTTGTTCCAAATCAGTGTGTATAAGAGCTGCCTCATTTTTTTAAATGGCTGCATGTTATTCCATTGATAGATACAGGATAATTTACTCATAGGTATAGGGGTAATTTATTATGCATGTAAGTATACATTTTTCTAATTTTTTCTATTATAAACAATGATATAATTAGTATAGATTTGAATCTGTTTCATTTCTGAATATATTTCTTTAGGATTAATCCTAGAACTAGAGTTATTGGATCAAAGAGCACATGTATTTTAATTGTTTTAGGGTACTGTGAAACTGCTCTTTTTGAAGACTGCAGTGATATTCACCTCCACTGAGAGTGTATCAGGGTGCCCAATGGACCATACCCTTGTCAACAGAGTATTTTTATTGTTTTTTTTGGTCAGTTTTAGTGGTGATAAATATTAATTTATTGTAGTTTTAATTTGATTTTATCTTAATATGGAGTATAGTTTAATATCTTTTTATGTACAGATATTTATCAAGTTTAAGAAGAAATTGTTTGTAAATCTCCTCTGAATTTTAAAATATTAAAATATAACAATCAAAATGAGAACTAATGAAATACAGTACTTAAGTTATATGTATTTCCACTTTTGTGAAGAGTCTTTTGTTTCTTTCTCTACTGGGTTGTTGGTCTTTCATGTTGATTTCCAAGGGCTTTTATAAGCAAAGGAAATTGGCCTTTTGTGACATGTGTGACATTTCTCAATTTGTCACTGTTGATTCTGTAGTAGTCTTTTCTCACGCAGATATTTTAATTTTAAGTTGTTAAATTCAACCACTTTTCTTTAACACCTTCTGGATTTAGTGTCACTATTAGAAAGCCTTTCCCACTTTGAGATAAAAAAAATTTCCCAGTTTTTTTTTCAATTATTTTGATGGTTTTACATTAATAATATGTTTCTCATAGTTTTATGATTTTCCAGAATTTTCCTGATATTTTTGAAGGAGGTCATGTTTGGACTTTCCATATAAATCAACATATCACCTAACAATAATAGTAATTTTTACTTCTACTGATATATGTTTTAATTCTTGTAAAACTGCTGGCTAGCCCCTCAAGAATGACATTAAATGTTACCGGTGTCTTTCTCAAGTTGTTCCTAACTTGAATGGCAATGTCCCAATGTTTCTCTATCACGCACGGGACTGGCTTGGAGTTGATATAGATAGCATCTTGTTAAGCAAGTATCCACTCAGCCCTACTTTCTTTTTTTATTTACTTTTTTTCTTTTTAATTATTATTTCTTTTGAGAAGGGCCTCACTCTGTTGCTGAGGCTGCAGCGCAGTGGTGCAATCATAGCTCACTGTAACATTGAACTCCCGGGCACAGGAGATTCTCCCACCTCAGCCTCCTGAGTAGCCATTGTGCCTGGCTAACTTTGTACATTTTTTGTAGAGATGGGGTCTCACTATGTTGCCCAGGCTAGTCTCAAATTCCTGGCCTCAAATGATCCTCCTGCCTTGACCTCTCAAAGTCCTGGGATTATAGGTGTGAGCTACTGTACCCAGCATTTTTTTTTAAATTTTAGATGATCCTTCTACTTCAGCCTCCCAAGTAGCTGGGACTACAACCATGTGCCACCAAGCCCAGCTTCAACCCTATTTTATTAAAAGTAAAATTAACATAGTAAGACAGAATTTTTGAAAGTGTCTTTATTATTATACTTTTTCTTGAATGCATATTAGAATGTTCTGAGATTAGACCTTATTCTTTCTGAACTATTAGGGGCCATGAGATTAAATAACCTTCATAAACCTACTCAGATTATGTTTTATAAGGGTGCTCTATTAGTGGAAGGGAGGACTTGCTTTTGGGGAAGAGTCTCCGCTTGTTCTAGTAAGGACCACCTTGGCAGTTGCATACAAGACTGGTGTATTGGCCTTATTGTCCACCTCAAAATGCAAGTAGCAGACTTAGCTGTTGGGGAATATCATTACTACACATATAATAAAAACTAATGCTTAATATGAAAAACAAATATAATTATGGAAAAGAGTATCCTGTGGATAAAACTGTATAAATGTGAGAGAGAGGTGGCATTCTGCTGCTCTTTTGGAAGAGGGGAGGCATCCTTGGATAAAGGAAAGAGATACAATTTAAAAACAAAAAAACCATTGTCAACTAAGGCTAAGATTTCCAAGTCTCCTCTTTTGGCTTGTTCAGCAAGTTTCAGGCTTTATCTCTAGACTTCTCAAAACATTTTTCTTCAACAGCATCACTTTGCTTGTGTCTCTAGGCTTGTACTGTGATTCTGTGTTGACTAGCTACTTATACATAAGAGCAAGAAAGTGACCGTCTTATATTTTTGTTGAAATAAGACAATGATAGAAGGAAGGTGATCTTCTAGGTAATTAGGATGAGATACCATGTTTTTCCCAGCTTCCTCCTTCCTTATGCCAGTGTCAGTGGGTTAAACAATTACTTCCAGCTCCAAATACTTTTATTTATCCACTATCCCTCATATGTCTTATAAACCACACTCTCCTTCAAACCTGCCATGTCTTCTCACCTCCAGGACTCAGAACATGGGATGTCTTATGTTTCAAGTCATTTTCTTCTATTCCTTTTCTATTCATTTTTGAAATTTAGCTCAGATGTCATCTCCTACGATGTCTTTTCTGGTCACCCTAATGACTTACTCCTTCCTCTATATGTAGTTTGAGCATAGTTCATTATTAACACCTATCACATGGTTGTGTAATTATGTTTTTAGGAGTGTAGATGAGATAGTCAAAAGTAGACTTGTATGGTTTAACTTATTAATTTAGTTATGCATACATATTTAAAATCACTTGTTGTATGAGATGATATTTAGGGAACATTGCCATTTTCCATTCTTACATTTTGTAAAACAATTTCATTCACACTAATCATATGCAACTTTATCATTAATCTTTGACATCACTTGTGCTACTCTTTGAATCATCAAATATGATTTTCCAAAGTAAACCATCTTCATTTCCATTTAGGTTGCTTGAGATCCAGTATTTTTTAAATCAATGCATGATTGCTATTGTCACAAGTATCCACTGATATAACATTAGGGAGACTGGTTTCTCCTTTCACCTCTAGGGTTATATTCATGAGTTTCATAATGTAACTACATGCTATACTACTTCTTAATATGATCTTTCAAAGGTTTGCATGGGATGATATTCTACATTTATGAAATCTGAACTTTTGCTCTAGGAATAATTGTCATGTCCATGTTAAATTTCTTTTCTTTTTTAATGATTCCATTGGGTGACTGTGCTTAGTGTTAATTGATATGTATTCAGCCTAACAGGTTTTTCTGAAATAGTGATTTGGTGTTCAGAGTTAAATAATTTAGAAAATGCCTTTTTAATTTGTGAGATTTGTGAATACTTGAATTTAAGAGGAATTTCCTTTTCCAAAGTTTAAGTCCTGGTTAAAAAACAAAAACCTCCTCAATTTATTTTGGGCATATATGGTGTTTTCTCTGAGAGTGGAATTTGTCTTAAGTTTATTTTTATACAGGTCCTGATTCTAGTAAGGCTACCTGTTAGAAAATAAGGAGATTACTGTAAGCAGCAACCTGGGATCTAGTTGCAATACTTCTTAGACTATAATGTGCCTAGTAATCATCTGAGGATATTGTGAACTTGCAGATTTTGACTCAGTAGGTCTGGGGCGAGGCCCGAGATTCTGTATTTCTACCAAGTTTCCAGGTGTTATCAGTGTTGCTGGTTCATAGGCCATACTTTGACTAGCAAGGACGAGGAATAATGCTGCATCTTTAGGAATTTATTAGAAACTTGTTTGGCTTCCTGTAAAGGTATCACTGGAAGGAAATAAAAAGCATATTTTGTATATGCAAAATTTCACAATACTCCACTGGGCTCACTCATCTTCATACCGCTCTCTATGGAAGATGAGTAAAAATTTCCATTAAAGGAAAACTTTTAAACCAGAATATAAATAGGGCTTTGCTGCTTTCAGTTGGTCAGGGCAAAAAAAAAAAAAAAAAAAAAAAAAAAAAAAAGAAAGAAAAAAGAAACAAAGAAAGCAAATTTACGCTGTACCTTGAAATTCTTTTGAATAAGAAGAACAAGCACATTCCAGAAACCTGGACCCATCTTAGAAAAGACCATTACTTTGCTAGGATTTTTACATTGTTGGAGACGTGAAAAATGAAAGCCAAATTCAAATTGCAGCCCAGAACTCAGTGCTTGAGGTTTTTAAGCCAGTAATATTTTCCCTGTAAAATCTCCTTGGAAAGGCTTTCAGATTTGAGTCAGCTAGGGTGAACCCATTTTCTGAAATTTTGTTTCTGGAAGCATTTAATTGAAAAGAAAAACCCCAAGAATGCATCCAGAGTTGAATGTCATGCAGCAATTGGGAAAGCCTCAAAATAGCAACAATGAGAATAAATGAAGCCAAATGAAATCTGCAAATTATTAAGATAAAATTGGTAAGGGGCATAGAAACTTAATAAGAAGGAAATAAGAGAAATCAGTTTTCCAATACAAACTCTATACCGAGAGATTGCACAAAGGAGAATAGGGAACAAGAAACTTCTGTAAGCTAAAAAGATAGCAGAGGCTAAAATTTCACAGAGACTAGATGACTCTCATTTCAGTTTGATTTCCTATGAGGGATTTCGTGTTTAAAAATCTCATTTAAATTGTAGTCTTCAATGCAACCTCTTACAACTTCTAACAAAAATAATCCCCCCAAACATCAAAGGATATACTCTCAAAAGTTCTGAAAACTGGGATAGGTAGAAACCAAATGTTGGTATCCAGAAGGAATTGGCATTAGTCATAGGGCAAATAGGTCTTAGTTAAGGAAACTGACTCACTTTTCAGTTTATCACATATTTAATTTTCCTTTGTTTAAGCTGTCTGCCAAAAAAGAGCAGAAGATATTTAGTAATTCCTGTTCCTTTTCCTATTACCTGACACACACATACTCACAGAAAACCAGACACAATTTTTTTCTATACCCCTTCTTAGAGTGCAGTTGGGTGAGATGGAGAGGTACACACCATCTCAAAACCTGGGAAAAATAAAACCAAAGAAAATATCAATAATACTAATAGAAGAATTAAACCAGCATCAACCTATACCAACAAACTACTCATATAATAATAACACCAAATCAAATGATTGAGGAAATATGAACAAAAGCTTAGAAAAGACTCATGAAGGAAAATCAAAGATATCAATTATAACCATAAATCTAATTGGGTTAAATAATTAGTTAAACAGTTGTCTTCAAAGACAATCTCAAGTGGAATCAATGTGAAAACTCTAACCATCTGTTGTTTCTATGTGATATTAAAAAGTATAAAAACCTACTAGCTCACAT
The DNA here is from genome assembly GCF_028885625.2 of Pongo pygmaeus. Classification (NCBI taxonomy): domain Eukaryota; kingdom Metazoa; phylum Chordata; class Mammalia; order Primates; family Hominidae; genus Pongo; species Pongo pygmaeus. The sequence goes on along the minus strand of NC_072379.2, from coordinate 52,459,802 downwards.
GTTTTTGAAAGGGCAGCATCTTTTGTACCATTGTTTTGGCTGTCAGACTTCTGGAATCCCCAGATGTTTCAGCCCAGAAACCCTGGCTCAACAACAGGCAGACATTGCTAAAAAGACCCAAAGATCTAAAACTTGCATGCAGAACATGTACTCAATCCCTTCTGGGCTCCAGCAGCCCCAGCTCATCTCTGCTTGATGCTTCTCAGGTACCATAATGGAATCATGATCATACTCCACTAGCCCTGTTTCTCTAAAGTTCCCTGTCTCAGTCAGTGGCACAACTCTCCATTCTCTTTAAAGCCAGAGGCTTGGGAATTACATTTGGAACCTGCTTCTTCTGTCCTGTCCCCCACTCACTGAGTCCTGTAGAGTTTGTATCATCAGTATTTCTTGAATCTGTGGCTCCTCAACTCTACTACTTCCACCCTAGATCAAGCTTCTATTGTCTCTCAGTTGATCTCCAGCGAAGGCGTCCTAACCGATCTCCTTCTCTGTACTATAATTTATTTTATCTTTAAAATTTTAATAGTGAGAGCTCTTATTTTGCATTCTTTTTAAAAATAGCCCTCTTGAAATATAATTTACATATCATAAAATTCACTTGATGTAAGTGTACAATTCCATGATTTTAAAAGTAAATTTAGAGTTGCGAAACCATTACCAAAATTCTACATTCCTTGAGGGTTGATCAGACATAGGTTTGATTTTCTAGGAAGACTCCGTCATAGTTGGTCTCATGAGCTTCCATCAGGAGACACCTAATGCCTGGTTGTACCTATTTTTGTGAGGTTAAGTTTGATTTGTGGGTTCAGGTGTTAGCATGACCCACCCATTTTAAGTTTCTCATCAACCTTCCCCCTATGAGTTATAGCAGCCATCAATGGTTATTGCCTACAGCCAGACCGAAGCTGCTATGAACTTTTTTCCTCTTTTTACCCAAAGAGCTTTTAAAAATGAAAATCTAATCATGTCCTCCTTCTGCTTAAAACATGTAAAGTCTTGCTGTAGCTCCATCTTCTTTCCCTCACCACTTAATAAATACAGTTTTGTGGGATTCTTTCATTGCCTCTTCTCTGATTACTTTGCCCATCAGGGTAAGGACTTCTCTGTAACTGCTCATCACTGAAAACCTAAAACAGTGCTGTGAAATACTAGAGCTCATTTACTACTTATTGAATAGATGAAATCAGTGGATAAGCAATTAATTAAATGAAAGGATGATCATAGCACCTATAAAAAAGGCACATTGTGGGTTGCTGTTTTCTTCCTTCTTTAATGTGGGGACACATGGGAAAGGCAAGTAGAGGAGATCAACCCAAAAGGAGGTGGTTTTGGAAGATTCTGGGTGTTTTTGACAATGGGTCAGTGAGGTCAGAGACGTGGAGCAGCACAGAGAAGAGACAGCAGAGGAGAAACTTCCTTGAATGCATACTAAGGCATTAATACTGAGAGAGCAAAGAGAGGAGAGATATCCTTCAAACAAGATGTCTGTGCCCTGTGAATGCGTGCGAGGCCACCCTGTGTCCCATTTCAATGGCCTTGAAGGCATCATTGTGATGTGATAGATTCCAGCCTATCAAAGCAGTCCATTCATCCCTGTAGGTCTGTTGAGTCTCCTGGTCTTACTGTACGATACTGTGCCTGGCCAGGACCGTGGAGTGTGGAATTTCCTCCCCATCTGGGGAGATTCAGGCCCTGAAAACATCTATAGTATAAGAGTTCTTGTTTGGGCAACTTAAGATTTTATAGGAAATTGGGGAATTGAGGTTGTAAGTAAACCTCGAAAGCCTTCATAAATATTTTATATGTTCACTAAATAAAATAGTGAAGTCAGCACAATAGAGAGAATATCTGTATATTTACACACCTTTCATTAGGAAGGATAGGCATCAAATGATCCATTTTCTTTTGTCATTAATTTTAGCTTACTGGCATATTTTTAGTGTTTCCCTCATTTTAAAACGATGCTTACAAACTTGTTTTGTTTTCTTACCTGTAATATGCACACTCAGTAGGGTTTCTGCCCTCTGTGATGTCCCTTCTTCTAGGGGGGAGGCTGAATATTGAATACTCTTGTGATTTCATAATAAAGAGTCTCTCATTTCATGCTTCTTATGTTATGACTGGATGTATTCTGAAGATTCATCCAAATGTGGATTGAAATTCTTCTAGATAAAAGAACAAATATACCAAAGTAAAGGTGAGTCGACTGTTACACAGAAGTTAAGAAAACTGGATTCTGGAGCCACACTACCTGGGTTTGAATTCAAATTCCATCCCTCTTTTCCTGTGTGACCTTGGACAAGTTACTCAACTACTCTGTGCTTTTGCTTCCTCATCTGTAAAATAGAACAATAATAATAATACTTCACAGTGTTGAGTGAAGATCAGATGATTTGTTAAAAGCTCTTAGAAGAGTAACCTAATACAAAGTAAAATGTATAAAAGTGAAAATTGTTAAGATTGAAGTTATCAATGAAGTAAATCTATGCCTATGAGAATTCCACCTATGGAAATTTGAGGTTAGGGAGGGATGACTACTGTTCCTAATAGCTGGCATATGCACATGGACACAAGCAGCCCCACAGTTGCTGCCTGTGACAGAGCTTCCAACTTTCTGTTGGTGAGATGAAAAGAGCAGAAAGCAACAAAGCTTGGTCAGTTGTAAAAGGGAAAATGCACATTCCCTGTGCAGTTGAGCACATGAAAAACTTGATCTGTCAGAGTAATATCAGTTTTTCTTCATTGTCTGCTAATTCTGTCCAGAAAGGACATCTGTTGATGGAGCCCTCAAAACTGGAACAATGTTATGGGACTGAAGAATGGGGCATATTTCCTGAATCTAGAGCTCCTGGACCTTGTTCTGAGCAATGTGGCTCACGCTGAGAGATCTGAGCATGTGCCTCCACCTCAGCCACAATGCTCCTGAAAAATAGCATATGTTTTAGGAGACTGTAGAGTAGCATTTTTGGAATCGTGACTTTGGTTCTTCATTCAAATAGGACATTGGAAAGCTAGTACAAAAGACAGACAGAGAAAGAGAGAGAGAGAGGAAGAGAGAGAGCAAGAGAGAGAGAGAGACTGAGAGACAGAGAGAGACTGAGAGAGAGAGAAGCACTGTCAGGTTTTAAGGCTTTTACAGAAAACTCCATCAGGACCACAGTCTATCCCCAATCCTATGTATTGTGCTGATGAAAACTTTTGGGTGGCATTTATCATTTATCCCACATATATTTTATCCAAAATTTCCAAAATTCACCTTTCCCTTCTCTTTTAAAATTAGGATAGTACTGATCCTTGGCCTGTCTCTGGGACTTTTTCAAGTCTTTATGATTTCTCAGATTCTTGACTGCATTTTAAGATCACACCTGCAATTTCTTTTTGTTCCTGGGGTGGAATTACTGAGTTTGAACCAATACTTGAATTTATTTTAAGTGATTGGATTGTCTTTTTATCACCTCACCTGTATTGGATGTTAAGTTGTTCATAATATATCAACCTCTGCAGTTCCTAATTTTACAGTTTTATTTGAGTAACTCCCTCATACAAAACACTTCAGTTTGTTTTGTAACTGCCCTGACAAACCCATTTTTCCAAAAGGAAAAACCTTTTTCTGTGGGGGTGGAAGCAATGGGACCATTTATTGTTTAACACACATTTATTGTAAACTCGGAATTTTCAGGTAAAATGTTGGTGTTAGTCAATGTTGTTGTTGTTTTATCAGAAGGAACACAAATCAACTTGGTTTTAAATCAGAAATCAACTTGATATTAAACCCACAAGGAATTTGGGGGACATTACTGAGTTTGGGTGAAGCATGGCCTCTTTAGAAACTAGAACCAGGAAATGGAAAATTGTCAGCATTTTCTTGGAAGGCCAGTCACTCCAGATGGCTTTTTTTGTTGACTATGCTGGTTCCATAGAGTGAGTTAGGTAGTGGTCTCTGATGAAGACTGATCATCTGAACTTGAGGAGAGTCTGGTTCGGTAGGTGTGTAGTGGCTTTCAGAACCAAGAAATTTTAAAATGCTGCCTTGTCATGCTAATGATGAGTGTATTGGTCTGTTATGAGTCACACTGCTAGTAAAGACACACCCGAGACTGGGTAATTTATAAAGGAAAGAGGTTTAATTGACTTGCGGTTCCTCATGGCTGTGGGGGCCTCACAATCATGGTGGAAGGTGAATGAAGACTCACGTCTTACATGGTGGCAGGCAAAAGAGAGCTTGTGCAGGAGAGCTCCCATTTATAAAACCATCAGATCTCATGAGCCTGATTCACTATCATGAGAACAGCATGGAAACGACCCACCCTCATGATTCAATTACCTACCACTGGGTCCCTCCCATGGCATGTGGGAATTATGGGAGCTACAGTTCAAGATGAGATTTGGATGGGGACACAACAAAAATATCAATGAGCCATGTTTGAGAGCCATTGAATTAAACAGTTATTCTCAAACTTTAATCCCCTGAGTGCTTTTTAACACACACATTACTGAACCTTCACCCTGAGTCTCTGTTCAGTAGTTCTAGGGCAGGGCGTGAGAATTTACATTTCAAGGAGTTCCCAAGTAATGCTGAGGCTGCTGGTCCATGCTTTAGGAATCACTTATCTAAAGGGAGAGCCAGCTGTTGATTGGCATAGAAGCCTGAGTGTCTTACTTATTGTTTTCTAAATTTTCATCTTATCACCACCTGTGTTACTCTCTCCTTGGGAGATCCCAGGCTCTTTGGTGGAGATCCCTCCACCAAAAATACATAAACTTGTCCAAAAAAAAAAAGTAGCCCGTAGTTGAGTTTTGTGAATAAGTATTGGGCAAGGGTGCATTACTTCAACGTGGCCTAAAAATCCACTACTTATCCTGTCAGTGCTGCCATCCAAAACCAATGTCTGTGAGCTGAGCTGCATTGATTGAGTTTGAAGTCGTCAGCCACCACATCCAGTTTTTACCCTTCAACTTTACTTGCTAGAAGAAAATAGAGGACCTAATGGTTTGAAGGCTCTAATTATGGGCTGTAGAAAAGTAGGTGACTTCAAAGAGGAGATCTGGGAACATAAGGAAACGTTTTCTCTCTTAGCAACCACATGGAAACCTGCTTCCTCTGTCCCTCTTCACTCCAACTGCCCTAAAATATAAAGAAAAGTTGCCCCTTTAGCACATATTGAGAAGCTTTATATGGTTCTAGTCTTTCAAAGTAAAAATGGGCAAGCAGATATCTAGCACTGAAGGTAGACTTAGTTTTACAAGCTTCAGATCCTCATTTAGAAAAGCTGTACATGAATCTTATCGTCACCTTCAAAAGGGCCTGGCAAAATTCTGCATGCCTCGCAAAAGTTGAGAGATGAAACTGGACACCAAGATGAGTCGGCTGTGTCCCATTTTTCATTTCCAGTCTGAAATGTGGCTTGCACTTGGTGAATGCTTCGAGTTTCTGATCTTTTTAACACAGGTCTGCCTTGACTTTTCTGCCTTGACTTTATCACAAATAATTCCTGAGATGCTTCATGCTGGAGAGGAACCATGTTACAGTGGAATTTTGCCTTGGAAGTTGTCTCACTTTTCCCATGTAAATCTGGAAGATGAAAGACAAATTTCCAGGAGATAAAATCACAAAACAAAATGGAAAAAAAGAAAGAAAAAAAAAAAGAAAAAAAAATGTGGTTTATGTCACATGTTTCTTGCCTCACCTTGGAATTGAAATGGGCTGCTTGCCTTGATTCAGAGTGGGGTTTGCTGCAGCTGTGCAGCAAGAAATACCCCAGTACCTGATATCCTTGTAAAATCTTCATCAGTGCTTGGGATGGGAAAAGACAACTGCAAGTTTCCAAAGGACTGATGAGCAATAACCCCACAGATGTATGACTTGCTTGACAACTTATTTAATTACTCCCTGGAAGATGATGATCTTTGGGGAATGAGCATCTTGCTTTGGAGATCGAATTGCCTGCAGGATTACATCACTGTGTCTAAAATGTAGCTTTGGAGAAACTGAAAGAGAACATTCCTTTCTTCCTTCAGCTTCCAAACAGTTTGCATACAGTGGAGGCTTAGGTTCTAATTCTTTAATAAATCACACCATATAGACAGCTACAATTCAGAGGAAACTGTACATGTTAGCAGGCTAGGAGCCATTCTCTCGTCAGAGGGCCAGGATCAAGGGCTTCACTACCTAAGACTGAATCTCGTCTCAGCACCTCCAGATTTTACTTCTGGGAATCAAGACACATTAGAAATATTTTTTCCCTCCTCTGATCTGCATCATTTATACGCCCAACCTCAACACAGTCCTTGGAGAATGAGCTCATGCAGCCTTCATAGCAAGCTGCCTGATGTTGCTGAGTTTGGTCTCCTCCTTGAAGTGATGATGTCACAGGTACAAAAGCATCTCTCTCATATCTGATGGAGTTTAGGCAGCAAGGACCATTCATCTGTTTACTTATTCATTTTGCAAATACATGTGGAGCTCTACTGTGGGGCACATCTTGAGTCACATGCTGGAGTACCATTGTGGATGGGACAGACATGGCTCCAGCTTCATGGAGCTGTAGTGAAGAATGGAAGTCAACACACTAGCAATTACAGAGTAGCATATAAAGGACTGTAAAGAGGTGTGAAGTACTTCAGAAGCTCTACACATGAGTGATTGGTGCTCCAGAGGCTAGGAGAATGTGTCACCCACACTTCACAGGAGGGGATCTGGCTATAGTTGGGGCTGGAGGAAGCTGTTCTGTAAGGTTTTTTTAGAAGAATTTTTTTTTTCCAGGCTGAAATCTGGAAAATGCCAGAGGAATGTGGATACACCAAAGGAAAGAAGGATTTGAAAGGGAAGTGAGGGAACAGCATGTACAAAGGCTCAGGGCCCAGAGGAAAGATGAAATGTCCTAGAAAGTGATTTAGAATGAATAGAGTGAACAGTGGAAGCAAGACGTAGGGTAAGAAGGCAGATTTCCTTACTGACTTATTTTATCCTGAGGGCAGACAGGAGCCACTAAAAGATTTAATCCATGAAAAAATCTGATCAGACTTCCCTGCAGTATAAACCGTGGATATGGAAGTAAAATAATGGCAAATGTGTTCAGTGTTTCCTGCCTACTGGACATCTGGTATAGAAATAAGTTGGCAGTTAGCTTTAAGGGATGGGGGCAGGGTCTTACCTGGAGTTACAGATTTGGGAGATCTTCAACCTGTTTCACATCCAAAGGTGTAGATGACAATCACCTTTGGAAGTATGTGCAGATCAGAAATGATTAAATTCTAGTGGTAAGAATTCCATGGGATGCTTGCTGAAATGAAGGTTCCTGAGCCCCACTCCAGAGATTTTGATCCTGAAGTTCTGGGTACATCATGGGAATCTGCATTTTATCCAAATTCCCCATGTGCTTCTAATGTACATAGTTTGTGTATCAGATTTGGAGAAAATAAAACATAGGAGTAAAAGGTGAAGTAGTCCTGGGAGAGAATTTGAAGAGCAGGATAACTGTAGTGAATTATACAGGATTATTTCCTTAGGGAAGTGTCTGCTGAGTCCCAGCAGACAAGAGCGCTAGTTAGTAGTGGACAAAATAAGGATAGGGAAAGCAATTATGAGCGTACTTTGCAGGGAGCTTGGGGTCTTTCAATGAGATTTAACAGGACGAATTTCTTAACACACACACGCACACACACATGCACACACACATATGCATATGTTATAGGGTGTGTGTATAAAGAGAGAGGCTTAAAATAAATAAAAGGTTAGTTTAAGTGGCCTTCTCCATTCCAGTTTCTTAACTGCTTTATAAATACTCACAACTGATGTAGGAGGAGATGCTTCACAAACCTTGATGCAATAGAAAATCACTGACTTGTAGAAGAAATGGCTTTTTATTTGGACAAAGTTAATGGAAGTACGAGAAGAGCATTTTTTATAAGTTTTGAAACTTTTGGAAAAATATTTTAGGATGCCTAGTTCTTTAACTGAGTTATAACCACTGATGTTTGTTATCCCATGAATTCTTTGGCAACACTGAATGATCAATTGTAATGAAAATTTCCTTTATCTAATTAAGTGAGACTAATTGTCTTATGCCACTGTTGTAATAACATGGTTTTAAAAAAATATTCTAAATATTCCCTCAATTAAAAGATTTTAATCTGACTTACTGAATTCAAATCTAATCAAAATGAGTAATTTTTATGTAGTCATGACCCTAAGAAGAAGTATTTATTGGTCCTATATATGCCAGGGACTGTTTAGGAAGGTTTAAAGCGAGATACTTTGCTTAGTTTTCACAGAAACCTTTGCATTACCACTGTCAGATGAGGCAATTGTACCTATGGTCACACAACAATTAAATGACCCAGCTTGAATTGGAACCAAAGTCTGGCTCCAAAGTAAATTATCAAAGAATTTGTGGGAGAATTGTGACTCATATTCAGTTTCTAATGCTTTACTGAAGGCAACAGATTACCATCTTTTCCCACTGGCTTATATTCATGGGATAGAAACATAAAGGATATCTAGCAGGTATCTTCTTGATACCTCATTCCTGGGGAGATGATTATCCTAAGAAAATACCAAGTTGTCCAAGCTCTACTCATCACTTCGTACTTGGTGCCTCCATCCATCTCTCCATCCATTGAATATTTATTGAGTGCAACATGATGCAAAATCTTGAAATGTAGCAGAAGACAGAGATGAGTCCCTTCTCTCAGGGAACTTATTTTCTTATGGACTGTGCAGACTCCTGCACTGTGATGGCAGTGATGAAGTTCCAGTGACCAACAAGTAGTATAAGAATTTGTGGTGAAGACCTTTCTCAAAAAATTTAATAATTGTTCTGCTCCATGGAGCTTATCAATCATGGCTTCTGGAGGCATCTTGGCTTCATGAAAGCTGTCCCAGTTGGGTAGAAATTCCCACAGCCCTTTCGTCACATGATGGGCCTTTTAGGAATTCTTTCCAAACTACAAGGTTCTGGAAGCTGCTTTAATTTGGAAAATATTAGACTTGAAACTAAAACAATTCCCACTTAGTAAGATTTACTATCTTTGCCTCGTTTTGCTGGTGATGCTCTGCAGGGGGCTTCTTCTAGGGATCATTTCCCATGTTTTGCCTTCCCTCGTCCTGTGCCAGCTTTGGGGGAATTCCCAGTGAGGAATGTTGCTCAGGCAACCTCTTTCCCCATTTCTACAGCCTCTTAGGGCAGAAAAACTCTTGAATCCACATGGAAATGGAGACTTTAAAATATTTGAGACTTCAAAACATTCAAGGAAGAATCTGAACTTGTTCATGAAAGTTTTCTCTATCAGGAAACTTCAACTCAGTATTTAATTCAAGTCTTTTTTTGAGGCTCTACAGGACACATAATGAACTCTTGTTACAGGCAAGTTTCTGAGTTCTACTGCTCAGCCTGGAATAAGAAAGAGCCTGTGAGGGTAATTTAGATTTGGCTTCACTTAACAAGATTATGACTTGTTGAACCAATCCCTTTAAGGTTTGCCAAAAAAAAAAAAAAAAAAAGGAAGAGGAGAAGAGGCAGAAAAGGATTTATCATATTGGCAAAATGTTCAAGCAACGCCTTCCTTTTCCCTGCAGTGACCCAGAGTTTGTCTCAGATACAGTAGTTGCCTCATGCTCTCCAGGGTGATGCTGTGACGGATCATCCTTCTGGGCTTCCTGTTGGAAGTAAAAAGCGGACAGTAACATATCTCCTGTCATGGAGGTTGACACATGATCTGAGGGAGTTTAAGCCAATTGGGAATGCTCTTTGAAATGAGCAGTAAAATGAATTAAGACTATTTGAGAAGGCTACAGGGAAAGGTAGAACCTGAAGAATCTTGGGCTCCACTGTACTCGAGAAACATCTTCTCATGAAAGTGGCATCGCTTTGCACATAGCCAAGTTAATCTCCTTCACGTTGTAGGCCTTCAAATTTTCCCAAGTGACACAGAAGAAACAATGGCTTTGTGATAGATAACTTGTTGACCCTGCTTATAGCAGGATCCACTGCTGTCACAGTGTGTCCTCTAAGGCTCGTCTTCATACATCTTGGGGAACCCAGACTCTTCAGGTAAGAAATGTTCTTATTATAACCCTGGACTGTGAAAGAAAGAGGTCTGATGGCACTAGGGTGACAAAGATTTAGCTTACTCAGTGTGGGAAATAAATCTAGTGTCACAGGGTTGTGTGCCTTTCTGTGTTTTCTTGCTGAAAGAGGAGAACCACTGCCACAGTGGCTGAGGGATGTTAGTCATAGAATCTGCTCCTCTGAGCTATCTGTCCTTCCCCCATGCTTGTCCTGTTCTCTGTCTCTCTCCATGTTTCTGTCTTTGCTGTCCTGAGTACATTCCTCCCAACTTCCAGTATCCTTTGCCAAATGTTTAAATCATATTCAAGTCTCCTGAGGAGGGCCTAAATGTATGAACTCCAACTCCTATTATAGAAATCTGACATAAAGATTGGATAAAGAGAAAGTACAGGAGTTTCCAGAGAATACTGGACTATGCCTCCTCCTGTAACACTTTCATAGGAATTGTGTGGCTATCATAAAAAACATTTGAAGTGTTCCAAGTTATGTTTAGAATCCATTTGTGATCACTTGGGTTTAATTAGTGATTTTGCCTATTTTATTAAGAGGGAAGTTTCTTTTGTATGTCTTTATTCACTTAATGAAGCAGACCACTGAGAATTTAAGATGTAAAAGAATGTTGGTAGACTCTGTCTTCTGTTAAAGTATGCCAAAGTTGAAAAAAAAACAGCCTCCCTTGATTCCAATGGTTATTTTTCAAGAAGAACCATCTTACTACCATAGATTAATGGAAATTGGATAGAAATCCTAGTCTGGATAAGATAAAAATCTGACGAGTATTTTACTTTCTTTATTTTTAATGGATTTTTATTTTTTCAGTTAAATTAATATGTGTGGGTGGATCACTTGAGGTCAGGATTTCAATACCAGTCTGATCAACATGGTTTTGAAACCCTGCATCTACGAAAAATACAAAAATTAGCTGGGCATGGTGGCACGTGCCTGTAATCCCAGCTACTGGGAAGGCTGAGGAAGGAGAACTGCTTGAACCCAGGAGGCAGAGGTTGTAGTGAGCTGAGATTGCACCACTGCATTTCAGCCTGGGTGACAGAGCGAAACTCTGTCTCAAAAAAAAAAAAAATTTTATATATATATATATGTTGGGGAGGGGTATGGTAAAAAAAAAAATCAAATAGTGCTAAAAGTTTATGATGAAACCAGTAATGTCCTATTCCTCTAATCTTTGTTTCTCATAGGTATCCTGTTCCTCATAGGTGACCAATTCCAATGCTTTTAGCTGTTTCTTCTGATGTCTTTCTCCATATCACTCAATTCTATGCATGTACTGCTCTTTCTTGATGTATCAGTTTAGATATGACCTGTAGACTTCCTATAGTGGTAGAGAGGAATTATTTTAGCTCTTTTGCATTTTATTCTCCTTACTGACCTCATTAGCTTGATATGTCACATTCTGATACTAATGCTAATAATAATACAAATCCTGAATATGCAAGTATGTATCAAAATCCCAGGCTCTGCACTCAGATTCTGATACAGTAAGTACAAGGTGAATTCATTTTATGCAATAAACTTGTTTTTAGGGAGTGACTTGGATAATTCTGATGCAGGTACCCAAAGAAAGAAAGTTTCTCAAATAGGAGAAACTTGGGCTTAAAGTTTTGCTCTTGATTCTTTGCTAGGTGTCAGGTAATACAGAATTTTCAGAATTGTCAAGGATATAAAACTGTAGTAACTTATAAGCAATGATTCAGGAGTTCTATCTTAATGAATAAATAAAAGGAATCTGTAGACTTCACGCAAATTGTTTGTATATAGTCATATAATTGCTGTTTATAAACAAGCTTGAAAGTGGTTTGTTCTTCCTTAAACACAGCAAACATGGTCCTTCCAAGACAGTTTGCCATAAACTTTAACTTGACCTTTTAATCAAATGATTTGTAATATTTTAAATGATATCTGAATTGCTTCCTTTGATTTTTAAATATACATTTTCATTTGCCTGGGAGACTGTGGGGAAGGAAGTAGAGGGTAGGTTCTGCAAGTTGAAGTTCAATCAAGCACAGGGGCAGGCACACAGGAGAAAGACCTCCACAGCCCAGCTTCAGGCAAATGGTGGGTGTCTGGGGCCTGAGATGATATAGAGGATCCCAGGAGGGCTGAGCCTTCTTTTAGGAGCCAAGAGTGCATGGTATTCACACATCCAGCAAGGCAAGTGTCAGATCCTCTTTAGGAAGTTCTAGCTGCAAGAAGGAGGATCTACCCTTTAGTCTGTGATTCAGGGGCAGAGAGAGCAGTGGTTGTAGGTCTTGGATGCTAGGCAATTAAGTGTTCAATGACTAAAGGAGTGACTGAGGCAGAAATCCAGCCTTAAAGCATGAGCCAGTGTGGGTGAGAAGAGATCAGGAGACTCAATTAGCACTTAGTACTCATTACAGGTCTCAGGCATGTTTGCTCATGAACCAGATTTGTGGAATAGCAGGGGAGCCTGGAGTGTGTTCTTGTGCTGCATTCCTAAAAGGACAAGCGCTGGATATAGAGCCCCAGGATATTTTTAAACTGCCTGTTAGTTTTTTGCATTTATTCAGAAGGTGGAACAGGTCTATCAGTTGACTTGTCCAGCTCCAGCTCCAGGGAGTGTGTGAGGGCAGGGTCAGGGCAATGAGTTGGTCTGGAAGCCGATACCTGTGGTCAGGAGCTGTCAGGATGAGGGCTGAAGAACTCTTTTGGAGTTTCAGGAACAATTCTGGACTCCCTACTTTGGGTTCAGCATTAGAATAGTCCTTTGTGGCCTGGCATGGTAAAAAGGATAATTCGGGATCCAGTCCCTCTGGTGAGCTGGGATGAGGGTAATGGGGTTGAGACTGGGTGATCCTCTTTCTTTAGCCCTGATTAGTCTGGAAACTAGGTTTAGGTTGTGGCTCTGGGGAGCTGGATTTGGATCAGTGGTGGGGAACAGGATTAAGGACAGTCAGGGGGATGAGGCAAAAGGATGACTTTATTGGACAACACAGACATTCAACTATCATCATTGTCATGCATCACAGGTTTTCCATTGGATTATTTCCTCTTCGTGGATCAACTTAATGCAAAGATTAAGTAGGTTTTGCAATGAGGGGAATATGGAAACTTCTCATGCAGTTTTCTTCGGATCAGACCTCTAAGCAAGCAGCTGAAAAGCCATGTTGTTGACTTCAGCACTCCAGGTCTGATTCTTTTAGTTCCCGGGTTACTTAAAACAATGACCGTCTTCTGAGGATGCACTGCTTAAAGCATACTGGGGAAGGAATAGTGGGCTTCTCAGGGCCATCAGATTGATTACAAGAATTCAGAGTTACTAAAATGAAAATGGCCACTGTGTTTATTTATACAAGCGCTTTGTTGGTCTTCTAAGTTGAAGTTGATGACAGATGTGTTTTTAGAGAAAAAGTGCAAACTCCAGAGACATAAGCATCTGTTCTTTCTCAGCCTTGCCTCTTAGGCTCATACTTCATTTTTTACCCACACAACAGGCTTTATTTCTTTCTACTGAATACCTGAAAATATGGGTGTAAATGATTAATATGGATTCTTGATAGTTTTACTGGAACAAAACTCATGTTTTCTGGCTTTGATGGCCCATATTTGGCTGGCTCCGTGGGTGGCTATTGACTTCCTCTTCCTTGCCTTGTAGCCTATATGGCATCGCAGTCTGCAAAGTGAGCTTGCTAATGTAAGTGGTGATGTATGGTGTTTCCCTGGGACCGTAGAGTTCATTTGCATGACCCAAATGTGCTGCTAAACTTTGGTTTGCTTATCATGGTTATGAGAATTACTGCATGGAGGTAGACTTCAAGAATGTAAAAGTCAAAACATTTATATAAGTCAGCAGTTTTCAAAGTGTGGTCAGTGGACCCTTGGGAGTCCCCAAGACAGTTCCAGGGGGTTCACAAGGTAAAAACTATTTTTATTATAACACAAAGACACTATTTGCCTTTTTGACTATGTTCACATTTGCTCCGATGGTGAGTAAAAGTGCTGGAGTCAGCACAGAGCAAGACAATGACATGAAGTGTACTAGTTGTCATTTGTTATTCACCACTGTGTACTTTCAGTAGCAAAGAGAAAGAAAAATGCCATTTTTCACTTAAAAATCTCCTAGATGAAACTAAAAATTATTAGTGTTTATTAAATCTTACTCTTGAATATACTCCATTTAAACATGAGAAGTATGCAAAAAAAATTGATTGCATATTGAAATTCAGTGAATGTCTAGGGGAAAAACACTTATGTGTTTATTTGAGTTGTGAACTGAACCAACCGCTATTTTCATGGAATTCCATTTTTACTTGAAAGCATGATTTGACAGACAAATTATGGTTATTAAGAATTGAGTACTTGGCAGACATTTTCTCAAAAAATTTTTAAAAAATGAGCATGTCATTTCAAGGAAAACAAGTGGCAGTATTTGTTGCCAGTGATAAAATTTGAGCTTTCAAGTGAAAATTCAAATTTTGGAAAATTTTTATCTCCTTTGTGAGCTTGACAGCTCTATAATACTCATATAATTCTCTGAAAAGATGCTATTAAAAATGTGATTTATTTTTGATATTTTATAATGAAGTATACCAATATTTGGAAGATCTGCCCAAATCAATATATTCCACATGACTGATGCATGCTGTTACAAAAAATAATGCATGGGTAGAATATCCACTCAAAGTACAAGATAGAGCAATACATTTTAATATAACAGAGAATGGTTCATTGATATGGTTTTATATTGGTATAATATCAAAGAAGAGTACCCACAATTATATAAAATTGATATTAAAACCCTCCTCTATTTTAAAACTACATTTCTGTGTTTAGGTTGGGTTTTCTTTTGATGCTACACCCAAAACAACATATTGCAATAAACTGAATGAAACAAATAGGAAAATCCAATGTCTTTTATTAAGCGAGACATTAAAGAAATTTGCAAAAATTTAAAACTATTCCGTACTTCTCACTATTTTTTTTGTTTTGGAAAATACAGTTATTTTTCATTAAATTGGTTATTTATGTCAGCATGAAGTGGGTTTTTGTTATTTAAAAGGAACACTTAAAAATTTCTCAGTTTTATTTCTAATATAGTAAACATCAATCTGTAGATAAGATATAACTCAAGTCAACCAAAACTCTTTGGTAGGTTCAATAATTTTTAAGAGAGTAAAGGGATCCCGAGATTAAAAAATTTGAAAACCAATAGTCTAAGCTATACTTTTCATATGTGATGGCATCAACTAAGAATTCATATCTAGTTTACATACAGTCCAAATCATTTTTTCTTTTTTTCTGTTTTTTTTTTTTTTTTTTTTTTGTAGCATTACCATTGTCCTTTGGTTTCTTCGTATTTGTCCAGAAATGTCCATAAGATGTCTTTGCTGGTCCTCAATCTTGATGCTCCCAGATATGCACATTGTGTACCTAGGAGGAGGCACTAACCATGGGTTCTACTCACCAGAAGCAGAATAGAGGAGCCTGTGTACAGTAAACACAAATTGCCAGTGTCTTTTCTATCTGGCCAACTCCTCCATGTGGAGAGATGGACAGCTAAGCTGAAGACATGGCAATTAGCATATTGCCATGAATGATTTAGGCTGAATGATTCTACATGAAGCCTTTCTTATCTAAAGACAGAATTAGAATTTGGAAAAGTGATTATGAGTTTATGATGAAGAATATTGTCATCATGGAATATTAAATGGACAATAAAATGTTAATTATGAAAAATGAAAAGTGCATGCTGAGATTTCAAGTAGGGAAGATAGAATACTCAATGGTATTGCAGTCTGTCAACAAAAACTTGTGACTATTTCTTAGAAAAAAACATTGTGCTAGACACTGGGATATGGTGGTGAGCAATTGACACAGTCTTTGACTATAGATATAAAATTGTTTGTGCATGTTGTGCCAAATTTGAAGATCAAAAGTGAAAATGAAAATAGATGATTGGGAAAGCTGGTTCAAACCTCTCATATTTTTTCAAATTAATGTCTTTTGTTGATATTATTTTAATTTCAGCGTTGGGGGACCAGGCTAGAGATGGGAGTGAAATTCATGCAATTCAGCAGTCTCCACCCCTGCCTCATCAGAAGAGCATGGCCCACATGGAGGAGAGGCAAAAGGAAGGGAGCTAGTTCTTGCTGCTCCCAGCTTGTCCTTGTCTAATCCTAAAGCTCCTGCTTTACTGTTTTCCTTGTTTACTCAGCTCCTTGACCCAAACCAACCCAGTCTCAGCCTCACTTGTGGCCCTATGAGGTCCCTGCTAAAGAGACCTACATGGGGTAAACAAGCTTTTTCTTTGGATCTTTATTTCTGCCATTGCCACCTACTGAGGATTCTATAAGGGATCTATTTGTTTCAAATGCATCACTTTTTTAAGGCCTCCCAGAGACAGGACTAAGAGGCAAAGTTTGCTAGGCTGAAAAAGACAGGAGAAAGACCTGGCTAAAATATTCCTCAGGATAGCCTACAAATACCCCTTTTAAAGGCGAGGAAACCACATATCCCACACAATATTCCTGGGGAATTTGTAGCCAGCTATGTTTTCAGAGGATGTGGGAGGTAGAGTTTTTATACTATGGTTATTTATAAATATTCCAGAAATGCCAGACATTGGTAGGGTGACCTGGTTTATAGAATTGGAAAAGGGCCATGTTGAAACCCAGAATTCTTTTCTTTTTTCTATAGTTAAATGAATAAAAGTTCCAAAAATTCAATTCAGTCCTGAGCAGGAATCTTGATGTAGCTTGTATTGACAAGAGTGGTTTTTGGAATTCATAAAAATATAATCTTAAATGGAATTAGAAGACCATATTATTTGATATCATATATATATAGATGGGAAGAAAAAGGTTTTGGGGCATACGATCGATTGCTCAATATATAGACTTGTTTAACTAATAATTGTCAGCAAGAAATTTGCCTCAAGGAGGAAGAAGCATACAGCTATAGTTCCTTAGGAAAGGCCTATAGTAGTAAAATTGAAGTTGATCAGCATTTTCCAAATTGTGTTTCCCTTTATATCACACCAGAATATGTTCAAGTGCCATGGCAAAAGGGTTCTATGGTCAAATAAGTTTGAGAAACACCATATCCTGTATTTCCCCAATGGAATATCCATATTTGTTAAAAGATTTTAAAAAGCCCTCAATGAAGGAACCTATTTAACTTTGTTTAACCCAACATTACTCATTTCTTTGTAGAAGTCTTGTGTCATGGAAGCACTGTTAACATCTTATTAAACAGGGTTCTCTGAAGTACTAGTTTAGAAGATGCTGCAGGAGATTATTGATAGAAATTACATTGATTTTTTTTTTTTTTTGAGATGGGGTCTTCTCTGTTGCCCCAGCTGGAGTGCAGTGGTGCAATCATAGCTCACTATATAATCTGGACTTCTGAGCTCAAGTGATCCTCCCACCTCAGCCTCTTGAGTAGCTGAGACTACAGGCACTGCCACCATACTTGTCTAATTTTTTATTTGTTGTGGAGACAGGGTCTCGCTATGTTGCCCAGCTGGTATCAAACTCCTGGTCTCAATTGATCCTTCTACCTTGGCCTCCCAAAGTGCTGGGATTATAGGCCTGAGACACTGTGCCTCTCCATACATTGATTTTTTTGATGGAAAGATTTGGCTAATCTGAGCTACTTGTGTCTCTGAGGAAGACTGAGGTGAATGTTGGCATGTGTCAGTAAGGAATTCTCAGTCTTTCACGTTAGGTCAAGTCCTTCATGTGGACAAAAGGACAGCCAGGCTGGGAATATGACAATTAGCTGGAAGAATTCTGTGTGCAAAAGTCACAGTTATCTATTTCATCCTTCCTTCTAGACCTCAGATGGATTGTGGTTACTGCATCCATCAATGTTGTTTTTTTCTTTCAGAAAAGACATTTTAAAAATGGTAATAGTGGCCTACTATATCTGTGGGGTTGCCTCACACGTTAATAGGGAACACCAGTCTATTTGTGTCATTGGTAAAGGATGCATGTCAGCATGTGCTGTATTTCACAGTGAGATGAAATGATTATCCTCCAGCCTCCAAACAAACCCCTCCTTAGGAAAACAAACACTTGCAAGTTTATTTTATAAAATCTGTGTTGAACTTATATAAATATATTGTGACAGCAGCTGTCATACTGCATATATCAAGAAAATGCTTTGAAACTTTATGCAAATACATGGGTGATGTATACACTACTGTACACCCCAAAGACTACCCATGTGTTCTTGGTGCCAAGGAAAACACAAATGTTCTCCTAACTTTTCAGAGGAAAAGTCACCACAGCTCTGTACCTTTCATAGCCCCGTTCTCTTGGCCATTGAAATATACTTTGACTGGCTAAACCCAAAGACAGTGAGGTGGGGAAGAGGGTGCCAGAGGTTCATTTTTAATTGATAACACTTACAGAGCAAGCACTGTGCCGGGCACTTTAAGCACATTGTTGCATGTAATTTTCACAACAGCTTTGTGAGGAAAATAGCATTGTTTAGAGATAAAATAACAAAGACTCCAGTTAAATAAACTGCCCAAGGTCACTCATTTATCATTTTATGGAGCTGCATGGCATTTAAAATTAATTTGACCATATATTTACATACACATATAAATATATCTTATATATATAAATATATCGTATATATGTGTGTATATATATATAAAATAGCTAACATTTATTGAGCATTTACTATGTGTCAGGCACTGAATTAAAAGCTCTACCTCAGTTGTCCTATTCTTTGCATGAACTCTATGAGACTGAATACTATTGTTCTTCCCAATTTACAAATGAAAAAATTGAAGCTTAGGAGAAGTTAATTAACTTTGGTGCAAAGTAGCAAGGAATAGAACTGGGAATCTGAAGGAGCTCTTAATCCCATGAGTTTGCTCCCTTAATCATATGTGTTTCCAGCTTTCCTCCTTGATTTAGAATCTGGAACTATTTCCTGGTTTGTATTGAGTTTAAGGCATAGATCTTCTCGTGTCATCAGGAACTAGGGTTTCCATAACATTTTAAAGTCATTATTTTTCCTCAAAGTTTTGATTCATCACCCATTATCTGGAGTATGGTATAAGTTCCGCATGCATGGATATTGTTATTTCTACAAATCGAATGATAGAGAAGATTTGGAGTCTTCAAGAGAATTTTGATGCAGACACCTCACATATAAGTATTGGATGAAAGAAATGTCCTCTTTACACAGATTTATAGCTTTTTGCTCATACTATTGGGCTACATGGGTAACTGTGTACCCTTTGGAGTTCGGAATGTTTGAGAAGAGAATCCTTTAATATTTTTACCATGAACAATTTTGTTTCAAACACTGCTCCTTTCATTCCCAAGTTTTAAGAATGCTTCTGCTTTTTAAAGTAAAATTCATCAGACCCTCCAAGAAATATTAATGTTGAACACTTTGCTCTAGTGGTTGCCCGTTTCCCTACCATGGCATGTTTTATTAGTGTTGGAGTGAGAACAACCATTTTCCAGTAGGACTGATTCTAGAGAGTGGGCCACTTTTCATTTCACAGTTAGAGGCTGGGAGGATTTGGGAAAGAGGGAACAAGAATTAATCCTCAAGGTGGCAACAGGCCAAACCAGGTCAAAGGCTCAGTAGATCATACTCTTTGTCCTAGACCACTGGAAACATTTTCCTAAAACAAAAACACCAAATGGTCATTGTATATGGAAGTCCACACAATGCATTTTAGGCAAAGTATATAATATAAATGGGAGCTATTTTCTACCTCAAGAATTTTTGGAAGGAGGATGGAAACCTTTTGTCTTAGAGTTTCATTCACAGAGTCCATAAACACTTATCAGGTAGCCACTTATAACACAAAACATTTAATGTGCCATCTAAATATTAAGAGAAATACTTCACTGAAAGGACAATATCCATAATTCACAGACTTGGGAATGTGCAGGACATTCTTCACATCAAAAATATGTTCAGCCACTCGGAGCTAGCAATGTTCTGATCATGAGTTGATTATGCACATTAAGTTACTTGTTTATATCAGTTCTCTGAACTTGGCAACCACATGTAGTACCAATGGATGAGGCTCTTTATAAATAATATAGACCACCTTAAGAAGTGATTTTCTGGATTTCCTGGTTAAAAAAAAGCTAAGTGTTCAGCCTTTAGTGTGTAAGCTTTCACTTAATCTGCCTATTTTTAAGACACTACCATCAACTTTAAGTTAGGCTGGTAGAATAAAATGATGATCTTTCTGAACTGCTATGTCTCTTAATTCTGGACATTTGCCCCAAGAATATTCCCCTTCAATACTGGTCTTTGAAGAGAGCCCTGGGCATTTTCTGAGGGACTTGCCCTTGGCCATTGGCCACAGAAGCCTTGACATCTCTTTTAAGTAGATTGGGCATTCCTGGATTTCTAATCAAAGGTGGCCTTCCACTTGTCTTCCATTATCTTCACAGGATTGTCTTTGGTTTTTAGTGCGACATTTAGGGTACTTCTGGTAGGCCCTTAAACTTCTATCCTTCTAGTTATGGTCTTGAAAAAAAAAAGTCCTGAACTGCTGTCCTTTTCTGTATCATTATCTGAAACAGGGTACTAACTAAGAATGTTCAGGTAGAATTTTCTTCAATTTAACTGGTTTAGACTTGTGTTTCTCCATCCTTCTTGAGAAAGACCTTTGGGCTTAAGCATGTTGTCACAGTTACAGAGCTGTTGTCCACTCAGACCTCACCCATGATCATAAGCTTTCCATCCAGCCATGGCCTCACTGAGGTGCGACTCCCTTCTGGCCTCTCAGCATGTTTTGGCCAAGATTACAAGACAATGCTTCTGAACCTGGCCTAATCTTATTCCAGGAGAACTTCAATTTAATATAACTTATTGGCCAAACACTTCTTCTTTCTGCCTGGCCAATACGTGAATCAATTTGTCAGAGAATATGCCTTGTGGATTTGTGCTATACTGCCAAATGCTGAGCATTGCTGACATAGATCATCTTTTGGTAGGAAGATGGAGAGTCTTCCTAGAAAGTTGGAGTTCATGATAGAGGAAATGCCACTTTCCTGAGCCGGAAAAGATTCTCTCTTTTGCCATGTCTGTCTGCTGTTGTTCCCTCTGTTTGATGTTGCCACCATTTTCCCAAGCACTTTGGTTCTCAGCCTGGCACAGCCACTACTTCCACCATCTTTGCACATTTCAGCTAGTGTCCTGGAGGCCTCAGATGACAAAGCAGTGTGGAAGTCTCCACTGAAGTGGCAAGGGCAAATATCACTTTCCTTTTTCTGTGTTTTACTCAATTATAGGACACCTAAATCAGTAGGGCCTATACTTGAATCTCACAAAGATTTTAGTTAAACAATTCTTTTGTGCTTTTACTTTCAGTAAAAGATTTCTTTCTTTCTTTCTTCTCTAGGACAATACAGGCATCTGTGGTACTGAACTTGGGATGATGTGAGTGACAGATGCCAAGTTATATTGGTGATAGCATGTTCCTTCTGTCAGGCACAGTCAGTAGGTGATTCTCTTGTTGTTCATCTCTTCCTCCCTCAGGGTGGATTTTCTCTCAGGAGAAGCCGACGGGTGAACCTCTCCCTTTCACTGGACCTGCCTAGACATGTCAGAACACTAGCTTTGGCTCATGCTGGGACCCACCACCACAGCTGCTGCCAACAGACAGTACACTTATTTTTCTTTGATCATATATGGCCTAGATTAGGATCGTCCCAAGAGCTTGCCAAGATTGGGTTGCAGCCTGTCTCAAAACACAAACTTAAAATTGTTTGACAAGACCAATACCCGGGAGCATCATGAGTTTGAATGAATAGTGCCGGAAACCTCTAGTCCCTCTGCACAGTGTACCTTGATGGAGGCCACGGAGTGTTTACTATAGAACTTCATGACATTGTACTTACAACATTTTAGATTTTGTTAAAATTTTAGGAAATTGCCACCTGATACAAATTAGAGAACTGCACATAACAATGGATACCAAATAGATATTTTGGATTTTTTTCATTTAAAGACCATAGTGTCTGACATACAGAAACTCAAATATATATTGAAAGCGTGAACAAAAAGGATGCCGTGACTTCAATTGCTATTTAGAAATTAAAATGAAGTTTAAATGTAATCTTATTTTTCTGTAGCATGTTCAGGCATACTAAGGAAAACCTCAAAGACTTCTAAGTATAATTTTGTCAATACAGTGAGAGAGATTCAGGTATATCTTAATTAAGAGTCATTCATGTCAAGATAACAGATATTTTTTGTACCTCAAGGAACCTCAATGGAGCACAAACATTTTTGTGTTATTTTCAGCTTTAACTGACAACCCAACAAGAAGGCGTTTAACTGAAAACCAAACACTTCTGATGTTACTCTGGCCTCACTGTGTGGCTAGGCACTGTGGAAGACAGAAGAAATATTAATGAATATGGCTTCTGCCCTCTGTGAACTTTCAACCTAGTTTGGGACAAACGATAAACCCATATGAAGCATTGTGGGAACAAAATAAAACAATATAAACTATTTTAGGTAGCCAGAACTTAAAGGTCAACAGAAAGGTTTAGGAAAACAGTTCATTGGTGATGTCTTGGGTTTCCGTCTCTGCAGTTCAGTATTTGTAGAAGTCTTGAGCAGTCAAAGGCCTCCCTTCGGCTTTCTTCTTAGTGCCTATCCAATGTTGTTGTGATGTAGACAGCCTGGGGAACATGAAAAAATGCCCTTTCTCCTGCATAATGGTGTTATTTCCTTCCTTTCAGGAATGGCTCATAACTTATAGGAGGTGTGAGTTCTAAATGATTGTTCTTTTCATCTCCCTGGAAGTGGGCCAGGCTGTAGATAAAGCGTTTGATGTGTCAGCAGTAGGCTTGTAACAGCTTTGACTACTTCCATGATGATGAAAGTTTGAACTTTGATAAAAATGGCAAGAAAAGGAAAAGGGCTCATTTTCTTCCTTTCACTTTTTTTTTTGTTTGTTTGTTTCTGGGCAGCAGTTGAGAAACATCCTACCAGGGTGGTCTGCGAGGTCTCCAGGAATCTGAAATATTAGGAGGTGTTCTCCTGTGGATTTACTTGTTTATTTATTGATCGTTTCAGAGAGGGAACACCCAGGCTCAGAGGCATGGCAGGAGCTGGCTGTCAGGGCCCTTATCAGTAGGCCCCGCCTCTCCTCCAGTTTCAGCTCAGTTAGCCCTGGAAGGGGAAAGACCTTGCTGGGGGCAGATCACTGAGATCACTGAGACCTTGCTGGGGGCAGATCACAGCTGTCATTCAGTACCTGCTTCCCCACACCACACAATCCAGGGCTGCAAATCTACTCAGACTCCCAGAGCTTTGCCTCTCTTCTCAGTTCCCAGGGCATTTGTTCAGAGATCTCATCTGAGCTTGGGCCTATAGGGTGGACTTATCTTCCTCATTCTAAAATAGACAAAGAGGAAAGTAAAATATCCGTGGACACCCAGAACCAGTTGGAATTTGCCTCAAATGATATCGCAGTCTTTCATCAGTGATTTGTGTGTCTGCTTGAGTGGAAAGCCTGAGTTGGTAGAAGGAGAAGAATTTCTAAATTTTCTTTTTCAAAGAAAAAACGTAAAAGAAAACAAACACATGAACAAACAAACAAGGAAAACTGCCATTCAGCTAAGTGGCAGGAAGAGCTAAGATCAAGGACTCCAAGGGGAAGATGAGGCCAATTTTACCTTTAAAAATGTGACTTAAGCAAACACAATAACCAAATCCCCTTTTCAAACGTGGCCGGGCAGTGTGGCTCACACCTGTAATTGTTGTGCTTTGGGAGGTTGAGGCAGGAAGATTGCTTGAGGCTGAGAGTTTGAGGTTACAGTGAACTATGATTGTGCCACTGCACTCCAGCCTGGGTGAGAGAGACATGTTGTCTCTTAAAAACAAACAAACAAAAAAGGAATTAGTGGAACTATGGTAAAGACATTTCCGTCATGTATTTATTTAATACTCTAATATTTACTTTATGAAATTATGATCTTTGGCTCTGCCCCTATATGCAGTTGAAGTTCAACACTGTCTCCATAGCCAGGCTGGACCTGCTCACTTGTGCAGCTGTAGAAAGAAGGCATCTAGCTGTGCTATCCACAGGCTGAGGCCTCGCAGTGCCTGCTCTGTAACCCCTCCACCGAGACCAGTTGAGGCATTTTTCTATAAGAATCTTGAAATATAGCAAACATGGTTAAACTCTTTGGGAGTCATCTAGCTGACCATGAGAGGACATTGATGTCCCTATAGGGCTCTGTAGCCTGGGCCAGAGGGTGCCTGGCCGAGTCCCACAGCTTAGTGGGAACTTCAACTTAAGGGGTTGGTGCTGGCCAACAAGACTAGCATAGTGCCCCTGAAAAGACCTGTTGGCAACAAGGACAGTTTCCTTACTTCATTAACACCGAAAGTTGCTCCTGAAGCTGTCCATCAGTGCTTATAATTTGCCTATGACAAAAGGAGAGGGCGAATAAGAGGAAACATTGGATTGTCTGGTTTGAATTTCACCTTCTAACTAGACATGGGTGCAGGAAGAAGAAAAAATAAGTGGATGTGAACTTACTCAGATCGCAAGCCATATGACCAGGATTTAAATCGAGCTTCTTGGCTATCTTTTCCTTTTGGAAAATATTGGAAACACTAGCTTTTTTGGTGAGGTGTGTTGTAGTCACATTAGGCCTGAAATATGACATTTGGAACTACACAGAGAAATTAAATGTCATTTATTTAATAATAATTAGGGTAGGCAGAATAATGCATCCCCTGGCCCCAAGATGTCCATGTCCTAATCTCCAAAACCTGTGAAGGTGACCTTACATGCCACAAGAGACTTTGCAGAAGGAATTAAGTTAAGGACCTTGCGATGGAGAGGTGACCCTGGATTCTTTGGGTGGGCTGCCCACTTGCAATAGTCTTTATAAAACGGAAGCAGGAGGGTCAGAGTCAGAGGAGATGTGATGACGAGCAGAGAGTGCAGTTAGAGGGAGGTCTGAAGGTGCTGCACTGATAGCTTTGAAGGTGGAGGAGGGGGCCATCAGCCATGGAAGGCAGGCTGCCTCTGGAAGCTGGAGAAGGCAAGGAAACAGATTCTTCTCTAGAGCCTCCAGAAGGAATGCAGCATGCTGATACCTGGATTTTAGCCCCGTGAAACTGATTCCAGACTTCTGACTGTAAGAAAATAAGTGTGTGTTGTTTTAAGCCACTCCATTTGTAACTTATCATAGCAGCAATAGAAAACTTAAGAAAATAATATAAACAATAATAACAATAATGCAATTATACTTAGAAACATTAATTGGTGTGCAAAATAAGAGGAATTTGTTTCAGGCTTGGTTCTCAAGACAGGGCATTAGTTCATAGTTCTCTTAATAGGTTGTGAAGTACAAAAGGGTTTTTGTTTTTGTCAGCCCCATAGACCCTTTCTCAGGGGTCTTTGTTTGCTATTTTTATGCGACAAAATAAGTGTCTTCATCGAGCTTGCTGACATGTTCTTGAATATCTATGTATAGAATCAGAGTTGAGTTTTATTTCATCACTTGGATACCAAAACTCATATGTAGCCATACGTCCAGGTTTTGGGGGTCAGAAAGCTTCCAAGATCCTCACGAATTTTTATGATAAAGCCTGCATTGGTTTCAGCACAGACTCCTTGGAGAAGCACAGTTCTACCCTGTCAGCTCTGATCACAGCTCTGTCTCCACCCACACTGCTTCTCGCTGATCTCTTCCTTCACAAGCATGAAGAAAAGTGGCTTCCAGCCACCAGGGAAGTGAATTGAGGCCTGTTCTTCTCTCACTGAGAACTGCTCCACTTGAAAAATGGGCTTCATCCTTCAGAACACTTGCCTTGAGCACATGTTAGAAGCTATGATGTGTGCTAGCTGCTGGGGCAATGAATAAGATAAATAAGCTTTAAGTCTTACTTACTGGAAGCTCATGCCAGTGAAGCATTTGGCAAAGCACAGTGCCTTGGACAGAGGCATTGAATTCATCCAGGAAAGTTATTAAAAATGCACGTTCCTGGACTGTGGTTTGAGGAATCATTGGCCTAGTACTCTAGTTCTCAACTGGAGGTGATTTTGTTTCCCAGGGGACATTTGGCAATGTCTGGAGACATGCTTCATTGTCACAGTCAGAGGATGAAGGGTGCCACTGCCATCTAGCAGGTAGAGGCCAGGGATGCTGCTGTACATCCTACAATGCATAGAATAGCCTCTGAAGCAAATAATCACCTGACCCCAAATGTCAGGAGTGTGAAGGTTGAGGAACTCTAATCTAGTGGGTAAGACACACACACACACACACACACACACACACACACACACAATTATACCACTGTGGTGTATACATGCCCAGATGTATCCTACTATAGTGTGTGTATATGTATATGTATATGTATATGTATATGTATATGTATATGTATATATGTGTGTATATCTATATAAATACCTCTGTTAATGTATTTAAAGTATTATATGCTCTGGGGCAGTAAGTGCACTGCCCTCTAGCTTTGTCTGAGAAATCTAGGGTGGGCTGAAAGCTGAGTTCCCACACTTGGCAGCTCAACAGGAACACATCTTGTATCAGTCAAGGTCTCATCAGGAGGCATAAACCATACCAGTTATTTGAAAATAGAGGATTAAATATAAAGAACTATTAACTACGTAACTGAATGGCAAAAAGGGAATTCTAAGTTATTGTGGCGATGCCACCTACTAGATGAAACCACCACCTCTGGGATCGGGGAACAATGGGATGAGAGTAGAATTATTAAAACTTAGAGGAGGGGCTATGTGGAACTGAAATTCAGACTTCTGAGGAGGGGGTGCCAGCTGGCTGGAGTAGAATGTTGAGAAGAAGCTGGTTTTACTTGCATGAAATGTTGGAAAATCTCTAAACTGGGTTCAGTTGCTGATGTGGGAAGGAAGGGCTGCTGCCTGGTGAAGAAGCATTAATGGGGACAGGAGGCCAAGGGAAACAAACAGAAGGAACCAGTCCCTTGTCTGGTGCCCCTATAGGCAGAGCCTATCTTGAACTAAGCTAGCAAAGCAGAAATGTGGCATGCAGAGCCTCAGCTTCAGCACCAGAAGGCAAAGTGCAAATTAGGATGTGTGGATTTGGAGTCCGGAGACAATAGCTTAGTGACTGAGATATAGTTGCAGCTTTACTAAAATACAGATGCCTGGGTTCTGCATCAGAATCTTGGACATGAAGCCGTCAATAATTTTTTTTTTTTTTGCAAGAATCCTATGGGTGATTCTGACCCACTGTCTAGATTGAGCACCCTGAATAGAATGAGGAGCCACTCAAAGTTTTAAAGCATGGAAATGGCCCATTATTATTTGTAGATTCAAAAGCAAATTCTTTCAATTGAGTGGAAGAGGCGAGTAAAGGGCCTGTGTTGGTGGATTATAAATTAGCTATGGGGATGGTGAACACTTTGTCTTCTTCCTAAGAGCAGGAAGAAGTCCCAAACTTTCAGATTTCCATATTAGGGGCATCTTGTTTAAGATGTAAAAGAGGGAGAGAAGGAAAGAGGGGAGGTGGGAGGAGAAGACAACATGAAAGGAAAAAGCCCTGGAGGCAAAAAGTGGATGCATAATTGGGATTTTATCTAAGTAAATAACAAAAATGTGGACAATATATTCTATCTAAGCCATTTTGATAAAAAGCAGACATAAAGCTACAACCAACATCTACCAGGGAAGACACAAGAGACGTCTAGAAGGAGAGAAAGTTCTGGCCATCGCTTTGATTATACTTCACACTCCAGCTGAGAAATTGTGCTGTAGTCTTTGGAAGGAAAGGCCCTATTAGATGGAAATAACTCAGCTTGGATGTTAGAACTAAATTTACATTTCAACCCTGCCACTTACTTGTTGGGTGGCAGATTTTCTGAGCAATTTCCTTAAGGCTTAGAGGCTCATTCTCTGCTGTAGGGGTGACAAAAGCATGCCCACAGGATCTGGAGACTTACGTAAAAAGATAAAAGTACCTAAGCACAGTACCTGGCACAACCCAGGCTTGTCACTCACTACCTATTGGAGGTGTCCTCTCTCCCCTTGTCTACTCTGCTACTGTCCCCTCAGTCTGCCACCTCATCTGCTGTCCCTCTTCTTCTTTGATTTGTAGATTAGACTATTCTTTGCAGACCAAGAACAGGGAAAACCAAATCCGAAAATCTTTACTCCAGGAAGTTAAGTGTCATGCTCTGGAAACTTAGCAAGATACAGTTCTAGGCCAAAGGAAGGCATGGCTAAGGACATTCATGTTTTTTGGTGAAGCTTTTTGACCCAATCTGTAATTCAGAGTGGTTGCTTTGCTCACATATCAACTTTTCATCACAGACTGATGTGATGTAAGATTGTGGACCACACTTAAATCCTTTGCACTCAAGATGTGTTTCTCCCCTACACTGGCCCTCCAACTTCTCTCTCTTTTCTTCCCACTTCCATCTCAGAAGCAACTCTAGAGAAAAAATAGAGAACTCTATTTTTTTCCCCAAAGAATTTGGCATAGGAAAAATTGCTCTAGAATGTGGAAGAGTGTAGCTGAGTCATTGTAACAGGTTAGCACTGCACTACTCTGCTCCCAGCCTCTTGCTGGGAGCCAAGCTCTGCTCCTGGTTGGGAGATGAGTGCCACATCACACGCTACAAGGTGGTTTTCAGCCCCCAAGTCTCACTGGGCACTCAGCTGTTGGAGAAGCATCCTGTACGCACATGGCTGTTGTTTTATTGTCTTGAACTCATCACTATATTCAGGAAGATAGGTTTTTATTATGCCACAAAACTGCTGCTCTAGGTAATCTTTTACATAAAGCAATTGTGTTCTTAATGGAATCATCCAAAACAAAAATAAAGGGGCAGAAATAGACTTGGCATAGGTTTCAGATCTTTTTTTTAAAAAAATAGCTAATTTTTGAGAGAAGCACTTGGATATGCAATTTGAACAAATGACCATCTCTAAAGAGCAAAATTACATTTCTAAGGAAAGGCAGATGATGAAAATTATGACACACAAGTACAATGAAAGTTCCTAGCATTTCTTTTCTTGCTGACCAGATAAGAATACAGTCATTTGTCCTTATGTATTTTAACCACTTAGGAATTTTCAAACATTTAACAAATACATGAGACATAGTTTTCAACTATGCTTATAGGCATCCTACCAGCTTTACATGCTGAAATTGAATGTTGCTTTTTGATGTATTAACACCAACAAACAGTTAGTACCTAAAATGTGCAAAACACAAGGCTAGAATGTGTAAAACCCAATAAAACACAACAGTAAGTGGGTGAGACAGCCCAGAACTATGCCTGGGCTTAGTTGTCATCAGCATCCTGTGGTTAAAGTGATCTGAAATACTCATTCAGATTCTAGAGCTCATTCTATGTGGTAGCTCTGCCTTTCATTCACTAATTTTTTATTGAGGTTTTGTTTCATTGCTCTTCTGAAGGATAGAAGGCACAGAGGACTGGCCCCTACCTCCAAGACAGTTTAGCTTGGAAGTAAAGTCAATGTCTCCTTACGGGATTGAGCCTTTATGTATGTGCCAAAGATTATGTATTTGTGTGCCCCAAATACAGGAGTATAAATGAGAACAGAGACATAGAAAGATGAAGGAGGTTACTAGGAACTGAAGGCTCTAGAAGACTTCACAGGTGAGAAGAGGCTTGAAATTGACCTTGAATGAAGCAGGATTTTGATAGGGGTTAATGATGGGGGTGGGGTTGTGAGAGATGGGAAAGAGGTATGTTTAACGAAGATGGAAACCATAATTTATGTTTGGGGGCCATAAAGAAACTCTCTCTTTATGCTGGAGTTGGGAGAAAAGAAGATTGGAGAAGAGATTATGGAATGTTTTGACAAAATAGGCTAATGAGATAATAAAGAACTGATGCATCTGAATAATGTAACAAAATGTATTTCTTGCTTATTTCACAGTTCATTGCAGGGATCTGGCAGGTAGACTTCCATGTGGTAACCCAGGGAACCAGACTCTTTCAATTTTTTGTAAAGTTCATGATGCCTTCTGCATTTAGCTGGCCATCCGTCTAGTAGAGAGAAAGAGTGAGAGCATGGAGAATTGATGTAGACCTATAAGTGTTTTGTATTATTTCCATCCATCTCCCATTGGCTAGCATTCAGTCATATGGGCACATCTCACTGCAAGAGAGTCTGGGAAATGTAGCATAGCACTGTCAAGAGAAAAAGGCAACCGATTTTGGGGAACACATGGTCTATATTATATTGGCTTTTAGCTCGAGTGGGTTGAACTTTATCCTGGACGAAGTGGTAGGTCATCCTCAACCTTAGCGGGGGTGGGGCATGCTCATGGGTCATATACACTCCTTAAAGGGGATGATTTTTGTCTTATATTCACTACTGTATCCCCAGGATATGATAGGCCTTCAACAAATGTTTGATAAAATAATGGAATGATGGATAGATGCTGGAAAGAAGGCCTGGTCACATTGAACCTTCCAGGATGGATTAGTGAAAGAGAGTTGAGGCAGAGAAGCCAATCAGAAAGCTACTGTGATCATCTGATAGTACATTTACAGGAGGAATTTGTTCAGTTTTAGAAGCAGAAATGTTTACTTCTGTGATTTTACTCTCTTAGCCTACAGCATAGCCACAGATTATAGTTTAATCAGAGTCCCTGCTGAGTTGAAATCTTAGAAGCAGGTTGTGAGCTGCAACTGTGTTCCTAGGAAGGGCCTGGACTTTCTTTGGAGGCATTAATTGGAATGCAGCCTCTGGACTTGGGCTTTGCCACAATACTGCAAACCAAACAAAATAAAACTTGACTAAACCAGCAAACCCAGATTGGAGTTCAAGTTACTTTAACGGACTCTTGGGAAGCACAAACTGCAGTTGTATTATGTATGCAAAATTTGCTCTTTGACCTTATTGTAAGGAAAATTACTTCAGTACACATAATCTTTTGCCAGCTTTCCAAAGCATTGGATGAGTTACTCTTTTGCAATTGTGCAATATTTTTTAAATTTCAATTTTAAAATATGCTTGAAAAATAGATGCTGATCCAACAAGAACACAGAATATGAATGAAAAGAATGTGTTCTCTGTGCACCTACAAGAGGCCAGTACATAGGCAACCTTGTGTGGCTCGAGGTTTCAGGATTTTAGGAAGTTGCTTGCAGATGAATTTCTTTGAAATTAAAAGCTAAGGGCAGCATCTTGGGTCCTCCCTCTTGTGCTTCATGTCTAAGCTGGGGCTGACCCCAGGGCCTGGCCACGATTCAGGTTACATGCCCCTGAAGTCTGATGAAAGGCCTCCAACTTTAATATTATGCAGAGTTGAGTGAGGAATCTCAGAGCAGCCTGGGATTCTCGGGAGATTTTTAGTGATTCTTGTTGATTTGGAAATAATGTAAAAACAACAGAAGAGCTTTTTCTGGTATTTTCACATGTTCTCTATTGGTTTGGGGGAAGAATCCAACATTAAAGAGGCGAAAAAAATAGCAAATATTTTAAAAGATATATAACATGCCCTCCCCTTTTCATCCATCCCCACCAAAAAATAAACTGTTGTAATAAAAATGGCAAGAACAGGAAGGGAAAACAGAAACAACAGGTGGCCGCAGTGTGCTGTGATGGGAACGGACAGGCCCCTGGTGGCTGAGGCTAACTCTGCTATGGCCAGAAAGGAGTGGGGAAGGTGTGAGGAAATGCATCATATGGAATCTTTCCCTTGCGGGGTCCACAGCTCTTTGAGCTGTGAGTTTCTCGTTTCCTGAGGCCTCTTGAGATATAAATTATGCACTCAAGACAAGGAACCTGCAGGTACTAGTTTGGTTTCTAGCTCAAATCCCAGAGAAGCTAATTCATTGAAATTCCATTTGCTGAGTGATCTATTTACCAAATTCACTGATTTTCTTAAAAAAGAAAAGAAAAGAAAACCTCAATTATTTATACATTTTCATAGCAATTTCTATTGCATAGGATAGTTTTCACATCAGCTTTGCCCGTTTGTTGGACGTAAATCAACTGGAAAACCTTTTTATTTCTACCCCAGCTTTCTGAATATGAAGTTACAACTTAACTGGAGCTGGGGAAGCAGGCACTTCTGGTGAGGGATAGGAGGGGAAGTCGTCAGACTATATCCTTAGGCAAGGAAGAGGGGATGCTGAGGTTAAACCAGGAGGGCAGTGGATGTTGGAGGTGTGGAGTGCTGGAGAACAGAAAGGGTCAAGAATGAGAATGAGGGAGCAGGGAAAATATTCAGAGACTCCAAAACTTCTCCAAATAGGTTTCTGAGACTCTGCCAGTTCTTCTCATATCAATCTTTATAATCTTGTAATTAATTAGTGAAAACAGATTTGGATAGCTTGGTGAATTCAGTGAAATAGTTCTTCTGAATATGGGCTTTCAGTGTATCCATTTTCAGCAGGTTGGCCACTTCATCTACCTGGAACCTCCTTGAGCCATTTTAGCAGCACCTTCCAGCTGTGGCAGATACTGAAGCCTTCCTGGAGGAAGATGTCTGCAGAACCTGTAGAAAGATGGGTGTCTGGAAGATAGGAAAAGTGTCAAAATGCCAAAGTGTTCCTTTGCTTGCTTGACAGGGTAGAAAGAGAAGGCAGTGACCTATTAGGATGGTCCACTCATCCTGGTTTGCATGAAACTTTCCTGGTTTTAGTACTCAAAGTTTCCAATCCCAAGCAAACAGAGACAGTTTTGGTCATCCTATACCTACTGTAAAGGTGGTTTGAGATGGAAAAAGATAAAGAAAAGTGGTGGTGGGTGAGAGGAGGTGATGCTGGAATCACCTCCTCAAAGACAGTCTTTTTGCAGCTGCAATTTGTAAGGCCTACAGGGAAGATCAAAAGATGCTTGGGGAAAATCACATGGGCCTGAGCAGTCGTTCCAGGGACCTAATACTAGGGAATGGCCTTAGGTTTGTTCTAGATATCTTGGTTATACAATCTACATGCACTTACTTTTCTAAATATGCTTTTTTTCTCTCTTTTCTTAGGGAGGCAGGACACAATGTGTGAGAGAAGTCTGTCCCATTCTCTCCTGTCCCCAGCACCTTAGTCACATACCCCCAGGACAGTGCTGCCCCAAATGTTTGGGTGAGTTACTATTTTCAGGTCAAAGAACAATGTAATTTCTTCTCAAAGTTTCTGCTGGGAGTGTTTATCCACGTTGTTGTTTTGAGATTCTCAAGTTGTCCTATTTTGTGGCTTGTTAGAGACAACTACCTCTTCTAATTACAGAAGTGGAAGGTGTGTACAGGGTTTGCTTCTTAACGGAGGCCTCCAGGGAGGCTTCTCTCTTATCCTCACTTGCATCTGTAACTGGGTACACCAGAAGACCTGGGATAATTCTCCCTTGTGGTGAGAAAGTGTCGAAGAAACTATCTTTAATAGGGCATATGCCTATTAACAGGAACATGTTTTAAAGATATTTGAAGTAAACCCATAGAGGAATATAGACTAGTGTTACTTTCAGAGTCAAAACCATGCAGGAAGAAACACATGCAAGAAGATGAGAGTTTTGGAAGGAAATAGTGAATAATAGCCAACAGAAAGAGAGTATGTTCTCTTTCTTATTGAACATTTAATAGGTATTAGGCACCATGCTAGGCACTTTATATTTTTTTTCTCATTTTATCTTCTCAAGAAGCTGTGAGATGTAGGTACTAAGCATATAATTCCTATGTGTAATGCAGGTGCTATTGTTAGTTTTATTATACTGAAAAGGAAGTAGATTCCTAGATGGTAGCCCAGCCAGTGGGTTGTGGATTTGATATCCGACCACAAATCTGTGTGATTCCTGAGCCCAGCTCTAACCTGCTGCAGCTCACCTTCCCTGGTGTCACAAGAGGGCTGCATGCACGGTGCCAGCTGAAAGGGGACAACTTATGATGGGTATTTTCTAGGGCATGAGGTTCTTTGGCTTTTGCTTATATGCTACCTACTTCTTCTTCTTCTTTTTTGTTTTTTTATTTTTATTTTTATTTTTTTGGGACGGAGTCTTGCTCTGTTGCCAGGCTGGGTACAGTGGTGTGATCTTGGCTCACTGCAACCTCCACCTCCTGGGTTCAAGTGATTCTTGTGCTTCAGCCTCCCAAGTAGCTGGGACTACAGGCACGTGCCACCACACCCAGCTAATTTTTGTATTTTTAGTAGAGACAGGGTTTCGTCATGTTGGCCTGGATGGTCTCGATCTCCTGACCTTGTGACCCACCCACCTCAGCCTCCCAAAGTGCTGGGATTACAGGCGTGAGCCACCACGCCCAGCCTATGATACCTTCTTAATGATTCCTGGGCCCTTGAGCTAGTTGAGGTCAGACTATTAAGTTTCAAATAAATATGGTGGCTTGAGCCACCACGCAAATACAACAGAAGCTCCAGCAACCTCCTTAGAATCTCCAGGGATCCTTGAGGGGCTAATATTTTCCCTAATTGCCTCTGGCTTGGTGTTTCTGCTCCTGCTATTTCTCTTGATTTTCTTTCCTTCCTTCCTCCCTCCCTCCCTCCCTCCGTCCCTCCCTTCCTCCTTCCTTCCTTCCTTCCTTCCCTCCTTCCTTCCTTCATTCCTTCCTTCCTTTCTTCCTCACTTTCTTGCTTTCTTGCTTTCTTTCTCTTTCTATCATTTTGTCCTTTTAGAGGCATCTCCCCTCAAGTCTGTTTACATCTGTGATGGAGAGCAGATTTCCCTGAGGGTTTGCAGGCAATAAGAGTGATTATTTTACACAGAAGCATATTGAACAACATAAAATGTGATATTAAGCGCTCTCATTCTTAAAAGGTCTTAGTTGTTTTGCCTTTGGGAGAATTTTACTGATTGTCCCTTCTATTTGAGCTCCAGCCTCCTGTCAGTTAATGCCCATGCCTTTTCCTCGAATCCTCTCTCCTTTCTTTCAGAGTTTACTGTCTTCAACTCTGAAACAACCTGTTGATTTATTTTTCTCTTTCCCAAATTAGCACAGTCATACCATGAAGTCTATTTTTTTATGAGCAAGTTGACAAATAAAGGTATTTTGTTAAACTAGTAGCTTTCTCCTCTTTTATGGCTTCTTCTGCTAACTTCATCTAACAATGCTTGCCTTCCTGCTACACACACACAGACGCACATACACCTGCTACACACACATACACACACACACACGTTTAAAGTAAATGTGAAACAGAAGAACAAAGAAGAATTGCTTAGACATGCCTGATTAAAGACATTTTCACTTCTATGTGTTCTGTTTGGGTTGCCAGTGTGTGTCAGTGTCCCTAGAATAGGGTTAGCCAGTTCAGTGTGACACACATCATCATGCTGTGGGCCATGGTTGAAGCAGTGGCCACTTAAGCAGGAAAGCCATTGCAAAGGAGGTGGTATTTGGGTC
The DNA here is from genome assembly GCF_028885625.2 of Pongo pygmaeus. Classification (NCBI taxonomy): domain Eukaryota; kingdom Metazoa; phylum Chordata; class Mammalia; order Primates; family Hominidae; genus Pongo; species Pongo pygmaeus. The sequence continues at coordinate 52,424,401 of NC_072379.2, read as the reverse complement.
TGGCCCCAAAGATAAGTAAGCTTGATTAATGCTTTGAAGCTGGTACTGTGGATATGCTGGGTCAACTCAGAAGCTTCCCATATGAGCAACAGCTATTGTATTGAATGCAGGTTTTTCTGTTCATTTGTGGTTATAAGACATACTACAAAAGGAACAATACGTTTTGAGAAACTTGAAAATCTCTTTTTTGGTTGGGCTAGACCCCCGTGGAATGACATGGAAATGTCTTAAGTCAGGCTGTACACAAAGTCTCTGAACCACTCCCTTGAATGTTTTATCTTATGTTGGACCATGATGACTTTGGGATTAAGGTAAGATTTTATGCTCTTTGAGGGTAAAAACAAACATCCCCACACAACAAGAAACAAAGACAAAAAAGCAAACAAACACTACGATGCTTTCTAGATGCTGAAATCTTAGTCTAATTAGACTTTAGATGATTGGGTGCTGTTTTGCTCTTAAATTTTCCCTTGGGCAGGGTTCGTTCACATGATATACCTCTGCCTTTTGCATTACAACATTCCTTTCCTCGTTTTCCTCATTCTCAATGGAGAGTCTCAGCACAGGTCAGTGTACACAGAGCAGCACCCAGTGCACTCTAATTGACACAGCCCAGGTTCATATTTGAATTATATCACCTCTAATAATCATAATACATAACATCTGCCATTTATTGAGGGTGTGTAATGAACATCAGGCACTGCTCCAAGGGCTTTATATTTACAATTTTAGGTAAAATTTTCATTTTAGTGAGGAAGAATTTAAGCGATTGGTCACATTTGTTCAGGGGGATAAGCACATTGGAGAGTCTGTTTGTCGATCAGTCAATAAATCAATTGATCAATAGACCCATCCAGCCATTCCTCCACCTGTGGAACAATATTGCCTGCTATAGTGGTAGTATAGGCAACAGGCTATGGGAATGCAGAAAGGGGGTTAATAACTCTAAGAGGTAGAAGGGCCTCTGCAGAAACAATGTGGAGCTCAGCCATGAAGAAGGTGCATTTTGATTGGTGGAGGATGAAGCTTCTACACGGAGATCTGTATCTATCTATTCATTTATCTTCTGCCTTTTGCCAGCAAGGGTTTAAGACCACTTACAAAATACATGAAGCATATGTAGATAAAGGATAGTAAAAAGGCAAACCAGATTATCACAATTAAAAAAAATTACTCAACTGAAGCAGAGATGTTTTAGATTATTAAAGGACAGAAATACATCTCTGATGGACTGATTAAAAGGATGATAATGTTTAAAGCAGTGAAAAATGACTTCACCATCATTTTTGTCGTAAATACAAAAAGTAACTGCTCATTCATATTTCTTATTATAATGTCCTAAAACTAAGGTGCAATTAGACAGAAGTGATTATAATGGGATGGGCAAAATCTATGTGATCCAGGCTGTGCACAGCTTTCTGATGCTTCAGGGTAAACCTATTTGGGTTCCTTAGAGGAATATTTAGGGAAAGAATGAATTTTTTTATTTTGCAGATAATCCTTTAATTTAGTATGTCAGTTCTTAGGAAGTTCAAGAGACTCAAGATCTGGGTGTGCACATAATACCTGTGTTAGTTGGGGAATTAACAATCATCATGCTAAATCATGCCTAGCCATGAAAGAGTTTTTGGTTGTATGCTTTAATATTAACACCATAGTTAGAGGTAGTGACATGGCAATGTGGTATTGATGATGCCATTTTATAAGTGAAGTCAGTGAGGCCTGGAGAAATCATACTCAATGGTCACGAGGGAGTCCATATGTAAGATCCAAATTATAACTCACTTCCACCTTTTGAGGGCCAACAAGTTTGCTCTTGGTGGTGAGAACCAAACTAATGATTTAGTTCTGCATCTATATTGTATCCTGGCCTTGAGGTTAGCTATGATAGGAAGATAGCATGTTTTTCTTGACTCCTACTAACAGTTATTCCAACAACTCTAATTCTGAGAACAGTATTTAGTATGTTTAGGTATTTTGAGCATTTCATTGGGCCTACTGATAAACAGAACTTGCTATTAATCTTTTACAAGAAGAAAGAGTGGTACGAATAGAAATTTGATCAGTGAACATGAATTAACTTAGTCTTTAATTAAAGTAACATTGCAGAGATGTTTTAATGTGCTTCAAAGAGTAGAAACTCAATTATTAAAAGAAAGGAGGAAATTAGATTGTACTCTTTATTTGGGATTGCTGTTTTGATCCTTTTGTTCACCAATCCGGTCCTTACATTAGGGAAAACCAAGCCAGTTCTACAGAGATACTATGCCTATGAAAGGCTGGACACTCGACATGTGCCTCTGTGTGCCCTTTGAGCTAGCTTCACCCTTTATTCCTTTATGTAATTTCATAACTGAAATGCTATCTTAGTCTGTTTAGACTACTCTAATAAAATACTATAAACTCTGTAGCTTGTAAACAACAGAAATTTATTTCTCACAGTCTTGGAGGCTGGGAAGTCCAAGAACAAGGTGCTAGCAGATTTGCTGTTTGGATCATAGATGGTGTCTTCTTACTTTATTGTCATGTCGTGGTGAGGGTTCTCTCTGGAGCCTCTTTTATAAGGGCACTAATCTAAGTCATGAGAGCTTTGCTCTCCTGACCTAATCACCTTTCAAAAGCCCCACCTCCTAATACCATTACATTGGTGATTAGAATTTACCCTATGAATTTAGTGGAGACACAAATGTTCAAACCATAGCAAACAATATTTCATTAGTTCCTTTTGCTCATTCGAGACCTTCTTGAGATCTTGATTCCTCCTACCTCCACCCACCTCCCCCACTGCCCATACCCAATTTTTAGATAATTTTACTCATTCTTTAACAAGCTCCTCGGGCATTATATCTTCTAAGAATTCTTCTCTGACCTCCCAATTCCCACAGTTTCTAGATCGTCTTTTTTCCAGAACTTACCTTACTATTGTATTGAAACAGCCTTTGATGAGTTTGCCTTTTCACTAGACTGTGAGCTCCATGAGAGGAGCTCATGTCTTAGTGATTTTGGTTCACTGTGATGAACACATTATAGATTTGTTGAACTTACAAGCTTCATTGTGGAATCACTCTTTTTTAACAAACATTATCCAAACTAATGACTCCTGGGGATCCTTTAGGCCTGTCTGACCCAAGGCTCTATTTTTGTGCTCCAGACTTACCTGGTCTTATGAGAATGTATAATGGACCTATGATGGAATCGCTGATGACAAAATGGGACATCCCTGATTCTGTCTTACTTACACTGTGCTTCTGTTTCTCTCTAGGTCAGAGGAAAGTGTTTGACCTCCCTTTTGGGAGCTGCCTCTTTCGAAGTGATGTTTATGACAATGGATCCTCATTTCTGTACGATAACTGTACAGCTTGCACCTGCAGGGTAAGGCAGTTCTGAGAGGCTGTGGTCTAGCAATGATAGGGTTTGGGTTTCAGTGTTAACATCACAGCCATAGCCAAAGCCAATAGTGTATTATATATACACCATATACACCATCGTTAATGCCATTTTACAAGGAAAATCACACTCAAGGTCACCAAGAACTTACACATAGGATCCACACTATAGCTCAATCATCTTCTAAGGACCGAGAAGTTAGCTCCTTGTAGTGAGAATCAGGCTCCAAGGGCCTGTTCTGAGGATTTTCTAAAATCAGACAAATACATATGGCAGTGCCCTCTGGCTCTAATTATCCAAGATGAATTCTCTAACACACCTGGCAATAAAAATTGCTTTTAATCACATTCAAAAGAAGAGAAAGGCATGGATTTACAGTTCATCACAAAGATAAACCTGGCAGTTTAGGAGGAGAGTATTTATGTGTTGTTTATTGTATCATGTCTTATTTGAAGCTTTGCTCATTTTTCTCAAAAGGCAACCAGAAATCTAATTACTGCTAAAGAAAGAATTCCACAGCTTCAGAATTTTAAAGGGACACACATCACACATTCATAGAATGTACTTATGCAGTAATTTATTTTGGAAACCAAGAAGAAATACATTTATCAGGGAGGACTTTAGGATTATTCATTAGTGAGTTAATGAATCACATCTGTCTGACAAGTTTAGAATACACTTTGGTGGTGATGGTTGTTGTTGTTGTTTGTTTTTAATAGTTAAAGGTCTGGAGAGGGAAAGAGGGGAGCTCTACTCAATGTCAGCTATGAGTCAATAGCTGGGATTAGAGCTCAGTAGTTCTTGATTACATGCTTTGTTCAGTAGCATGCACCACTTCAGGAGGTGGTTGGTTAAGGGCTGAACTGTCCGTTCCCCTGAGCACCAAACATGGAGTAATTCCTAAGCCTGAGAATACCTTACCGAAGCTTTTTCCTCCTCCCATGGTTTGTGTTATCCTATGCTAAACGTATAGCACCCCCTTCTTGCCTTGGCCTTCATCCTCAGGACTTTTCCTCTCCACTAAGAATTTCGCAGGAGATAGCTTCCCCTTGGGGATACTGAGCCTTTGATGAAACATATCACATTCCCAATTCTCTTGCTCACAGGAAAGCCTGGCATCCCATGAATAGGAGTTAGTTATACTTGCCATGCTTTGGGTTCATGGGTTCCTTGAGAGATGATTAGGTAATACATCTCAGTGTGTAGCAGGAAGTATAATTAATACTCTTCCTCCAAAAGGGTGTTTTACTAGAGTATGAATTCACAGTCATCTTGGGGATATTAAATGCTTGAAAAATCAAGCTGCAATCATTTTGAGTAATCAGTATTACTTTCTGTCTGCTTTGAGCTTCCCTTTTTAGCATCCCCATCCAGTGTTTCTTATGATTTCCATGGCAGGTGCAGGAACCTGTTGAATACGATTTAATACAGTTGGCTCTTCGACAATGTGGGTGTCGGGCATTGATTCCCTGTACTATTGAAAATCCATGTCTAATTTTTGACTTCTTAAAGACTTAACTAATATCCTACTATTGACTGAAAGCCTTACCAATCATATAAACAGTCAATTAACACATATTTTGCATTTTCTATGTATTACATACTGTATTCTTATAACGAAGTAAGGTAGAGAAAAGAAAATGTTATTTAAAAGATCATAAGGAAGAGAAAATATATTCACTATTTAATAAGTGAAAATTGATTATCATAAAGGTCTTCATCTTCTTTGCATTGAGTAAGCCGAAGAGGAGGAGGGGTTGGTCTTGTCTCAGGGGTAGAAGAGGCAGAGGAAGTGGAAGGGGAGGGAGGAAAGGCAGGCACACTTGATGTAACTTCTATTGAAAAAATTTCTGAGTGTAAGTGGACCCATGCAGTTCAAATCTATTTTGCTCAAGTGTCAATTGTAGTTTTCTGCATGCAGGATGGTTTCAGATCTCTGTGCCTTCAAATTTGACAATTTCTCTACCAGCAACGTTATTACCATCTTTAAATTTGATTAGCAGATGCTTCTTCATCCACAACAGCCTATCTCAGGTGTCATACAACCTGAGAGGCTTTCCTGGCTTACCTGGATAGGTAACTTTCCGCTTGTCTTTGCTATCTTTACACCTTTGCTAGTTCTGTTTGCCACATTATAATTGCAATTTGCTTGATTACACAGTTATCTCCTTTCTTACATTGTGAAGAACCCCTTGAGGACAGGAGTACATTTATCCATCTCTGTATTTGTATTCTCATTGCTTAACACAGTGCTAGGTACCACAGTCTAATGATATGTACATAAAGCATGCTCTCTCTCTCCACACACACATACACACACATACACAATGAAAGCAGGGAGATCTATGGTGAAACATGCATTGTTTGAGAGCTAGGGAGTGCCCTTGTTTTTAAACAGGAAATCAGGATATGCAGTTTGACAAAGGATTATTTTTTTTCCAATTGAAGTTGGTTTATAATAATTTCTATGTGCCAGGTATTTTACATTTAAGAGGCACAGTAAACCTGAGAAACAATAGGCAGAAGAGCACTTTTTTTTTGAAATCAAATCATACTTCTTTAACTTACAGGTGATATAAACTCTTCACCTTCAGTGGATAAGTGGCCTGGTCAAAGTCACTCCACTACATTAGAGCTCTGGAACGCAGGTCCAGTTTTGAAACTGCTGGTTCAGTTCCTTGGTGAGCACAGAACACACTTGAGGAATCTTGTCCTGAGGTGGTGCCTTTGCTCTTAACTTTTACCCTCTGACCAAAGATATCGTACCTTTATGTTAAGCTCCAAAAGGTGGCATAAAGCCATGGAGGAGACCCAAGAGAGCACTATTAGTGCAGGTTGCAAAGAGGTAGAGGGCAGGAAGAAGGAAACTGGTGGTTCGTGGGGAGCTGGGCGGTCTTGCCACATGCTGGTGGAGTGGGCTCATCAGTCTCTGGAACGTGAAATCATAAATCCTTGGGAGGTAGGGGTTACGTGCCATAGTTTCCATAGTGCCCTCATATTCTAGTCTAGATACTTAATCAACAAATCACATTTTGAAGTGAATGAAAGATTTGTTGCAATAAATTAAAATACGGTACCTTACAGACTTTGACACAGATAGTTATGGGTTATGAAAGGAAGGCCAGGTAGGATGTTTGGTAGAGGTGAAAATCATTTTTAATTTCTATTTTGCCTTTGGGCCCCCAGGACTCTACTGTGGTTTGCAAGAAGAAGTGCTCCCACCCTGGTGGCTGTGACCAAGGCCGGGAGGGCTGTTGTGAAGAGTGCCTCCTACGAGTGCCCCCAGAAGACATCAAAGTGTGCAAATTTGGCAACAAGATTTTCCGGGTATGTCATGAGACAGGCACATGGGAACTCCTGTATTACTACGCTGACAATTAAAAAGCTCCAGACATGAGGCAGATTGGGTTATCCCATAATTTCTATATACATATACAAATGTATTTGTGTGCATATATTAATAGAATGTATTTATATTACCGTATTTTTTATATATATATATAGTTAGAATCAAGTGCAGATGGGGCAGAGAATCAACCGTCTGAAAGATGTTTTTCTTGACTATGTTTTTGCTGAAATATGTTAAGCCTGTAAAACCTGCCTGAATATCTAGGAGTACCTCGTCTCGTTGGAGATGCCCAGTGACACTTGTCAAGGTGATGATCTTTGTCAAGATCCTGACGTATCTATACAGCTTGATGCTTTTAGAAATTTTTCACAAAGCTACCTTTGCAAAGAAAAATTTTCTCATTTGGAAGATATTCAGATAAGGATGTTAATAGTGTGTGTAGTTGAGCCAGGTGAGAGAGCTCTGCCCAGCTGAATGGAAAAGGTTGTCTTTTGGCCATCTGTTACCAATCTCAGGTGTATTTTACATTATTCTCTGAGGACCCCAAGTGGGAAACAGTGCAATGGCCATTTAAACTTCAAAATGCAAGATGGTTGGCTTTGTCCAAAGTACCTCCTATCTAGTCCATTTTCCCTAGGGGTGAAAGGAGTCAAATCACTCTGTACCGAAGCTGTCACCTCATGATACCCATGAGAATCAAGACCCACATAAACAAGTCAGTTGTGGTAGCTCTGCAGGCGTGCTGCACTGAGCCAGACTTCCTATCACACTGAAGTAGTTGGAGGGAGAGGTCTTGGTTCTGATGGAATAGTAAGAAGACATGAGGTGTTGCATGGTCTCACTTATAAGTGGGAGCCAAATGATGGGATCACATGGACATGGGAGGGGAACAACACACACTAGGGCCTGTTGGGGGGTAGGGTGGAGGGAGGGAGAGTATTAGAAAGGATGGCTAATGCATGCTGGGCTTAATAACTAGGTGATGGGTTGATAGGTGGAGTAAACCACTATGGCACACGTTTACTTATGTAACAAACATGCACATCCTGCACATGTACCCCAGAACTAAAAATAAAATAAAATAAATTAAAAAAGAGAAAACAATTGAGGACAAAAAAAGACATGAGGTGTCATGCCCAGTGAAGGGGGAGGCATGTGTGTTGTGTTTACACCAGACTTTCAGAGATGCTCATATGTCCTCTTGATATAAAGTCTCCTCCTCCTCTGTCTCCAGAACACCCAGATGAAATAGCCTCACTCTCACCATGGTGCTGTGTGCAATGCACTTTTGCACTTTCTTTTTTTTTTTTTTTTAAGATGGAGTCTCGCTCTGTCGCCCAGGCTGGAGTGCAGTGGTGTGATCTTAGATCACTGCAACCTCCACCTCCCGAGTTCAAGTGATTCCCCTGCCTCAGACTCCTGAGTAGCTGGGATTACAGGTGCATGCCACCATGCCTGGCTAATTTTTGTATTTTTAGTAGAGATGGGGTTTTGCCATGTTGGTCAGGCTGATCTCGAACTCCCGACCTTGTGATCCACCCTCCTTGGCCTCCCAAAGTGCTGGGATTACAGGCGTGAGCCACCACGCCTGGCTGCAATAAACTTGTAAGTCACCTTGTAAAAACGGTTCCTTTAAATGACTGAGGCTTAAAATAATTCATGGAGACATGGGTTCCTAGAAATGTGTACTCAGAGAACTTAGAACAGTCAGGTGTCCTTTAAGGCAGGTTCAGTTAGGTCTTTCTCTCTTGAAAGGCACTAGAGGGTAGACAGTTCTTAAAATAGCTTCAAAAAGTCAGGACGGGAAAGAGGCGGGGGAGTCATCAAATATCTCAACTGTTTCTGTTTTTAACAAAAATCTGCTGCTTGGATCTGCAAGCTCAGGAAGGAATCCTTGTTTTGTTTTCAGCCCAGCTCTGTTGTCTGTGATCTTTTTTACCCACAAGCAAGGATGCACATCCCTGCCTGTCCTCCAGAGGTACAAGGGCTTTTTGTGGTATTTGGCCTTCACAGATTATACCTTTCATGAGTGAAAGAAATTCCTCAAATAGCTCTTTCTGTCGGAGCAAGGATCTAGTCTAGGAAATGTGTCCCAAAATGCTGCCCTGCATTTTGAGAGGAGAGGACTAGATAGGCAGGGACAGGATATCCGTGGCACTTGGAGTCTTCTCTCTGAGCTCTGCATTTTCAGTGGCTTGCCCATCAAGTGTCTGTCTAAGCACTGGGAGTCGTTTGAGTTAGCCTCTCTTTTATGCATGTCCCATATGGGCCAGAACCATGGCACATCTGGTAATTAACCACCTCTGGACATCTCAATTAACTATTGGTGCTTGGGACGGCTTAAATATTTTAGTCTTATCAAACAGGAAAATTAGATTTCTGTCATTGTATCATGTATGAAAATTCATGCTTGGTTTTCCCCTAGGGTGGAACTAAGTAAACAATGCATGACAACAAGTCATAAATATGACTTGGTTAAACACACAATAATTATTTTTATATCCGGGGGGGGGGAACACACACACACACACACACACACTTGCACACAATCTGAAATCTTCACTAATCTTTATCTTAAATCAGTTGGGTGTAGACAGACACCTGAGTCATTTAGTCTAATGATGGCATCCCTCACTCAGGGCAAGAAATGCTTTCCTCCATGGAGAGATTACAGTCTGTTGCCTCAATTCCTGTCAGCCTCCAGCTGCTGACAGGATCCTGTGCCCTCTCTTGTAGGATGGAGAGATGTGGTCCTCTATCAATTGTACCATCTGTGCTTGTGTGAAAGGCAGGACGGAGTGTCGCAATAAGCAGTGCATTCCCATCAGTAGCTGCCCACAGGTATGTTTGGAACACAGATTGACTTTACCTTAGTGTCCTGAGAAATGTCCTGTGTGTGGCACCGTTGCATGCCATCTTCCAAACACAGACTCCAGCTCCCCCAAAGCCTGTACATTCCTGACTAGCCAAATGCCCCTCGCAAAGTTTGCTCATTCTTCTTGCAGATTTTATCCTTGCATGAAAATAGCTCTTGCTTTGCTCTTGTCCCAATTCTGATTTCTTATTGACATCTCCCATTCATTCTGTAAAACTTCTCCAACTCCTGCAAGATCTCTTTCTTTGTTTTCTTTTGCCAGGTTTTGTTTAACATCGTAACTGTCTTTTGCCTTTTCATCTTTTCTCTCCCTTGTCAAATCAGAGCTTTCCTCTTTTAGCCATTCAAAGTAATATGTGGTTGTTTATTAATACTTCCCCAAGGGGGTTCTCCTGCCTCACAGCACCCCCCAATTTCTTTGCTGAAGTTTTCTCTCTCTAATCCTGGCCTCCATTGTAGCCCCAAATGGAAATAGCGTCCTTATGGAAATATCTCTTTTCAAAAACCCATAGCTCCAGCACACTGAATAAAGCAACCATTATCTTCTAAAGCATGAGGTTCATTGAATTCACCTCAGCAACTTGAAACCTTTTAAAGTTTTATACATTTTGGGAAAATGTCAAACCTATTCAGCACCTTCCCATGAATGAAAAAATATATCCATATATTCAGGACATGTCCTCCCTTCTCTGTTATAGACAGCTTTTAATTTTATTCACATCTGTTATTATTATAAACAAAAGTTGCTGTTTTTACTTGACTGCCAAATAAGGCACAAAAAAACAACAGCTGTTGCTATTGCACAACTGAATAAAGAGGAGAGGAAAAAAAGAAAAAAAAAAACCCTAATTAGTCTTGCTTTAAAAAGCCTCAGACATAAAACTGAAAGCCTCCCATAAAAGAAAAAAAAAAAGAAGATACAATAAGTAGACTTGAACACGGTCTGCTTATAAATATTCATTGGGAAAAATGGGATCACATCATTATGCCAGTCCTCCGGGAACCCTCGCTGCTAATGAACTCTTGCAGCACATGTTAGTAATAATGGGCTTCCTTATTCTACAAGACAAAAACAGGATGCTGTGCCAACCTGGTGGCTCAAGTAACTAGCCTCAGCAGGCCGCCATGGAGTTTCCAGCTTCACTTGAATTCTGCCACTTGTAGCTGGATTGATAGTTTTCACTGTGCTCTTGCTGGGGGAGGGGAGGGCGGGGGGAGGTCAACGTTCTTTATGTCACTGGTGTCTCATTAGCCTTTCATCATTGTGGACCACATTTGGGCCAGGGGCATCCATCCCTCCAAGCAGAGGCCTTTCCCTGCCCCACCCACCCCCTCCACGCCTTGTCAAAGCTTGTTGGTGCCCCTGCCAAGGCCCCTGCCTCAGGGGCCACATTTCTGTTTCTAGGCTTCCTTCCAACCACTCCTCCAGTTCACACTTTCCCTTCTCAGGGGCCAGCAGGAGGTCTTTGGAAGATAACTCAGCTCTATCTACCATGGAAATCTTGTGAAAAACTTACTTCCCCTCCCCTACATTGCCTGGGAAAATTTTGAAAAAAAAAAAAAGAGAGAGAGAGAGAGGAGGAGCTTGTATTCCCTGTTCTGTCTTTCCTGGCTACTGCATATCTCTTTTTCCAGATGTAAATGTTTCTTGTGGAAGAAGGGTTTTATGATTGGATTCCCTATCTATCCTGCCCCCCCTGCCCCATCCTGCAACTCCCCCAGAGGCAAAGGAGTGCCATTTGTGAGAAGGCCTATGAGGGCTGCAGTGGGGACTGGGTCATCAGGACACTGTCATCTCTCCATCTCTAATACGTACTGAGATTTTATAGTCACAACACTAATCTCATTTAATGCTAACATCACCCCTCTGAGGTGGGTGCTATTTCTAGATCCTGCTTATGGAAGAGCCTGCAGCATGACCAGAGTCTTACAGCTAATTGCATATTACACAGGTGCTCTGACTTTACAGCTTGTACCTGATTTATTCCCCCATCTAATTTAGTGATATCATCACTGCCACTTTCATTTTCTGAAGATGAGAGATGGAAGTTTCCACTGAGATGTGGATGTCAGGAATCGTAATCACATTTGGTTGGGGCCTTGGCTTTAAGGTGGCTCTGCCGCGTTGGGATAAAGCACCTTAATCCTCTTGGGGCCGTCATTCCCTGGGCCTGAGCTGACCTCATTTGGCTTCATCTGCAACTGCTTTCAGTCTTGAGAAACCAAAGAGACCCCTGTGCCAAATTGCAATTGACAGCAGAGCTCTAGGCAATGAAAATATGTTGTGATGCCCCCACACTATGGGATGGCTGGCTGGGGCTGAGTTTTAAGTCTCGCTCAAAGTTGTCAAAACCTTTGATGTATCATTTTAGGCCTAGCTGATGCAAAAACAAATCAGACCTGATTAAAGATCTTCAATACTTAACCAGAATCCTTTAAGTCAATCTTTTTCTTTTTGAGTACTTAAGCCTACTGTTGATGGAAATGACCAGTAGTGAGTGAGTGAATGAGCAGTGTGTGAGCCATGTGGCTTTGACATGAGCCTTGGCAACCTCTCCGTGGTCTCTGTTTCCTTACTTCCCTGTAAACAGGGGATAAGGACAACTGCATGTGGAGGGTTATTGTGAAATTTAAATGATAAAGTACGAAGAATGCATAGCACTCAGTCTAGTGTATAGCAGATAATAAATATTAAATTAGCTTCAAGAGAAAGGACTCAAGGAGACAAAACTGCAGTGGGAAGAAAATGTCCTTTAGGGTCAGACAAAATTAGTTTGATTTTTGGTTCTACTACCCTTGTGTTGCATGACATCAATTTCTTCACCTATAAAAAGGGAAATACTCAGCTCATAAGGTTCTCGTGCATCTTAATAACAGTGATTATAAAATCTCTAATGTTCATTAAATCTTAAGAGGTCATAAGTATTAAATCCTTATCACTAACCCAACGTTACCACATAAGTAAAATATCGAATAAGATGTTTGTTATATAGCAAGTGCTCCCTAAATGTTAAACTTCTTCTACATTTCTTTTTCTCTGTGATTAACCACTGAGTCAGAGATAAGACAGCTGATTTTCTGATATGAGTCCTGAGAATACGTCACCTCTTTTAAATGTCATGCATTAAAAAAACTTAAAAGATGTGCAATGTAGGAAATTGCAGTGTATTTCCAGAAAGGTAATGGAGAACTACTCAGTGTTTCAAAATTCTCAGCTTCCTTGGCTTTGAGTGCATAACAGTGATTCAACATGGATAACATACCAGTTTCTGAAACAAGAAATCTGACTGAATTTGATCTGTAGCACAGATATTGCCCATATCCATAGTGCTGATGATTCCTGAGCTTGGATTACAGTTTATTGTTTAAGCTTCTCCAATAAGCAAAGACAGAAAGAAGGTCTTGTAGGAATCGATAGGTTGACAGATAATTCTCATTTTTATGTGTGTGCCCTTGGTCTCTAAAGGGCTAGATTTGGATATCAATGAAAAGGTTGAGTCCAGACTGTCTTCATCTTCCTTCCATGTGAGAAAAATCACACTAGTGAGCCCTTTAGGTATTATATTTCTTGGAGGATAAAAAACAGGAAAGCTTACTGAATGACTTTGCCTGGCCTTAGAACCTGATACTTGAAACTTCATTTTCACCATCTTCATCACCATCTGGGCGTTGAGTTCAAATACAGCTTGGACTGATTTCATTGGTTTATCTTGTATTAGATTTTAAAAAGATATTTGTCCCCAGCAGATCCTGTTTTTTTTTTTTTTTTTTAAACATTAACTTTGTATTTGTGTTTCTTCTGATTAGGGCAAAATTCTCAACAGAAAAGGATGCTGTCCTATTTGCACTGAAAGTAAGTTTATTCCTTTGAAAATGTGCTATTAGTATTTGTTTTGCATCTTATAGTGCAACAAGAAAAATAGGGGTGTATGTTTCCCACACATTTTATTTTTGTAGGTATATATAGGATGGGATCATCTCACCTCCCTACAGCCACTTTAAGTCAATTGTAATTCTCCCACAGAAGTACAATTGAGACAAATATAGATACTTCCATCAGAATTTGTTGCTATGAGAAATTAAGAAGATAAATGGTTTGATTAGGTTTTAAAAAGGACCAGATAACTTAATGTGCATTTTAACTGCTAATAGCATTTGTAGTCATAGCGGTTAAGATAATGCTATCCGGTAAAACCAAACATTATACAAAGTCTAGGAGGGGCTTTCCTTCTCCCATTATAAAGCCAAACAGCTGCACTTCCTGCTCCCTCACCCCACCCCCACCTCATCACCACGTCACCTGGGTGCATCCAGTCTTGCTGTTGGCAAAGAGAAAACAAGAAGTCATCAGGCTGATGGTTTTGCCATCCTATTATAGTCACGCGTCACTTAACAGGATGTGAAATGCCTTCTGAGAAATGCATCCTTAGGCGATTTTGTTGTTGTGTGAATATCATAGAGTGCACTTACACAAACCTAGATGGTATAATCAGCTACACACCTAGCCTATATGGTATAGCCTGTGGCTCCTGGGCTACAAACTTGTATAGCATGTCGCTATACTGAATATTGTAGGCAATTGTAGCACATGGTAAGTATTTGTGTATCTAAGTAGAAAAGGTATAGTAAAAATACAGTATTATATTCCTATGGGACCACAGTCCTATATGTGGTCCATCATTGACCAAAATGTTGTTGTGTGATTCATGACTATTTTTAACTGTATTCTTGAAAGTTTCTTCTAAGCATGGCCTATTCTGAAAGCCGTCTGAAACTGTACTACTGAACATACAGACAGAGCATAGCAATAGCTTCATATCATCCCCACATGTAGACACATGCCTAGATCTATTAGCAAATTGCCATTTTAGTCCTCCTGAAATTCATATGGTTTTGAGATAGCTTCCTGGAGTGTTTTACTGAAAGAGAAGTATTAGTAATGTTACTGTCAAATTAGTTCCCATGTATGATAAGTAGGATTAACAAAGTCATAAAGTCTATCAGTATGTTTTCGGAGCCAGTTATGTTTACAGAAGTGGTCTGGAAGACAGTTGAAAGCAGCTTTCACATGGGCACAGGTTTGTTCTTTCCACTTCTCTAAAATAGAGTTTATATTACTAGAATTACTAGACTCTGTTTTTTTTTTAATAGATTAGTGCCTTTGGACAATAGATATGCAGGGTCACTATATGTATGTGTGTGTGTGTATTTATATAAAACTATTAAATACAATATTTATCTACTATATATGTTACTATTTTTAGAAGCAGAGAGCTATTAAACAGTTACATATTGGATAAAATGCTGATTGAATGAATGAAAATTTAATTATAGATTTAATAAAAAAAGGTTTACTTTAAAGATAATGAAGTACATAAAATAACTCAAAGGAGGCCAATGAAGTACGACTTAGTAGAGAATAATGCAGGAAGACAAATTAGCTATGATTAACACACCAGTTGATTTAAAAACACGTGTACAATCTAGTGCATTTAATCATCCTCCCAGAAACCCTGAGGAAACTTTGTTTATGGATGGTTCAGAGGCTGCCTTCCAGTTAATTCCTTTCTGGATGAGCAGAATAGAGTCTACATTGATGAAGTTTTCCTCTGTATCCATGTAAATGCAGATGTTTGCATTTCCCCATAAAGTGTCTTCCAGTTGAAGCAGAGACAGACCTCATAGGAATGCCTCTTATTTTCCAGTTAACTCTTTCAATTTGCATGAGCACAGACTCATTACATCTGCCAATCACATTGCTGTCAGGCAGGATCACTGCTTACCAGCTTCATAAAAACATATGACCAGCCAGGCGCAGAGCCTCATGCCTGTAATCCCATGCCTGTAATCGGGAGGCTGAGGAGGGTGGATCACTTAAGGGCAGCAGTTTGAGACCAGCCTGACCAACTAGGTGAAACCCCATCTCTACTAAAAGTACAAAAATTAGCTGGGCGTGGTGGTGTGCGCCTGAAATCCCAGCTACTCAGGAGGCTGAGGCACAAGAATAGCTTGAATTTGGGAGGCAGAGGTTGCAGTGAACCAAGATCATGCCACTGCACTCCAGCCTAGATGACAGAGCAAGACTCTGTCTCAAAAAAAAGAAAAAAAAAATTACCAATCTTGTAAGAAACAGTCTAAATCTTGAATTATCTGACTTTATTTTGCAAGGATCAAACAGGTGATTATTGAGATAGTTGAGAGAAAAGCTACATTATGTTATTAGTTTATTCATTATGAGCTGGACTTTCCATATCTAGAAAACTGGTGACATTGTAAAGAAAAAGAAAAGAATACAAATGGAAGGAAAGATATTATAAAATAGAAGCAAGCTTTAAGCTGGTTATATTAAGTACCATATTGTGTTAACCATGTGAGCGAATGAGCTCATGCCTTCTATCACTGAGAGAGGCAATTGGCAAGGGAGAAAGCCAACCAGCTGGAGGGGCACCGGGAGGACAGTGACTCTGCACCTGCATAGAGCAGGTCAGTCAGTGCTGGAAGAGCCCAGGCATGTGGTTCTCTGTCCAAGTCTCAATTATATCATCAGATGGCTATTTCTCAATTTCCTTTGGTGTTCTTTCCATCTGTTTACTCTCTCCTCTCCAGCAGTTCTTCCATCATTGCTGTAAAACGCATTCTATTTGGTGAGGCTTATTTGTTCAGATTGAGTTAAGAGATGGGATGACTTCCAATTTTTAAGCAATGCCCAGTTTTTCATAATACATTCAGGTAGATTTATTCTTATGTCCTTTAGCTGTGGCTTCGAGACCTCCTACTTTGAAATTTCTTTGTCATTATATCCAGGATTCAGAACAAACTTTTGGGCACATTTTTAACTCCTTTGTAAATTGTGAAAGCTCTGTTGATATACGGATTTCTAGAGTAGAGAAAGCGAGGATGAAACTACAAAAAAGTCTAGTGATTTAACTAATTTATATCTTATTAAAACACATACACTCTCTCCCTCTCTCTCGGACGCACACACACACACACACACACACACTCTCTCTCTCTCTCTCTCTCTGTCTCTCCATGATGTTACTGCAGAGTTTTCAACCTCAGTCTTACTGAGAGTTTGGCCAGATCATTCTCTGTTGTGGGGCTGCCCTGTGCATTGCAGGTCTTTAGCAGCACCCCTGGCCTCTAACCACTAAATGCCAGTAGCATCCCCTGCAAGGTTGTGACAACCAAAAATGTCTCCAGACATTGCCAAATGTCCCCTGGGGAGCAAAATTACCCCTCATTGGGTGCCACAGGCATTCCAAATAGAGGAAACAGCATGGGTGAATGCAGACATGAGCACCTGTGATACTAGTAGCAATAACTGACCCTTGGCACCTGTGGATTAGATGCAGTAGGAAAGTAAAGTGAGACTAGAAGCCTCTGGGTTTAATTGAATATGTTTCTGTATTTTAATTCTCTAACCCTGCAAAAAATTATGAAGGCCTAATTATATCTTGAATGATTTTAAAAAGTTACTATCTTTGCTTTTGTTGCTAGGAAGCTAAAAATAAATTTGTACTCCACCTCTAAAAGCATGCAGGTTTTGAGTAATAAGTTTACTCCTGACTTCATCATATATGTCCACTCTTAACGTGTTTTCAACTATTAACTTTGTATGTCTGTAAGCTACTTCCAGCCCTTCTCTGAAAGGAGGCAAGAAGACCTCCATGCACACATACATGCATACATCAATTAAATGGATTGATTACAGAGCTGCACATACTTTCCAATTTATTTTGGTTACCAGTGGTAGCTAAATGAGTGTTGCATTATTTCCAACAGTAGTGGCATTACATTGTCTGTTTCTAAAATCCCACAGAATTTCTCCTTTATTGCCTGGGTTAGTCTTAATCTTCGTAGTGTTTGGGGGCTGTCTCAGATCCCTGAAGGGAGTAACGAAGAGGAAACTTGAAGTACATGTATAGATAGAACATTCTTATGGGCCTCTCCTTACAACAGTCAGCAGTAATGGTAATTTACAATTATGTAAGTAAGAAATAATAGAGGAGGCACAACACCATTGTCCTCCCCACAGTAGGACAGTTTTTGCAGGGTTGGCCTGAAGGAGCAATGATGATTCTCTCAAAATAGGGGAAGGAACAAAGGTCCTCTTAAAATCAGACCTGAAGGAAGTACGAAAAGCATTGCTGTCTTTTCATAACGTGGAACAGCCTCTCTTTCTCCCTTTCCAACTGAAAAGAATTAGATTTGATTTTGATGATTTATTTAAAATAAAATATTTGAAAGCTTTATAAAGCTTTCTTGTAAATGCTGTTTCTTGCCAAAGTGTGAGGCTCTAGCCTTAAGCCAGTCTGGACTTGCCTCAGCTGGGCAAACATGAGCACGGGGTAGGTGCCAGGGAGGCCACTTGCCTGTTTTGTGTGTAGCATTTTGTTTATGCAAAATGTTGTTTTACTGTGTGTTGGCAAATAGTAGGTGGAATCTTGACCTAACCACCCAACAGAGACCTGAATCAGATAAATTCTTTGCTGGCAGGATATCTGTTTTCTGACATGGAAATAATACATAGGGTCAAAGTTGTCACTAATAAGAAAGGTGCATGTGAGGTGTATATAGAGAAAGAGAGGGAGAGAGGGATGGAGAGGGGGCAGAGAGAGACTGAGATTGACAGATTGAGTGTATGAGAAAATTTAATCTCTCAGCCATCTACAAAAGCAGAGACAAAGGCAGCCCAGACGTGCATGCCCAGTCCCTGGTGTCATAGGTTCATTAAGCTGTACCTGTAGCTTCATCAGACCTAACCATCAGAATCCCAGCTTAAAACACAAGTTCACGATTACGTAACACTGAGGCTGATTGAATATGCCGAGCACAGATGTGCATTTAATTGAAATAACCTCAACTACATGTCCCACAAGTAACAGGAAATATCAAATTTCAGCAGCTCAGGGTGAGAGGAGGCTCACAGTTGCCAGGTGACTTTTTAAACCCCCCAGGGTTAGTTTCCAGCTGTGTGCAGGCTGCATTGGTGTGCCTGCTCTCCTAGGAGCCCTGCCTGCTGCCTACACCCACCGCAGCCACTCGTTTTGGCACATCTGATGTAAGCCCTCTGGGATGCGTACAGGTAGCTCCAATTAAACAGAGTGGCTGTAGGAGGGGGAGACTATAATAACAATTTCATTTATTTCCCTAGGAAAAAAACCATAATGAAACAGTAACCTAGGGGCCCATTTTATGAGAAATCTCCACTGACAGAGGTTCTGCAAATTAGTGATTCTGTGTTTGAGCAAGGTTTCTGGCCTCCAGGGCTATAAGCAACTCCAGGTCCCTTAACACCAAGAGTCTGTCCTTAACTCAGGAAAGCAAGGAAATTCGAAACCAGAGCTCAAGATGATTGTAGAATAAGAATTTGTGGTGTTGACTTTAGCCCTGCGAAGGAGGTGTTAAGCTAAGTGGCCACTGAAGTTTCTGCTCCAGCATCTGGAGTCAGGCCTGACACTTCCTCAGGCCCAAACAGCAGACAGGGATGGCAAATAAAACCGACTGTACCACACATGGTGGCTGGGAGATCCCACACCCGTAGAAGCCACGCTGGAAGGAGCATGAGGAAATCAGTTTGTTTTCTGTTTTATATGCTGTTCTGCTCTAAGGGATACTGTTACTTTAATTTTTCTTGCTGTAAATTAGTACAGAGTTGAAGGAGACTGAAGTTATTAGGAATCACCTTTTCTCTACCATCTATTGTCCATTCCCACAGGGTGTTAGTACTCAGTAAGTCCTTGATAAGTGATTATTTGATGAATTAACAATCACCACCGTCATCATCCACAGATAACAATAATAGCAATAATAACAACAGTAGTACCAGCAGCAGCAGCAGCAGCTAATATTTATTTGGCATCTGCCGTCTCTAAACACTATCTTGGGCAGTCTCATTTGGTTTCATTTGATTATCACAGCCGTCTTGTGGTCAAATAGTGCTGTTAGCTCCATTTTACAGTTGAGGGAACTGAGGCTTAGAGGTTAAGAAGGATGCTCAAGATAATTGTGGAGCCTGAATTTCAACCAGGTAGCTGGCCCGAAAGCTTGGTCTGGAATTACTTCCCTTAGCTTCTTTGTCATTTTGTACAGTTTGATAACCAGTTGAAGTTAAGAAGGGGAAGAGAAGGTCTGGAGGGCTTTGCAACTTGTAAGCATTGGAGACTGGTGAAGGACCTTAAGAGGAATTTCCAATTAACAGTGTTGTCCCTCCAACCACACCTTGGTGGAAATGGAGACTCAAGTCCCCAGGCTTTCTTCTACTGTGGCATCTCCGTCTTTCTGCTCAAGAACAGAGAAGTGGTGGTTGGTATGCTCTGAGCTCACTGACAAATCAAACTGGCTTGGTTTTCCATTTTGTTTGTTTTCCATGTCTACTAGTTTTTCCAGTTTTT